>NC_085966.1:1078811-1408785 GCF_910591565.1 Cydia splendana | reverse complement strand
CCAAACAACTGACAGGCTGATATCGTCCGACGAACTGGTAATCTGTGGGCTTCTTAAGGGTGGTATTCCATCTGTCCAATATCTTGGTCCAATGTCATTGCATCTCACTCTCTCATTAAGCAAAATGTGAGACAAAATACACATTGGACAGGTGGAATACCACCCTAACACAGTTAAAGTGTATTGTGGTCGAACTCTCAGCTCAGGAATCCAATTTTTGAGTGACAGTTCAATCAATCTTTCTTAGCCACTTGTCCAGCTTTTAAGGACTTGCGCCAAACAACAAATGTATAACCATACAAAATAAGGTCAGTGTGGCTAGGAAATGGCGTTTTTCTCGAACAACGAACAACATTGATAATTTCGTCAACAAAGCAGTGATTGCTTTTAGTTTCAGCAATCAAAAGCAAATAGTTTTTTTCCTATGATTGAAATTAAATCAAAGAAATATACACCCGTGGACGGAATAGCGCCTATGACGGAACTAGACACATTGACCTTACTTAAAAAACAGTCAAAAGTCAAAATCAAAGGCACTTATTGCAAACATATTAGCATATTACATAATAAGTACTAGGTAGGTACCTACATAATATGGACCCTACAAGGGCGCAGCAATCTTATCTTTTAACTTTTGGGTATGTCAACAGGAAAGACGTGAACATAGTTTTATGTTTGACCCACGTACTCGTACTATTTATTTCTGTTTTCTAGTCCACAGAGCGGACGCTGGTCGCAATGATGCAGATCATCTTAATGGCGTTGTTAATCCTGATTGGCACTGGACTATTCTTATGGAACGCTGGAGACATCACCGTCGAGGTGAAATTCGACAAGATACTTAGAGGTAGACCTAGACTGACTGAAATAGCAAGACACGTTCGTGGGACTCCCTCTGGTCGCATAACAACTTTTGTCATATTTTTAATTGTCATAACACTTTATGCATAAAATTGTAAGTCATAAAAATCTTTAGTCAGAATTATTCCTGAGCATAACTGAGTTTTTGTCATAAATGAGTTATGTCATACTTTTTATAGTCATTAATTTAATTTGCATAAAATTTTAAGTCAGCTGCTTGATATCCATAAGTATTTTTCGTTCGAAGTATTGCAGTGCATAGTATTAATATAGACATAAATTAAGTCATATATTTAGTTGTCATAATATGTTTTTTTTTTCATAATGTTACAAAGCATTAATAATAAATATGTATGGTTGTGAGCAACCTACGAAGGATAGGAGCCGGGTTCAGTAGCAGAAACGGTTTTATAAAAGAAACTAATCATAGTAGGTAGGTTAGGTTCGTTAGGTTTCTTTAGATGCCCGAAGGGCAAACTACGCAGAAATAGGAGCCCCGCGTGAGCGGGGCTCCGTCGAATTAAGTGTTTGGGCGGAGATTAGGGAAAAGGTTTTTTCGAGGAGTTGTTGAGAGGCTAAAATTATTTTCTTAAATTATTTATGTAAATCATTGTGGTTGTAAATTATTATGCAACAAAACGTTATACGTAAAAACCTTATAAGTATCGATAAATATGCTTTTAGCTGGTATGACATTTGATTCATTATAATCAAAACCTATATGCACAACAAAATATATAAAAACTGCTGAGTATGTCATCAAATATTATGGCTAAAAATGTATGACACAATATAATATGGCTTTTCATTTGTATGCGCAATGATGATTATGACACAAGTTGTTATGCGCATCAAAGATATGACTTAAACTTGTATGCAACCCAATATGGACCCCACGTTCGTACGTTTCCGTGAAAATACGGAGGAAAATAACTAAGTAGTAGTTCGTCCCGAACTGAGAACTCGCGGTTTATCTAAAACTAAGTATATAGAGCGATTGAATTTGTTGCGCCTACTAATTAGTCGGCAATGGATTGAAAATCACGTGAGATTTATTGCAAGGTCTGTGGAGCCCTTAACTGATACATTTAAGTCAACTACACGTTTACCCAATTTCATTTAAATTAGAACACATTTAGGTACTTAAGTTATTGTCCATCAAACGGTTTACTAATGTGTTGCAGAAAGTTTTTTGACATATGTTTGTATTGCATAATGTTACTTGGCAGAAGTGTCGCTTGGCAGAATTACCTTTCGCATAGTATCATTTAGCATAGAATCACTTCGCAGAGTTTTATAACCTAGAACCATATTTTGGCATACTGTTGATGATCATAATAGTATTTTAAACGAATATTGATTTCGCAGATAAATGTATTGCATACTATTTTGGTGCCATAAAGCTATCAAGTTTAATTAAAGGTGATGTTATAAATGGTTTTAATTGACTTACCAATGTGCTGCAGTACCTAATATGTTCTAACATAATCTGTTTTTATGGCAGTTGATCTTACTTTTCTGGTAGCCGTTCTTTTTTGTAGGAGGTCGCAGCTCTAACCTAACCTATTTTTCTGACAGCCATTCGTTTTTGTAGGAGGTCGCAGCTCTATCTAACCTAACCTAACCTAGCCTATTTTTCTGACAGCCTTCGTTTTTGCAGGAGGTCGCAGCTTTAACCTAACCTAACCTAACCTATTTTTCTGACAGCCATTCGTTTTTGTAGGAGGTCGCAGCTCTAACCTAACCTAGCCTATTTTTCTGACAGCCATTCGTTTTTGTAGGAGGTCGCAGCCCTAACCTATTTTTCTGGCAGCCATTCGTTATTGTAGGAGGTCGCAATTCTAACCTAACCTAACCTTCTTTTCTGGCACACGTCCAATTTTGTTCGGGTCGCAGTTCTTACTTAACTCAACCCACTTTTCTGCTAGCAGATAAAATCATTATGCCATAATAAGAGTATACTGCAGGATGATTATGGTACCAACATAAAATTACATATGCTAAACGAAAATCGCCAACAGTAATCTATATGCTGCGAAATGTATTGTATGCGTAGTAAATAGTAATGCCAAGTAATAGTTATGCAAAATTATCATTCGACTAAAAGTGTTTCTGCGATACATGTTATGCGAAATGTATTTCTGACAAACAATATTATGCCAGATGAGAACCCCCATCAAACTATCCTCTGATAGTTCAGCTTAAAAACATCGAAATGCCGAGACGTGCCCCTAGCCAGCCGCTTGTTCCAAGTTGAATGTAAGAACTTCGCTTCGCTTTGCTTCGCTTCGCTCGCTCGTTCGATGAGAAGCAGATAACAGACTAAATCAATTGGTATTCAGAAGCTTAGTAACTTTGTCCCATGACCAAATTTTACAGAATGATAGTTTGACTATGCTGAAAATTTGAATACCAACATGGATAAAATCTATAGCAATGCAATGCTATGTTATGTTATGGTACACTCAATTATTATGTTTCAAAATATTATTCAAGCTAAAAAAGAATGCAATAAATAACAAAAACAGTGGCCTAGAAAAGAAAAGTGCCACTTTGATCCCCCCTAGCAGGGAGGAAAAGTGCCACTTTGATCCCTCCTAGCGGGGAAGAAAAAGCCGGAATTTTCCGAATAGGTGACGTGAAAACATCTTTACCTACCAAGTAAACGATCCAAAATAGTTATTTGTTTCACTCGGGGTCAAAGTTGTTGTTTAACCGCTCGTGCTAATATTGATATCCGAGCAAGCGAAAGATTCCAACCCTACGCTCGTGGTTCAATTTTGGTATCAATATTAGCACGAGCGGTTAAACAACAACTTTGCCCCCTTGTAAAACAAATAACTACATTTACACGCGTCTAAGACACTGACAAAAAGGTCGTGAAAATATCGTTTGTTGTATGGGAGCCCCACTTAAATAGTTTTTTTTTTGTATTTGTTGTTATATACATATATGTTTATCCTATAAATTTTGTATGTATTTATATCCTTTATCTTTCTGGCACCTTGTTGTACATTTTGCTGCATTTGTCACCCTCTTTTCACTTTCTCCTCTCATCTACTCAAAGGTTAACTGGAAGAGATCCCTCAAAGGGATAAGTTCGCCTTTGTACTTCTTACTAATTGTATGTTATTTTGAATATGTCTTTTTGTACAATAAAGAGTTTACTACTACTAGTACTACTACTACTACTTATAGCGGCAACAGAAATATATCATCTGTGAAAATTTCAACTGTCTAGCTATCACGGTTCATGATGAGTTACAGCCTGGTGACAGACAGACGGACAGCGGAGTCTTAGTGATAGGGTCCCGTTTTTACCCTTTGGGTACGGAACCCTAAAAAGACATAAATTAGAAATAAGAGCTGTTAAGTCATAGAAATTAACAATAAGAGCTGTTAAGTCATAGAGTTATTATATAAATACCTATAGCCTATTAAGAAAGTAATGAAAATTAAGAGGATACATTAGTGTTAATTTTTCCATCCAAACGTTCTCGACATTTTCCTCTCTGGATTTTGGCCCTAGACGAGTAACTTTTTAATACTGGTAACAGTATCTGTGTCTGTATGTTTTTATTTTTTTGATATTCTTGTTTTTAACAAACTTTTATTAGGTCGACCTGTATGTAACTAACCGTAATGGAATCTAAGGTAACTAATTTAACCATCTTCTAAGGATCGTAGCGTCATGAAAATTGGCAGCTGTATGTAGTTCTGATAACAATACAATAATATGGTATAACTGTCGAACTGATCTGATGATGGAGACAGGAGGGGGCCATAGGAACTCTGTGATGAAACAACGCAACCTAATTGTGTTAGGGGTTTTTAGAATTGTCTCGATGAGTTAGTTGTCTGTCGTAAGAAAAGTACAGTCAGCGATAAAAGCTTGTACCAAAAATGAAATTTTTGCCAAGAACTTATTATAAGAACTAGGTTACTTCAAATAGCGCTAAAATCGGCCAAATTAAACCGGCCGTAAACAGACGCCTAGCATACACAATCGGAAACAATAACACAATTTCGTTACGAGGAGGAAAATGTCGAGAACGAAACCTCGATTTCTGAGATTTTTACGCAGGATTTTTCGTCTAAGCTGCAGTTGTCCTTATCGCACTAATTCTAGGAGCCGTCCCCGTCAGCGCAACACACAGTGACTAACATAGACTAGGAATCCTCTAGACTCTAGACGGAGTTTCTTTAGAGCAATTATTTCATGAAACCGATGCTGCCAAAAATAATGGGGTGCGGGGGACGAGGTGAGCGAGTCCCGTGCCGTTATTGGTCCGTTCAAAGACATGGGCGTCACACAAAGACACTTTGACTCGAAAATGGAGTAAAACTACCGTATATTTGTGGCAGAGGGGGTAGCGCTACTATGCTCAGTCTGGAGGATGTCTTGTCTGTGGTGACTAACAAAAAGTCTTATTTTACATTATTAACAGGCGACTCTCCTGCCAGCAGCCATGTTCCACTCGGGCTGGCACAACTGCACCAGACAGTCCTCGGTGCGTATGCGCAAGCTGGTCACCATCTCCATCGCGCAAGCACAGGTACCTACTTATAAACATTGATTAATATTTTCATATATGTAAAGTACGATACTCTACCACTTTTTAAGAGGCCATCAACGTGCACACTAGCGCCACTGCTAAATAATCGTGATTATTTAAATTTAACAACAGGTAGGTATTTAAAAAAGGGGGCCGCTACGTACTGTATTGAGTATTTAAGTACCTTTTGAATACATAACGTACAAATAGCCATGTCAGTCCATACAAAAGTTTGCACAATTGTGCAAGTTTTTCGGCAGAGGGGTAAGCTCTTAATGGCCACTCCAGTTATTAAATGCTCTAAGGTCGCAGCACATGAGTAGTGTTACGACACTGATTTTCAGTGTACGATTACAGTGTACGATAATACGATTTTCTATTAATTTATGTTTGTCAATTTTCTTAAATTTATAATCTGGCAATTATTTTATACGATTAGGAATTTTGTTGACCAATAAATGATTTTCGAGCCCAATGTGGGACGTACCGTTATTAGAATCTATAAATTGTAAATACATTTGTCAATCACAATGAAAGAACCTTAACGTTGTAGACCTTAGAATGCAGATGTCGCTAGTGTCGTTGTCATAGTTGCAATGACTAAATTTGCGTTGATTGGCGGAATTGGTAACGCAATGGACCGGCAATCCAAGGATGTGGGTCTCGAATCCATCGAGTCGTCCAGTGATCATCTTTGATTTTTTCATTGTGATTGACATCTGTAACTATTTACAATTGATTGCCAATTGGCAAGTAAAATAATGCTTTATTGCCAATTGGCAAGTTAAATTTGTTTATTTACCTAACCTATTTTTTTTTAGAAACCTGTCATCATCAAGAGTTTCGGATTCATAGAACTCTCTTATCAATCGTATGTATCGGTAAGTTGCATTCATTTGTAGTAGGTACTTAAAAGTAATTAATGCCTCTTTGTTAGGTACAGTCAGCAGCAAAAGTTGCTAAGCGGGCGACGTGTTCAAAATTACCTTGACACGCTCTTATTTTCTTAACAATAAAGTCGCGTCAAGATCAGTTTGACCACGTGGCCCGCTTAGCAACTTCTGCTGCTGAGTGTACCTAGTTATAAATAAGGGCGACTTTTGAAAACGTCTCTTCTATACAAAAACTAACGCATGCGCAAATAGTCTTAAATTTTTAAATTATTTTCAGATCGTGAAGGCATCGTACTCCGTATTCTCAGTTATGTATTAAGAAAAGGAAGATTAACCTTTTGACCGTAACGACTATTTTATATAACACGCAATAGTAAACTTTATCATAATGTATGAAGGTGCATTTTATTCTGTAACCTGCAAATTAAATCATTGCGCATATACCTAATTTTAGTAGTTTAAAAGAAGTAATAGTAGGTATTGAAAAGGCACAAAACTTTAAAAGTTTACGTTATAAGCAGGCAGTTAATTACTATGTGTTTTAGCTTGTATAAGTAATTGAAATAAAAATTTATGTATAGATCTTCAAGACCTTGATAATCGTTTGTCCTTAGCCTACATTTTAACATTTGTGTTTGTTAGAAAGAAATAAAATTTAAAATATGTACGACAAAATTTATAACATTGTTTTTTAATTTACGATACCTATAAAAATAATTGGTAAGATAAAAACGAAATAAAATAAACTTGAAATAAACATAATATAGGTAGGTATTTGACAAGAAAGATTATGGCTTACCACATCCATAGATACAGGCTCCACAGACCCTCGCACGCGCGCGGTTTTCGACCCTTTGTGCTTACCGACCGACTAGGTAGGTGCATTCAATTGATCTAATAGTAGAAGAGCCGGCCGCAAATTTTCTAACCGACTTGATACCACGATGAAATGCACAATGGTTTCCCATAAAAGTGATGCAAAGTCCGAATTCGATAGTCTGCCACGGCGGAACTTGCCGAAAGTACGAAAAAGAAGGCCACTTCCGGTGCAAAAAAAGGGGGCTGATTTAACCCATCTGATACCGAAATAATAGTTATGGCAGCAGTTAGAAATTTACATGTAGACACATAAAAGCGAAGTCTGCTAGTATTTTTTTTGCCGGAAGTGCTTGGCAGACGCTCTCAAAGGTGGCCACCGGGTCCCCTAATTTAACCCATCTGATACCGCCATGAAACCAATTCCAGTCGGTAGGTATGAACCCTCATGTCAGGAATATATAATTCTTAGTGTCCGACCGAAGGTTCGGTTTCGGTTTCGGTTTCGGCCAGTTTCGGCCAAAAAATCATGTTTCGGCTGTAGTTTCGGTTTCGGCCAAAAAACGGCCGAACCTTTCGGCCGGGCCGAAACTTACGAAATGGCACTTCGGACAAAGACCAAAAGTTGGGGAATAAGTAGGACAACAATAGTAATAACCGACATTTACTGATTCATGTATAGGTATATTTATATTATAAAACACAATTCCACCAATGAGGGCGCCACTGGACGGTCGACGCAGTCTTATGAGGCTGTCAATACCTATAACGCGCACACTGTCTATCGCACACTTTATATCGGAGTGAATGAGATAGCACTATCGCACGTAGCCGTTGGCCGAGTATCAGCTTGGCCCGAGTCGAACGATGTCTTTTTCGCTCTTATTCAGTCACTTTCCTATCTACCTCTAATGGCAAATTTTAAGCGAGGCTAAAGGCTACGCTCAAGTAGTACTGCAAAGTTGATTTTCTGACTATTGATTAAAACGAAGATAAAACCCTTAAAAGTGTCCCCAGTGCAGTTTTTCATACGAATGCTCGACCTTAGCCTCACTTTTTACCTCAATTTACCATTTGGTTTGTGTTCCACATGTCCTCTACTTCAACTTAGCCGTTCGCCTCGCTGCGCCATGCTCGGCCTGCGCGTCTCGCTTTTTAATACAATGGACGTTGGTTGGAGTCTGTGCTCAACTACTTATCCTGAAGCCTGAAGCACGGCTTTTACTTCGCATGAAAGTTCGCCTCACTTGGGCACTTCGGACTTTTAGGCCCAGGTGAAGATCGGTACCCAGCCTTACGATTATCATCATTCACTTGCCCTTATCCCATTCATTTGGGGTCGGCGCAGCATGTCTTTTTCTTCCATACCTCTCTCTCGCCCGTCATCTCATCATTCACTTGCGTTCGTTTCATATCATCTCTCACACAGTCCATCCACCTTTTTCTCGGTTTTCCGCTCCCGTTACTTCCCTTGCGATATTGTTAACAAAAAATTTCGCGCTCGCTGCGCTCGCGTTTTCGGTTGGTTTTTGGTTGATACATGTTAGCTTGACTGCTGAATGAATAGAGTTAGACCAAGAAAATTCTGCAATGATTTTGATAGCATACGCAGTGCTACTAGTGCAAATGTTATTTATACGTCATAATTTCATAGAAATTTTGACGTTTAAATAACACTCGCACTGCGTGTGTTATCAAAATCGTTGCAGAATTATCTTGGTCTAACTCTAGTAATTTTCTTAAAAAACTGCTTAAGTAACATCAATTTCAAGGACATTGGGTGTTGACAGCCCCATAATATTTGTGTAAAAGCGGTTTTATGACATTTTTTCAACGATTTTATCAAGTCTACAAAAGGTTCGGTTTCGGTTTCGGCCGAAACTAGAGCCAAAGCCGAACATTCGGTTTCGGTTTCGGTTTCGGCAAAAAACACGTTTCGGTCGGACACTAATAATTCTGCCAAGGCTTTTCCTGCTGAAACACCTTGGCAGACGAGATTATGTGAGCAAGGTAACCATCGGTTACCCTACACTAACCCATCTGATACCACCATGAAACCAATTCCAGACGGTAGGTATGAAACCCCATTTTAGGAATATATAAGTCTGCCAAGGTTTTTCCTGCCGAAACACCTTGGCAGACGAGATTATCTTAGCAAGATATACATCAGTTACCCTACATCAACCCATCTGTCGTCAAGCTCACCATACTTGTTAACCTATCGAATGAGATGATGCCTTTACTGATACTGGTTAGCGATATGTAATCATACTACATACCTATATGAGGCCTGGACGTTAGTGAGATGACGATTCACTCATTGCTGGTGTCCTACTTTATTACCTGCATATAAAATAAGTTTCACCTGATTATCCACCTGGTTTCTTGAACCTCATAGTCGCCTCCAAACCTCCCCTTATAGCGACCCCATTCCTCACACTAAGTTTACCATAAGTTCATATTAGCCATCAACAATTCCCTCGGATCACTGTTCACTCTGAATACTGATATACGTTAGTCACAATTTACATGAGGCACATCATTAATCTAATAACACTATAAGAAAGCCGTTGAATTGATCCCCAAAGCAAAATTCTCCCTCCGTATCTGTTCGCACATAACCTCCCTTTCTTACTATCGTTCGGCGTCTACCCTCTTGTCTTGTCCTAAAAAATCACAATAACCTAGAAGCGGTTATTTAACTTAAACATGACTGCGAGCGCCATCTACTCCATGACGCTGGCAACTATTAGCCGGTTCGCATGTTCGCGACACTCCCGCCCCGCAGGAAAAAGCTACTCTTTTAATTGAAATTAGATGTCCATAGGCAAACATGTAAATAAATCAACAATTAGGGCCAGTTGCACCGACCACATTTGACAGACTGATCAACGTCAGCCGGCGCGCCCCGGCACTTTACTATGAAACTTTCCATACATAAAAATTTAGCGAACTCTTTAACGATACGAAAAGTTTGGTGCAACCGACCCTTAGATGATAAGAACACTAATGTGAATAATAATGTATTTGAGCTGTTCATCCTCTGGATGCCTCTCTCGGCTTTGGCGCTGTGAATCGGCATGACCTGAGATTTCGTACCATTTCTGATGATGTCGTAGAAATGTGCTGTGGCACACCGTTTCTGAGACTGATCTGATTGTTCATCTGTATTTGTGCTGAGCTGATAAAGAACAGGATCCTGAGACTGGTCTGAGCATTCATCAATGTTTGTGCTGAGCTGATTAATAATTTGATCCTGAGATTGGTCTGAGCATTCATCAAGGTTTGTGCTGAGTTGATTAATAATATGATCTTGGGACTGATCTGAGCATTCATTGATATCTGTGCTAAACTAACTGATCTCTGATTTGAGAATGAAAGCAGTATCCTGAGATTGGTGCGAGCGACTGAGCGTTTATCGGTGTCTGAGCTCAGCTGAGTAGGATCACGGCTGCGATTTGTCATCTCTGGTCCGTTACTTATCTCTCTGTCTACCTATATCTATGTCTATGTGTGGTATTTCCCACAATCTCGCGCGTTCGGTCCCAAATTGCTCCGAGCAGTCCTTAATTACAACGTGGCAACACCGATTTGATATCAAACATCGGTGTTGTTAGACAGTGAGAACTCAATTCGCGCTATGTTTTATCTATGACTACCATCTGTGATGTTCTGATGTTATATGCTGCTTTGCTCTTATGATATCGTTAATAACTTGTTTCACTACTTCAAGGGTCAGAACTTCTACTACAGCAGACGTATACATGATGACCAGCATAATTTGCGTAATTAAACAACTGTAACTTTATTAAACACCGCGGCGACCGCGCGATCGAACCATAGTTATTACACAGACAAAAGCGACCGTCTTAACCAAACGTGACGTGTATATGTAACCTAAGTTCCCACTTCTCTTTACTTATTACTACTGGCAGTAATCTACTATGTGAAGTATTTTAATCTACTTGCTTATTCATTAAACCTACTGCTGACATATCCATCTCTTCGTGTATCTACTTCATGTCCGGCAGCCCTCCCCAGCCAAGGAAGAATTACGCTATTCTCATTTAATCACAAATCAACATGTAAAAGAAAGAACCTATCTACAACTCAAGAGAACCACATTCTTTTTTATTTTCTTAAGCTAAGCTAAGGATATTTAACAGACTTGTCAAATCAGGCACTTATTTCGAGTCAAGTCACCTTTTCTTGTAGTTCATTCTGATTTATTAAATAGATATTGTGCCAAAAATTACTGCAGTTTTTATTTTTCTAATCATTTTCTGATGCTGGTGTGAAATAATCTAGTTTAAAAAGGTTGGGACAGTCGTGTCAGCCTCTCTATTAGGTATGAAAGCCATCAATGCATTTAACCTGAGCTACACTCAAATAATATAAACTGAGCACTTTATTTTCATCTTGGTTAGTTACAAAACCTGTCAACAACTCTTTTTTACTGCGTTACATTTACGTTACCGTGTACCTAAATATACCTAACCTAACCTATATATATATATCATGCTAAGGATCGTAGAAACAGCATAGCAAACTGTACCTACCGAGGTACCGATTCATTACGACTTTACATGACTATTCTTTAATTAATGTAACCGATCAGATCTTCAAGTGTAATAATCGCCCGCTTCCCGTACTACGGTATTTTCACTGCTGTGTCTATCAAATTGACCCACTACGTTTCCTTTATTCGCGAATTTTCACTTCACAGCTTTGATAACCATGAGAGACATTGAAGGGTACTCACTCAGTACTCTCAGTAGCAAATACTCAATGTGTGGCAATTAATAGAGAATACAGTGGGCACGGCGTCTGTATACTCTTTAAAGGCTTTCGCAAAGACTTTTGATTTCCTTAACTGAGTTATCTTTTTAAAGTTGACCAAGGAGTGCAACTGTTTACTGACATCGGTGAATACATAATGAGTATTGGAAGGCTGTTAGGGTGGTGTCTGAGTTGGTATGAGACTGCGTCCATAAAAGCCGATTCCCACCGGCTTGCCTGTTTTTGGACGTTTGAGCAGAGTTGTAAAGGAAATATGTAAGCCAATTAGCCCCGGCTTGCCTATGGATATGTTTGACGCGCCGCCACTGGTTGATAGCCAACTTATCAATAACCTCAGTTTTGCAAATGACATGATTATAATTAGATTAAGTGTCTGTGGAAAATAACTTGCGGTTCTGTTTCTAAAATTGAGCATGTCAGATATGAGTCCATAACTCCATACTCAGGATTCAGACCAGATTCATACCCCAGGATCAAAAGAAATAAGACGAAGTTGATGCATGTCGATCTATCTGGTAAAATGAAGAGTACCAATACATTGCACGATCTAGAGGCAAGTTGTTGGTTTACTTGGGATCTTAAATAAGCGACGATGGCGTTTTCGACCAAAGGGTGGTCAGAAGAGATCAGATAGCCAAAGCTGCGGTGAAACGACTCGCCAGGGTATGCATATGGGAGAACATACAACCAGTATCACACTAATGCGGACGCCTTCTTTTCTCGATCTTTCTGTACATGTCCAAACCTAGACCATTAAAACTGAAACCCATCATAGGACAGATGCATTTGAGAGGTGGTGCTGGCGAAGAATGCTTGAACCCAGTAGGTGAAATTGCATCAAGTCTCGACGAACTCAACATCAAACCGAGGTTATCCACTATTTGTACTCATCGCGCACGTACTTTCTTCTACTATCGAGGCAGAAGAGGATCCTATAGTCTGGAGAAGCTCATAATCACTGGCCACATGGCAAGGAAGCGTAGGGATAGGCATGGACGTATGGCCACACGGTGGGCGAACAGAAAAAATATTAAAGACAAAGCCACATTACAGGCTAGCATATCTAGGTATACTGCAGATGGTGAGCACTGGTGAAGAACCACACAGGACAGGTGTCCAACTGTCCACTGTGACCCAAGAGGATAGGGACACGAATAAAACTGATAACTCTGTCTTGTGACTATTGCTCCTGAAGTAGTCGTACATAAAACAAATACCATGTCCTTAACACTACGATATTTCACAGCAATATTAAAATTAATGAAGAAAGATACATATAGAACTTCATTATATGACATCTGATTCTAATTGTGATTCTGATTCTTGTGTAGCTCCAGCCTCCAGCCTGCATTTTATATCTCAATATTCTGATTAAATCTGATAATCAAGCTAACAGTTGAGGCCACGATCATATACCAATAATTATTTGGCTCATGATTGATCTCTTCCTTTTACTATAACATAAAAAGTTTAATACTTAATTGAAGTTACCTATCACCCTTTCCTTCCTTCTTCACAGGTTTAAATCAACACATTTTATGTTAAAAATAATGTTCACTCGCATCACAATGTCTGTTGTGATAGACGACAGACAACTCTACGTGCCAAAGGTATGCTTTTACCGAGTTTTCAATAACAGGCATTATAACTACATAATATTACAAACACCTAATGTTGGTACACACTGTATTATCCATACTATTTTATTAACATCTGAGCAAAATCTGTGTTGACAGACGAGATAAAATAATTAGCCGATACGCTGTTGAGCCTGGAATAAATATAATATGATATAAAAGGCTAATTTCTAGCCTAGTGTTAAAAATAAAAAAAATATTAATTATTATTAATGTTTCGTCTAGACCATCTAGTATTATTACAGTTTACCACACAACATCTATCGTGGCCCATTTTTATTGTAAACATGATTTTTAAGGCAAAAAGAAACGTGAACAAAATAACTCAAAAGTATGTGAATCGACAGAAACACTGCTTGCTAACTTGTCATATTGTCATTTAGCCACATCAAGCGCTGAGTTTGTTTCGGCTCCCCCCACCACTTGCCTTGCACGCAGCGAATACCTACTATTCCTTTTCGTTACCTAGACATAGGTAATATACTCTGTAACAAATGCTCATGTGTCTTTGTCATTATGCCATTATTTAATTTCAGAACTACTTGCACAGAGTGGTATAATGACTACCATCATAGTTAAAAATACGTTATCACATTTATTTAAATAACCGAATACTTGAGAATTTCTCTTATTCAGAAACCTATCCACCATGGTCTTACTACCGTCTCTATAATTATTATGAATATGTAGGTTCGTATTCTTTAGTATTTAGTATCTCGATTGGGTAGGCGATATCAATTAATATGTGTTGCTTGATTCCAATTCATTTAACAAAATCAAATTAGTTATGCATGGCTAATGGCTATTCTTTAAATTATCTAGCACTCCCTTATCCATTTCTGTTCGAGTAAAAGTAAAGTATGTACTATGTACTTAGAAGTATCTAAATCAGTTAGCAGATAATATAGAAACCACTAGCCCATTCAATCAGTATGACTTTCACTGGGAGTCTTTTCAATAATAACTTATTTTAGCATTTTTAACACTTTAGGTTTGGGTCATCGTATGTACATACATACACAATTCAGAAGTTTAGTTAATCTTTATCTAATCACTAATCTATGGACTTTCCACACTAAGAATCAATGGTTCAGTAATAATAGGAAGTCATTATACCTTAGGGTATTGCTTAAGTGCAAACATATTAGTGGTGGCTTATACTAAACAGTTTTGCCTTTGTCCTTTACATATCCAAGTTGATATTTACTGATTCTCTGATAACAATCTATATTGAAATGTTAATTGGGAATAAATTAAGATACTATGCTTTATTACATCAACAGACAAGTTTTTGGAACCTTAATGTAACGCTGATTAAACGCAATCCATAAAGTAAGTGAATATTGTTTAAATTAATTCGGTAGTTTTTTATTCGTTTACAATCATTTTACCCGTTTATTCTTTCAGAACAGAAATATCATGCATGCCAATTGAGTATGTTACTATTGTTAAATCTAGCGAGCCCCATTTTTGGCCGTTTGCTGGTACCATTGGAATGCCTGAGTGATTCTGATTGAGTTCCAATGATGTTCCTGGTCCTTTGAGTTTGAGTAGTATGTACCTACATTGTACATATGACGTCAAGTTGTAATCTGATTTCAAGTGCCTCCTGCATTTTCATTCAGGCACATTACAACTAAATTGTACCGACTTCCAAGAAACCAATCCGTTACAATTCCTTACGATTGTAACAACAAACAACGATGAGGCAAGAAATTCCATATTAACATCTCTTATGATATGAGTGGTTCTAGCCCTTCAAACGTGGTGAGTGTTAAATTCGAGTTTTTAATTAAACTCAATGGTTCTGATTAAAGCCCAGTGAAAATATGGATCCGCAAAACATACCATTATAATAGCCTGGTTTGTTTGTCTGGAAGATATCAATCTTTTAGCGATAAGACCGCCCGTTGTGCACCATAGTGATATGTGTTAAGTTCCTTTACATATTGGTGAGCAATAAAGAATATTGTGTTGTTGTAAAAATATTGATCATATAAGTATAAGGCTAATACGTTAAACATGATACATTCGTTTCATGAAAAGATACGCAGTATAAATTGTTGTCATTTCACCACACTTGCGCTCACGACTAGTTTATTATTGTATTATCACGTTTATTATCACGATAATTTGTGATGAAGCGGGTATTCTGCAAGCAATGCATCTTCTAGAAAAGCATGCAATCGAGTAATAATTAACTTGGCGTGGAACTTCATAATCACAAAATATTGTTTACCACCAATTTAACTAAATACCGATGTAATAGAATATATACAAAATCGGAGGTCAGACCTAAACTGGTTTGTAAGCAACAACAGTTGGTAAGCCATAAGTAATATCAAATACCCGCATTAAAAATAAACTTTCAATTTGGTACTAAAACTATTCGGCCACACAGAACAATGAATGCGAGATTATGATTCTTATTATTTTAATATTAAGATCTTAACTCATGCAACGTTACAAACAAAATTGCAAAGGCATGGATGCCAAAAAAATTCGCATATAATTATTTTAACAGATCTAATCATTTATGCGATTTCATTTATGTCTTACATTGAATTAAATTACGAAAAATGTCATAATCGTCACTTAAGAACCCAATTTAAAAACAGATATAATTAGTAATGTTAAATTGTTGATCAACTGCATAATTTGAATCTTCTAGCTCAGGTGATAAAGTCGCTGTTTGAAAGGATCCATTCTGGTTCACAAATCGACCAGCAAATTTTAATTCAAAATATATTTATATAGACCGTGATTACCTTTCCCTTAACCGTGAATCGTTCAAGACTGTTATTTTTCAAAATGTCGTAAAATTTATTAGTGCATGATTTTATCAAAGATTGGTCAGGTAACTAAAACTAAACAAGTAAAGCAACTTGTCAACTACATCATCAAACATAATAAATTTCAAAATGAAACCATGTTCTTGTGAACATAATCATAACATACACCCAAATATAGATTATATATAAACCTCCTGTTCAACTTAAACTTGTTAGGCATGAGCAGGTATGGTAACGGTACCAATCATATGATATTTAAGAGAACAATATGATTATTCACAACTTTGAGAAAAAATCTAGTTACTTTTATCAAATATTGCCATTGGAGCTTCTTCACCTTTTCTTTGATACATGACATATATATATTTCAGTTCAGGATTATTGCTGATAAGTGTAAATTTCTACTGCTTAGGGCGTTAAAACTTGAGTTGAATGTCCGTTTCGTCACCCACGTTTTTAGACATGTTTAATGAAAATGTACGTAATGATTGGTTTCAACGTAATGAAATCTGAGACTTAAGCAGTTCCATGGCTCTTGTTGAAGGTAGTCTTACCAAGTTAGTGTTTAAAAACTGATTATAAACACCTCTCTGATAGAATTTATAGTAAACATACCAATATTGTGCTATCTTTTCTGATGTGACAATCTTAGCCACTCTCTCATTCTTATAACATAGAAATGTTGGAATCCTGAGCGTTGCTAGGGTTTCAAGGCACGTGGGTTAAAAACAAACTTTGCTGCCCTGGTGACACAAACATTTTTATCACATCAACCAGTAACAAATACTGGCTGTAAAACGTTAAATATATACGGCCAAGTATCATCTGAACTAGGCGGCATCGACATAGGCGTCCCCCAGGGGTCGTCTTTGGCAAATGTATGCTTTTTGATACAAGTCAACGACCTTCCCTCAATCGTCCAAGGTGACATGTATCTGTTTGCCGACGACGCATGTGACGTCATATTAACAGCCCATTCTGTGCGGGGATTAGAAGAACTAATCAGTGCCGACATAAGACAGATGCAGAACTGGTTCACCAATAACGGCTTAGTGTTAAATTTATCGAAAACACAACTATTACACATCAATCTCGGAGGCAAACCTCCTAAGCCACTACACATTCGGATCGATGACACAAACATCGAACAAGTAAATTACACAAAATTTCTCGGCGTGACCCTCGACTCTTCCCTTAAATGGGACAAGCATATAGATACTTTATGTGGCAAATTGTCAGGTGCGTGTTTCGCTCTTAGTAGGTTAGCCCACGTGTTACCTCAAAAGCAACTGCGTACCAGCTATTTCTCCCTGTTCCACTCAATCATGTGCTACGGCCTGGAACTATGGGGAACAGCAGCAGAATGGCACCGCGTCTTTGTCCTACAGAAACGGGCGGTCAGACTACTATCTATGGCGGCCCCAGGTTCACCAGCAAAACAACTCTTTATACAAAATAACATACTCACACTACCATCACAATACATATTTAACATCGCCAAACACGTACACACACACAAACACACTTTCAATACTAGCAAGCTCACCCGTACCCGTCTAGGAAGCAAAGAACGCCTACTTCCCGCCAGCCACCGACTGACTAAGTCCTCCAAAACCATGCACGTACTGGGCCCCAAAGTGTATAACAAATTACCGCAGGACATCACCAAGATAAAATCCATCAACTCATTCACGCGCCAACTAAAGAAATGGCTCCTCTCGCATGCCTTTTACAGTCTAAATGACTTTTATAATTTACAATCAAGTTCACATTTTAGATAATATTTTTTTTTTATGAAACAAATTTAATTAACACTATCATCACAATTGTAATAATATTTGACACACTTATTTAGGTATACCAACCAAAACTGTAATAATAATGTAACACCCTGGCGGGTGCTGCCTCTGCGTGCGTCCCATGACACGGGCAAGGGCAGCCTCCGCTCGGTGTACCCCTTACATTTCATTAAAGTGTCAAAAGGGCATCTACGTGTTGGCTTCGGCTCCGCGCACGCCTCCCAAAGGTCCGGAACACCATTGTTCCGTGATGGGAAAGACATGTAATTGTATTATTGTAACATAATAACTATAATTGTAACTTAATTTATCTAATTTAATTTCCATTTTTGACGTGTAATATGTAATTATATTATAAATAAATGAGTATGAGTATGAGTATGAGTATAACATATACTTTCAAATATTTTTATCATTCAAAACTATCACTTGAAATTCCATTCTACTGCTTAACATGAGGAATCAACTCCAAATTTGCACTCTATAGGACTGATTGATTAACACACTGCTTTCAAAGATTAAAGCGAGCTTTTTAGTATTTTGTATTCCAAGTAGAATTTTTTGAAACAATTTTGTATTTATATAATTTACCAAGGAAATTTTTGTATTTAGATAGGTACCTATTTTTTTTTTATAAACTATATATATATTTACTGACATTTGCAATCTCTTGTATATCAAAGAGCAAGAATGTTCAATAAAATGTAGGCACTTAATTGCATATGTGCTCCGGTGAACCACTAACATATTCGCCTGCTTAACGCCTTTTTGCAAGAATAGGATTACATAAATATGGACTTCATTTCATGCCTGAAATAAAACCTTAAATTGAACTGAACAAACCAAAAAATGTAACTCTTTAGTTGTACGTGCATATATAAATTGACTTTTCATATGTTACTTTTGATGATGATTACAGTGCATGTGCATAAAATCCCAGCATCTCCACCATGTCGTCAAGCTCACCATACTTGTTAACCTATCGAATGAGATGATGCCTTTACTGATACTGGTTAGCGATATGTAATCATACTACATACCTATATGAGGCCTGGACGTTAGTGAGATGACGATTCACTCATTGCTGGTGTCCTACTTTATTACCTGCATATAAAATGAGTTTCACCTGATTATCCACCTGGTTTCTTGAACCTCATAGTCGCCTCCAAACCTCCCCTTATAGCGACCCCATTCCTCACACTAAGTTTACCATAAGTTCATATTAGCCATCAACAATTCCCTCGGATCACTGTTCACTCTGAATACTGATATACGTTAGTCACAATTTACATGAGGCACATCATTAATCTAATAACATCATAAGAAAGCCGTTGAATTGATCCCCAAAGCAAAATTCTCCCCCCGTATATCTGTTCGCACATAACCTCCCTTTCTTACTAACGTTCGGCGTCTACCCTCTTGTCTTGTCCTAAAAAATCACAATAACCTAGAAGCGGTTATTTAACTTAAACATGACTGCGAGCGCCATCTACTCCATGACGCTGGCAACTATTAGCCGGTTCGCATGTTCGCGACAAGCGGATTTGATAGCCCACGAAGTGCACGTGTTATTTGAAACGTCAAACTTCTATGAAATTATGACGTATTAAATGACACTTGCACTGCGTGGGCTATCAAATCCGCTACAGACTTCTTGGTCCGACTTCTAACAGGCCGCCGGACGATATCGGCCTGTCAGTTAGAACAAAAATTTGACAGTTCCGAACAACTGACCGGCCGATATCGTCCGGCGGACTGTTAGTCAGTGGTCGGCTTTACATAGGTCATCGTTGATTTTTACAAGCTTTTATTTAATTTGCAATGTAGGTACCTATGTAAATAAATAATATATGTAACTATGTTTGTACGATTGTACGGGTCAAATCTTGCAAGCTAAATTTGACTTGACCCACTTTCCGACTTCCAATGAAGCTGAAAATTTGCATACTTACATATGTAAGTCGGAAGACAATGCAATATTATGGTACCATCGAGCTGATCTGATGATGGAGACAGGAGGAGGTGGCCATAATAACTCTGTGATAAAACAACGCAATCTAATTGTGTTTGAGATTTTTAGAATGGTCTCGACGAGTACCTATTAGTTGACTGTGCAAAGAAAAGTACAGTCAACGATAAAAGCTTGTAGTTACCAAAATGGAATTTTTGCCAAAAACTTATTAGTGTTCCGTGCAAAACTTTGTTCACGGAACACTTATGGGATCACTTTGGTCTTGCAAATCGGGTTTTTCTCAGAGACCGTTTGACGTAGATACCTAAAATTTGGAACAGTTATAGCAATTACCACCACTAATATTGTAAATAAGTCAAAACTGCTTATATCTTCTTTTTATTTTGTTTCAGATTGTTAAGTCATCGTACTCTCTGTTTTCAGTAATATACTAGAAATTACCTAATACTTTAGAAATACAATCGTTCAATTACAGCTGCATTTGTTCAACTTTTAGAGCCAGTGATTTGCATAACTTTAACACCCACCTAACTGCAACTTGAAACAATCTACAACAAACAATTAATTTATTTCATGTTTATTTACTAGCTATAAAGTAGCATTATGAGTAGCGAAACTAATAAAATGAGTAGATACTAATAAAAACCGTTTTTTTTAAACACCGTTTTTTTTCAAAAGGATAAAATTTAATTTAGGAAAATACTCACCTGCTATACCTACAAAGCAATAATAAAATTTAATAAATAATTTGTTAACCGAGGAATGAAAGGCCCTCATTTCGGTCGATGTATTAGTTGACAATGTATGGAAAACGTTAATTTATTTATCCACCCTTCTACATTGTTTATGATCTAATAGTTTATAAGGGCTGTCTGTACTCTGTAATATCTATGGTTCCTCTATTTATAACGCACCTACACTCGTCTCTTAGAGCATTTACCTGCCTGCACCTGGAGACGTCATGGCTGTCATTTTCTGTACAAAACAGTCTGCCGATTTTTGCGGGGGAGGGGACGTCAAATGTATTGCTATTACTACATGATTTGTACGTAACGTACAAATAGCCATGTCAGTCCATACAAAAGTTTGCATAATTGTGCAAGGTTTTCGGCAGAGGGGTAAGCTCTTAACCCTTAAATGTCATAAACATAGTATTTAATTAGGTTAAAATAGTAAATAATACCATAAATACCTAAAACATTCTTTAAAATAAAAATAGAAAATAAATAATGTACAATATTAGTTATAATTAGTTAATAAATAAAATAAGTTACTTTCATATGTATAACATTTCCTATAATATAAGTAATAACAAGACTGTTTAGTTATGGAGGAGCGGGGCACCCTGATACAGGTTCACTCACCTAAAAGGAAGTCCCATCCCAACCACTGATGGCAATTTGTAGAAGCTTAATAAGGAAATAAATAATTTTTCATTTTCATTCATTCATTCATTTTCAAATGCATAGTGTTGCCAAATGTCTACAAAGCATTAGACAGCTCACAGATTTAAAAAAAAAAGGCTTACGTACTTGAACGCACCTTTATACCAAACGTCAAGTAGTAGGGTGATGATTTAAGGGTTAAATTTACGCAATATTTATAATTTATAAAAATTACATTCGTTTTAAGACGAAAAGTCGGAAAGCTTGGAAAAATTCAGAAGTTGATAATTTTTAGTATGTGATTTTGAACGGTGTTTTCGAAGTTTGTAATTATTTTATATTTAAAAACTTTATCATAGGTATATCACAAATAGTGTACCTTTCTAATGGTAGTAAAAAAAATCATATATCTATTACTGAAAATTACATATTTACATAAATGTGATTTAGCCAATTCAACTTCTAATACTGATTTAAGTTTATCACGAATAAAATGCTTAATTCTGATTCTGATTTCGCAGTGAAAATCGAAGCTATATTTTTTTTACTATTTTCCTAGAATCGGCAAACAATTATGTGATACATATATTAATTTCGGGCAAAAAGAAAAAGTCATGCATTTAAGGGTTAAACGCGACTCCAGTTATTAAATGCTCTAAGACTCGTCTACACGTATATAAGATTGTATTTAATTTAATAAAAGTATCTGAAGTTTCCTGAAGCTTTCTTTATTCCACCACACCACCACCACTGCCAGGGCTCATCATTAGTTTGGCGCTCGAACGCAGTTTAATTTCAGTTTCATTCAGTGGCAAAGTTTTAACAATGATCCGTTTCTTTTCTTGGAGATAAACCTATAATTCGTTTTTTTAGCATGGAAATAGGTAAACAATCTTGCCGTGTCTCTTTATTGAAAAATAAGTCACGGCAAATATGTAACAATTATGAATCTTATACGATTATTTACATTATCTTGCTGTCATAAGTAATAAATAGATTCTGATTTTTAAAAAGCGGATTTAATTACATTTAAGACACGTCAAGATCGCGTATAGTATTTTTCTAATGCTAAAAAAACGAACTTTAGGTACCTACCTACTTATAAATATACATAGGTAGAGTCTGTGCGGAAAGAGAAGAGTCGTGAAATGTAGGGGAGCCCATACATTCTACGACTCTTCTCTTTCCGCACAGACCCTATATACGTTATGATGATGACGATCGGGGATCTCGGAAACGGCTTTAACGATTTCGATGAAATTTGCTACATGGGGGTTTTCAGGGGCGAAAAATCGATGTAGCTAGGTCTTATCCCTGGTAAAACACGCATTTTTGAGTTTTTATATGTTTTCCGAGCAAAGCTCGGTCTCCCAGATATTTTCTATAAAATAGCCAATTGTCGCAATCTCGATTGCAATTATAGGCAGTTTACCGTTTCTACCCCTATTAAGTAACGTTTACTTTACCCTCTTCAACTAGTCCCGTAAATAATGAACAGTCACCGATGACGGTCGTCATCATTAAACGATTAGGTACTTTGATCGTGGAGCCCACCACCTGATAGCAATTATTCGTTATTATGACTATTATGCGAGTATCACCATAACCCTTGCCACGGAAATCTCAAAAATTCTATAATTAAGTAAGTATCAAAGTTACTAATTTATAAAAAGTGGTTTCAATTAATAGACACGTCAAGATCGCGTAGTCTTTTCTAATGCTAAAAAAATGAACTATAGGTACCTACCTACCTACTTATAATTCTTATAAATATACATCTATACATATAATAAAGCTGAAGACGGTCGAAAGTCTGTACATGGAAGATAATTGAAAAAAAGTTGGCTGGGGATACTTAGAATCGATAACAGAACACGTTCCAAAAGTTTTTAGAATTTTTGTCTGTTTGTCTGTTTATCTGTTTATCTGTTTGTCTGTTTATTTGAACGCGCATCACGTGAAAACGGCTGAACGGATTTTGATGAAAACTTTACTAATCTGTCGAGAAAATCCCCGGCCAGGTTATAGGCTATAAAAATTCAACCCCTAAAAGGGGGGGTAGCCACAACACTCGATTGACTTAAGTTTGCCCCTGAATCGTATGGCGCTACTTCGGAAGGAGGGGCAAACTTTTTTCAAATATGTGCTAACACTATAGAGTATAGAGCAGGGATGTAACGGATGTGGTTTTATCGGAACCGAAAACGGAAACGGAACCGAAAACGGAAACGGAACCGAAAACGGAACCGGAACCAGAATCGGAGCCTGACTTTTTAACGATGTAGTCGTTTTCCCCTTTCTAGAATAAACCTTCAGACAAAGTTTACACTTAGCCGTGTCCCACTAACTTCATCAAAATAGTTCCAAATCGAACTTGATTTCGGTTTCATTGTGCGTTTTTTTACACACTAACATTCACCACACACACTACACACAGTCAGTAGTCAGTACACAACAGAACACATACGATTTTAATTTTAATAACACGAATAAAACAAAGTATACAAAAAAACAACAAATTAGCGTAGCACGTGGCAAGCGGGGCGATGAGCGAATGACTGGTATGATACTTGTACATATTTGATGTACGCCGCCGCCGCGCGAAGCATTGACATCCGTTATAACTTCCGTTTCAAACATAACGGAAGCGGAACAGAAACGGATGTGTAATACCAAACGGAAGTTCCGCCTTAACGGAAACGGAACCGGAGCTCCGTAACATCCCTGGTATAGAGTACCGTGGTAAACTAACAGATGGCGCTGAATTTAACACGATGTGACATAAATAAGCCACCGAGGAAGGATTTTGCCAAATAAACTCTAAGTTTAGAAGACCCCTCTTCTAAAATTCCAATCAATTGATCAATTGATTTAATAATACAACAAAATTAAACGACAGTAAATTAATTGCCCCTCTTTGCACAGTGCCATCTTTTGGGGAGCTGAGTAAACATTAAGTAACCAAGAAAACTAAAAATGGGTTTACATAGTACATAGTGGTAAAATAAACACACACCAACACGCGTATAATGCATAAAATTATTTATTTTCTCCGTCATGAATTATACCTAATCGTAATTATATCAAATCCATACTCATACGTATCGCCTCCTTAAGTACTTAATAATGGCCACGAAGGTGGGTACTTTGAAAACAAAACATTGACCTCTGTCATTTGCAGTGCCGGATTAACCATTTTAAGCAAAATAAGCACTTGCTTAGGGAACCATGTCTAGGGGGCACCAAAAATTATCGAAAAATTTTCGCGCTCGCTTCGCTCGCGTTTTCAATAACATTCTAAGGTGTTTATGAATAAGGTGACATTCAGGTGGCGACTGCAGCAGCATTACTCTGTTGCAACGTTACTGCTGCAGCACTGTCAATTAACGTGATAAAATGATGTGACTGATTTCCATACTAAAAGTAAAAATGTACAACTGTTTATCAAAATGCATTTTTTATATCAAAAATTTTCGCGCTCGCTTCGCTCGCGTTTTCAATAACTTTCTAACATATGATAAAGGTGACATTAAATTTTCGTGATATAATGATGTGACTGATTTCCATACTAAAAGTAAAAATGTACAACTGTCTATCAAATTGCGTTTTTTTTATATCGAAAAATTGTCGCGCTCGCTTCGCTCGCGTTTTCAATAACTTTCTAAGATATGATAAAGGTGACATTCGGGTGGCGACTGCAGCAGCATTAGGTACTCTGTTGCAACGTTACTGCTGCGGCACTTTCAATTTTCGTGATAAAATGATGTGACTGATTTCCGTACTAAAACTAAAAATGTACAACTGTCTATCAAATTGCGTTTTTTTTATATCGAAAAATTTTCGCGCTCGCTTCGCTCGCGTTTTCAATAACTTTCTCAGATATGATAAAGGTGACATTCGGGTGGAGACTGCAGCAGCATTACTCTGTTGCAACGTTACTGCTGCAGCACTGTCAATTTTCGTGATAAAATGATGTGACTGATTTCCATACTAAAAGTAAAACTGTACAACTGTCTATCAAATTGCGTTTTTTATATCGCAAAATTTTCGCGCTCGCTTCGCTCGCGTTTTCAATAACTTTCTAAAAGACACAAAAATTCAATGTAATCTTGATGACCCTAGTGAGAGTAGCTGTGCCCGCGGCTCCGCCCGCGTGTAATTCGGTCTGTGTCAGTAAGCGGCTAATTTCTAATCCTAATTTCTCTCCCTCTCCCCTGGAGGCGGAACTTGAAGTAAAGTTGACACATGGATTATGCAAGAGGACTCCGAATCGATAAGGAGCGAATGTAATTTGGCTACGGGCCCTGTCCAGATAAAATATTTTACAATTAGGTACCACTAAATAAAACTACACTCCAAAATCAATAGTTTTATTCGCCCTTATTCAAATTTTACACGTGATTTAAACTTAGAGAATATAATCATTGTGGTCATTAACAGGCGAATCATTCGCGAAAGTTTCGCAATGCATTGAGGTTACAAGGGGCACGTGGTGTTCCTCAGGAATCTGAAGTAGACCACGGTAAGTGGCGCTCTAGCCAGGCAGTCCGCTTCGCTTTCGCTCGCGCGCGTATACGTTACTGTACTTAGAGAATATAACCAAACGGAGTGGTGATTAACAGGCATTCCCCTCTGTCGAAAATAGGCGGCCAATCAAATGGTCAACCGACGTTTATCTGACATGGCTATGTTTACGTTACGTAGGTACACATTTGATGTGCCCGTCCCCCGCAAAAAACGCCAGACTATTTAGTACCGAAAATTATATACATGGCGTCTCCGTTGGTTATATTCTCTAAGGATTTAAACGACAGAGTAGTAGGTGAATATCGGACGATACAGTAACTTAGAGGATCTAGAATTGGAGGCGAGATCTAGTATGCTTAGAATAGCGGGCGTGAGGAGAGGTAATTGGTTATCGCAAACTCTGAGACTGTTTAATGAATCAGTGTACGATATTCCTGTTCTTGGGATGCCAACCGACACTATGTCACCCAAATTTTGTCCACTCAAACTTTACTCAGTGGAAATCCCCAAACGGGAGGACTGGTCAAACAGTCAAATTAAGTGGAAAGAAGGAAGCCTGAGGTGGTACACTGATGGCTCCAAATCCGGATCTGAAGTAGGTTGCGGAGTATACGGTGAAGCGCCTAGGAAAAGCATCAGCTTAAACCTAGGACGTTTTTGCTCTATATTCCAGGCAGAGGTATACGCCATTCTAGAATGTGCGTCAATCAATCTGCAAAGCAACTACGGCAACCATACTATCTATATCCATTCGGATAGCCAGGCGGCACTCTTAGCTCTAACCTCCGATGTCACCACATCGAGGCTGGTTGAGAACTGCAGGCAACTATTGAACAACCTTGGAGCCAGGAACAAGGTTGTTCTACGTTGGGTCCCGGGGCATGCGGGTATCGTAGGAAACGAGAAGGCCGACGAACTCGCGCGAGCAGGGGCTAAGGGGAAGAACTACAGTCCTGAGCCCTTTTGTGGTATCCCCAAAAGCCTAACGCGGCTCACCCTAAAGACCTACTGTCACTACAAAACCATTCAACTCTGGAGAGAAACAACAGGTTTGAACCATTCCAAAGCGCTTATCAAGGCCTTCAGCAAAAAGGCGTCCTCGAACGCCTTAGCGCTGTCTAGGAACCAACTGCGCAACTTGGTAAGGGTGCTTACCGGGCATTGCGGCCTAAATAAGCACATGCGCACCATGGGGAAACGTGACATAGGGCGGTGCAGACTCTGCATGGAGGCGGAGGAGACGCCCTTGCACATCCTCACAGAGTGCCCTTGTCTAATGCGTACTCGTGACCTAATCTTGGGCGGACACATATTACGCCCGGAGGAGGTAAAGTCTCTCGAGACCAAAAGGATCCTGCAGCTATTCGAAGTTGCAGGGTTGGATCGAGAGTTGTAATAGGTGGCGATCACAATAGATCAGGAATGGTCGCAGTGATACATAGGCTTTGGAGCCTTATATAGCCCCTAATAAAGAAGAAGAAGAAGAAGAACTTAGAGGATATAACCAACGGAGACGCCATGTCTATAATTTTCGGTACAAAATAGTCTGCCGTTTTTTGCGGGGGAGGGGCACATCAATGTATAGGTACGTCATGTCAGATAAACGTCAGTCCATACATGTGGTTGACATGTGGTTGACCATTGGCCGCCTATTTTCGACAGAGGGGAACGCCTGTTAATCACCACTCCGTTTGGTTATATTCTCTAAGTACAGTAACGTATACGCGCGCGAGCGAAAGCGAAGCGGACTGCCTGGCTAGAGCGCCACTTACCGTGGTCTTCTTCAGATTCCTGAGGAAGACCACGTGCCCCTTGTAACCTCAATGCATTGCGAAACTTTCGCGAATGATTCGATTTTTTTTGGGAAGGCATGGTAATGCGTATAAAATGCGAGTCCCAAATCGTTTGACTTCGCAAACGACCAGTCGGCCGGATTACGATATTTTGATGCCCTAAGTATTTCTAGACCCTGGTGCCCCCTCTCCCTAGGGTCATCAAGATTACATTGAATTTTTTTGGTAAATTGAGTGACGTTCATTGCTGCATTTCAGCTGAGAATGGAAATCAGTCACATCATTTTATCACGAAAATTGACAGTGCCGCAGCAGTAACGTTGCAACAGAGTACCTAATGATGTTGCAGTCGCCACCCAAATGTCACCTTTATCATAAACCTCTTAGAATCTTATCTTAGAATGTTATTGAAAACGCGAGCGAAGCGAGCGCGAAATTTTTTTGATAATTTTTGGTGCCCCCTAGACATGGTGCCCTAAGCAAGTGCTTATTTTGCTTAAAAGGGTTAATCCGGCACTGCAAATGACAGAGGTCAATGTTTTTTTTTTTCAAAGTACCCACCTTCGTGGCCATTATTAAGTGCTTAAGGAGGCGATACGTATGCATATGGATGTGATATGGATGCGATATAATTACGATTAGGTATAATTCATGACGGAGCAAATAAATAATTTTATGCAATTATACGCGTGTTGATATGTGTGTTTATTTTACCACTACGTAACTATGTAAACTCATTTTTAGTTTTCTTGGTTACTTAATGTTTACTCAGCTCCCCAAAAGATGGCACTGTGCAATGAGGGGCAATTAATTTACTGTCGTTTAATTTTGTTGTATTATTAAATCAACACAATTATTCAATTAAATTTGTTGATATCCGTACGATTGATTGAAATTTTAGAAGAGAGGTCTTCTAAACTTAGAGTTAATTTGGCAAAATCCTTCCTCGGTGGCTTATTTATGTCACATCGTATTAAATTCAGCGCCATCTGTTAGTTTACCAGGGTACTCTATAGTGTTAGCACATATTTGAAAAAAAGTTTGCCCCTCCTTCCTAAGTACGATTCAGGGGCAAACTTAAGTCAATCGAGTGTTGTGGCTACCCCCCCTTTTAAGGGTTGAATTTTTATAGCCTATAACCTGTCCGGGAATTTTCTCGACAGATTAGTCAAGTTTTCATCAAAATCTGTTCAGCCGTTTTCACGTGATGCGCGTTCAAATAAACAGACAAACAGATAAACAGACAAACAGACAAAAATTCTAAAAACTGTTGGAACGTCTTCTGTAATCAATTCTAAGTATCCCCAGCAAACTTTTTTTCAAATATCTTCCATGTACAGACTTTCGACCCTCTTCAGCTTTATTAAATGTAGGTATATGCTGTATATTATGAAAGGATAAACCACCACAAAATCTGATATTCTCGGGCTTGGCTATATATTTGATTTCTAGGACAAATTTTATCCTCTAGCAGTCAAATTAGTACAGAATTAATAGATGTAAATAGGTACATATTTAGAAAATAATTTCCCTTTTTTTGTTAAATCTAAAAATCACAATAAATAAATTAAATTAAAACATTTTTTACTTGTTTTTATTTATTCGTATGGCGTATTTACATAAACATTCTCAAACAATATGTAAGTAGTTAGATTTGTTGTATTGTAATGTAATGTTGTTGTAATTAGGAGGCAAACTGACATTTTATCACGCCAGGTGGCGCCTCCATAATCGTTTGCTGTCACTGTCAAATTACATACATTTTTTCAAATAAATTGTAAACATTCTCCTTTTTCTCCAAAATACTCCAATATTGTGCGACAAATTGTGGAAATATAGGATCTCCCTTTTTTTCCAAGGACCCGATATGTATAAATCGGCGAGAAAAAGCTTTAGGTATATCAAAAACTAAGACAAATGACAAAGACCGATTTTATAGGCTGCATTTTAGGGAGGTAAATATTTTGGAAAGAGTAAATACAGGTAAGCTAAGTTTTAATGAAGTAGTACCTACATCATTTAGGGCATGTCTTGGTCACACATGCTGTACTCCAGACGCATCACGACTTTGTGTAGGTACCTATCTGATAGTGTCGTAGGGCGGCGTATATGAAACTCCTCGTCTTCTTGTACATCCAGGTATACACCAAAGCTTTGTTTTCGTTCGAACACTTGTAATATAAAAGGAAAAACTGCACATGAGCCTTCGAAAATTTGAATAAACGGTAAAAATGGTAAAATACACAAGATAACCTCAAATATATTAAAGTGATTATCTTTGTATTAAATCAGCCTTTTTTCCACCAACTGTAGAATTTCTCCTTCGAAGCTCGGTTTGCAGTTCCCGTACAGGCATAAATGAACACCGAAAAAAATAATTTTCTACAATACTACCAGAACGTACCTATAGTAATATAAAATATATGTCGGGAATTGTGGGCGTATCATACTATCGGCAGCACATCAGAACCTTCAATCGTGGATGACGAGGGCCTTCAATGAAATACGATGTTCAACTCACAATCTTTACTGCACAAGACTCATTACAAATCACAGCACGCGATACGTTTCTTATCTTAAGCAAACCAGTGGATTTGACCCAGGAACGGCCACAAACGCCATCCTCTCCCGTTCGTTCTCATCGAGCTCCTTCTGAAGATTGATTGACAGCATAACTTCAATTGTTCTGGACTTCAATTGTTTTAACAGCGCACTCTATGACGTCTTGGCGGAACTGCGTCGAACGCCACTCAGGTGTACGTAACACCCTAGTTTGCTCTATTTGTCAAGGTTTGCATGATAAAACGCCTCTTGAAGGCGACAGATGGCACATTTCAGCCATTCTCCGACACGGCCAACCTGACATTGTACGGGTCCCTCCGTACATTATCCTCCTTTGTGTGTGATTCTCACTGGTAGACTAGAGCGAAGATCAGATTTCTTCTTCTTCCAAAAGAGACTGTAGAGCGCAGTTCATCTGCACCACCACGGCATCCTGACATTGTATGCATCACTGCATACATCTGCGGACAGAATACAACAATCTGAGGTATCTAAGCTCATTGCTCGGCCTACCTGACCAAAGTAAGTTCTTCCAGAACTTTTGAATACTGACAAGCAACTCTTTCAATAACACGCACATAGATCATTGTCGTGAATGAACAAGTTCAGCGCCACCTTCTCAATAACAGTACCAACAACTTGACTTTACAACATCTTGGTTCCAACACACAGCTAACCTCATCGCCTGGCCGAAATCCCGCAATTGCAGTTACGAATAGGACTGTGCCCTCCAGCACCCAGCCCTCAAACGCCCTCTGAACAACTCAGGATCCGGTTGCGACCGCCAACTTATTCTTTATTCTTTATTCTTTATTCTTTATTCAAACACTATGTATAAGTTTACAGCTCAAGCCAAGGCACTTATACTGTTAATTAGGTACATATATGTTGTCAGTATCAGTCAGTATCATAAAATTAGTAGGTACACTTATTGTATTACACACTTATCTTTATAATTGAACATACATATTATGTATTACTAAGTTACATAGAGATACAAAAAAGAATCTGATATTAAATAACATAGGTAGAGTTTAAAAAAATCCTGATACTACGTTGTAGGGACGGCCACTTGTCTGCGAATATGTCTGCGTTTTGGACTGTAGCTATGAAGTTATTTAGTAATTCTATTGCTCGGTACGTGGGTGCGTTTGAACCGTGATAGGTGCGAACATTTGGATATGCAAAAAGGTTTCTGGCTCTACGTGAGCTACGCCCTACTGCAGCTATGTAGTTGTCTGGGGTAAAAATACGCATACGCTCCAGAACGGATGGGTTGTCAATACGATTTCTTAAAAGCAGACAATAGTGTAAGGCAAGCGTTTGCTTACGCCTTAGCTCGAGAGACTCTAACCCTACCATTCCCAATACAAAGGATGACGGAAATAAGTATGGGTAGTATCCGTAATACCTTTTGTAAAGATGTCTAGCAAATTTACGTTGGACGCGCTCGACCATTATGGTATATTTTGCTTCCCGAGGGTCCCATGCGATAGAATTGTACTCAAGCTTGCTGCGAACATAGGCATTATAAATAATTATTGCGATTTTAGGGTCACGAAATTCAGAAGTCGTTCTAATAATGAACCCTAAAATTTTGTAGGCACTTTTGCAAATATTTATAATGTGTGAGTGCATGTTTAGCTTAGTGTCGAGTGTTAACCCTAGATCCTTTATTTCTGTTACTCGGTCAAGGGGAATGTTAGTAAGAGTATATGTCTGGAGGATATAATCTACAGACCGGCTAAAACTTATTACTTTGCACTTAGATTCATTTAGGTACAAGCGGTTTGTTTTACTCCAGCTGTCAACCATGTTGATTGTTTGTTGGAGTACCGTACAGTCGGATGGATTTACGACCGGTTGAATTATTTTAAGATCATCCGCATAAAATAGTGATTCCACGCCTGATATATTACTTGGCAGATCATTGACCATGATTAAGAAAAGAGTAGGCCCCAGAGTGCTACCTTGACTAACCCCGGAACGAGTGTAATACCTTTCAGATTGGTAAGAATTTAATTGGACATATTGTGTGCGATTCCTGAGGTAGTCAGAGAAGAAAACAAGAAGTTGAGGGGTGAAACCTAAGGCTGACAGTTTGCATAGGAGAGTATCGTTGTCAACTAAGTCGAAAGCTTTCTTGAAGTCGAAATAAACAACATCAACTTGTCGTGCAGTATCCATTTGGCGCAAAACGCTATCAAAGAAGCAAATGTGGTTGGTAGTAGTGGATCGAGAAGCGCGGAATCCATGTTGACAATCTACTAATTTACGATTTATCTGATTAAGTAAGCAGTGGTTTAGAATGGTCTCAAACACTTTTCCAAACACGGACAATACAGCAATGGGCCTGAAGTTTGTGATATCGGAGGACTTACTTATCTTAGGAATTGGGGTCATGTGATGTTATGTGATGAACCTCTCAACTAGACTATTCTCAATGGTATCATTACCTACTGTTATTTTGAAAGGGGTGTGAACTTCACGTTTTGTCTCTTATGTCAATATCATAAAACCCAACTGCTTACTTAGCTATTATTATTCATGCAATATGCAAAACTGACAGCAAAAAGCGTAACGGATGAGCGCTCAGAGCAGACGTGTCGCTATTTATTTTAATAAATTATATTTCGATGTGCATACCATCTTCAACCTTGAAATCACAGTGCTAAGACAAAATATAAAGTGAATAAGTGTTCGCCTCATGCAACTTTTTAATCATACGCATAGCGCATAACGCATAGCCGTGACGGCTCTTCGCCACCTCGGGCAACAAGAACGGGCTCCTATTTTTTGTCCCGCTTTGACATCACTGCAAGCGGCGGCGCGTGAGTACTTACTAAACAAACATGGATCTAATACGCCCGCCAACTGGAAGTGGCCTGAGTGTGGAGCGAAGTGACTCCGTACCAGAGCTAACAAGCAAATCACTGTTACTAGAATATGCGGATAATTCTCATGTAACGTTTAGGAACAACCGCAAACTAACAGATGATAACGAAGCAATCCAAACACAATTATCGGAAATGCGTCAACAAATGAGTGAAATGATGGCGTACCTAAAAACTTGCAACGAAACACAAAAGCAAAATTTTTCTAAATTGTCCCAAGATGTATCTGATATTAAGGATCAAGTAAATACTATAAAAAACATTACCGATAGTTTAGTTATAGAGCAAAATAAAATAAAAAGTGACATAGCAAATTTCGCCGACGTAAACAAGAAGATTGAGGAAAAAGTTGAGAAACTGGACACGGAAGTCAACCAACTAAAAAGTCAATTTACAACTGTTCCAACGGAACCTACTAACTATGAAGATATACTTAGCGAATTTCAAGAGCGTAGTTTGAGAACAAAAAATATAGTTATATCCGGTTTACCTGAACCTAATTCGACTGTCGCTACAGAAAGATGGCAGCAAGATAAACACGAAGTCATGGAATTATTAAAAACTGTGCATAACGATTGCCCAGAACCACTAAAAATTTTTAGATTAGGAAGATACAAACCCGATACCCACCGCCATATCAAAGTATGCTTCAAATTGCAGGAACAAGCTATTGCCATATTGCTTAACCGAAAAAATGTTGAGAACAGGACCATTAGAATCTTTAGTGACCAAACTCCTAAACAACAAGCAAACTACAAGAAAGCTAAGGAAGAACTTCAACAGAGAATCAATAACGGTGAAACATCTTTAAGCATAAAGTATGTTAAAGGTGTTCCTAAAATTATTAAAACATTGCCAAAAAAACTCCAACTGACGGCACCCCCTGATAAACATAGAACGACGGACAAAATAACATACCAAGCGATCAACACTTACAATGATGTAATAACAAGCAAAGCATCTTTAAATTGTCTATATGCTAACACTCGGAGTATAGTTAAAACTGGAAAATTTGACGAACTGAAATGTGCTATAGAAGCTATAAAAAGTACTGTGCATATCATCGTGTTAACTGAGACTTGGCTAAAATCTAAGGAGGAAGCCATGAACTACCAGCTACCCGGCTATACACACTATTTCAATACAAGGACCAACGAAAGAGGCGGAGGGGTATCAATATTCGCTCACAACCACTTAAGACACCACATTATAGAAGAACAGTGCTTGAATGGAAACCACTACTTATGGGTACATCTACAAAAGTTCTCTGTTGATGTTGGAGTTATATATAGATCAAATCAAGACAGCATTAAAAACTTCTTGGAAATATACTCATCACAATTGCAGAACCATAAAAGGGCCGTAGTTTTTGGTGATTTTAACATAAATCTGCTGTCCACAGATGAATGCGTCAAAAATTATAAAAAAACTCTCAAAGAAAATAACTATCAGATTATTAACAAGATTCACATAGATTACTGCACACGAGAAACCAGTACAACGAAAACTTTGTTGGACCATGTCTGTACGAACTTAACCGAAAATAACTTTCACCTTGCCGTTATTGAATCGGCTATGTCCGACCACAAGCAAATTTACTTCGAAGTAAAAAAATACTACGTAAATCCCAAACAAAAACTCAATTATGAAAAAATTAACTATGATAATTTGTATAAGACAATCGAAATTGAAAACGAGGGAAATGGGAACAAGGATTACGCCGTCCTGGAGAGCCGACTGATTGCAAGCATCAATAAGAACAAAATAACTAAATCAAAGATCCTTAACCCTCCGAGGCAAGACTGGATCAATGCGGAAATTATAAAGGAAATCAACTCCAGAAACATACTATGGCAAAAAATGAAGTGCAACCCAATGGACGATAAATTAAGTCAAGAATTTAAAACAAAAAGGAATAAAGTAGCAAACGCTATACAAAACGCAAAGAAAAGTTACTACTATAAATGTTTCGCGGATTGCAAGAATAACCCCTCCAAGATGTGGAAGCTTATCAACAGTTTATCTACAAATAAAACAAAAGAACACTCGACACCGACTAAACTGGATACAGCAACGGGAACTACCACTGACATAAAGGACATGTGTGATATTTTTAATAATTTTTTTTCGAGTATTGGCTCAGCATTAGCAAATGAAATCACCAAAAACTATTATAACAATATAACACCCACCTGTACTTCAATGTCACTCAAAATATCTAAATTCAAGCATGCTACTTGCGATGAAGTTTCTAAAGTAATAGAGGGTCTAAAACTAAACACGAGCTGTGGTATGGATGGCATTAACACCAAAACAATTAAATGCATCAAAAGCCTCATACTCGAAGAGCTTACTATGTGTATAAATACTTGTCTTGATCAGGGTGTTTTTCCGGATAGTCTAAAATTAGCAAAAATATCGCCAATCTATAAATCGGGGAGCAAATGCGATCCAAGCAATTATCGTCCAATATCAGTTCTTCCAGTAATTTCGAAGATATTTGAGAAAATAATATACTGTCGACTTGAATCACATCTAAATTGTATAAACTTCCTTTACGAAAAACAGTATGGTTTCCGGCCAAAATCCAATACGTTATCAGCAACAATAGACCTTGTGACAAATATTAAAGTCAAAATAGACGAAAAACGAGTAGCACTAGGTATTTTTATTGATCTCAAAAAAGCGTTCGACACAATCAGTCACAACATACTCCTACGAAAATTAGAAGAGCTAGGTATTACCAATGTAGCATTAGACATCCTAAAATCATATCTTTCTAACCGCCGTCAAATTGTCAAAATTCAAAATTATCAAAGTGAGCCAAAAATGATTACCTGCGGCGTTCCTCAAGGGTCAATACTAGGACCTCTATTATTTCTTATTTACATTAACAACGTCAAAGAACTCGATCTGAAGGGCGATATCACACTCTATGCAGACGACACTAGTCTGTTTTATTTTGGAGATGCAATAAACGATGTTATTAAAGATGCGCAAAACGATTTAAACTTGCTAAACACTTGGTTTCAGTGTAACTTGTTAACGATCAATGTAAACAAAACAAATTACATCATTTTCGCAGCAAAAAATAAAAAAATTACCGATTTTCAACCACTAACAATAAATAATCAAATTATCACACAAGTAGACAGTGAAAAATACTTAGGATTAATACTTGATAAGAACTTAACCTGGAAACCACACATCGACAAAGTAAAATCGAAATTAACATCTCTCACTGGTGCTCTGCGTAACTTTGCTAATACTCTTCCACCGCAAGTGCGCCACACTATATACAACTCGCTCATAAAACCGCACATAGACTACCTTATAGAAGTCTGGGGTACTACTGCTAAAACCAATCTTGAGACTATTCAAATAGCACAAAACAAATTAATCAAAGTACTGTTTCACTATGACTTTTTAACCCCAACCAAAACACTATATAATGAAACAAAAATTTTAAACGTAACTCAAACCTACATATATTATAATTGTATATTGGTACGAAAAATAACTCAAAATGATATCTTATCACAGCTAAAATTTACTCGAAAATATCAATTTAAACCAAAATATTACTTTGCTAATCCGCGAAAAGATAACGTGCTAGTCAATCAGTGCTAACCCGTTATACTTACTTGCGTATTTTTACATGCAATTAATATTCCCACCCTCCCACCGCAAAAATAAATACGCAAATAAATATAACAAACCACCACCAAAAGAATAAACCTCGACACGTGTTTCGCCTCTCTACGAGGCATCCTCAGGAGTTGTTGACGGTCTGACGCCCGGCAACGGAATGACCTGTCTAGAATGGTCGGCCATATTTATACCTTGACCACTCCCCCTACCGTGCAAGTGTGAGTGAGATGGAAAAATTCGTAATAACGGCGATGACGCAACATTCAATTGTTCGTTAAGAATCATGCCCCTATTGTTGTACCTAATTATTTCCAGTTGTTCCAGAACACCCAAACGCAATCCCTTTTCGCAAACATGTAAAATATCAAAAGAATGATTCTCAGATAAAGTGTGACCTGTATCTAATAAGTGCTTTGCAAAATTGGACTTCTCTGGATGGTTATGTCTATATGACGCAACATGCTCTTTATACCTAGTAGTGAAACTACGGCCCGTTTGCCCCACATACACTTTATTGCAATCGTCACAGGTAAGCTTATAAACTCCAGACTTTTTCCCATTCTCGATCTTATCTTTGCCATTGCAAAGCTTCGAGTGCAAAGTATTATTTGTCTTAAAGGCCACAGGAATGTCGTTAGACTTCAAAATTTTGTAAATTGCATCAGACAACTTGCCAACATAAGTTATGCTCGCTTTATATTTCTTAATCGGTTCAGAGGATCGTGCCGCAGACAACATAGTGTTGACCATACTATTCCGCTTTTTCCTGATGATACCATCCACAACAGACTTATCGTAACCATTCGAAACTGCTAAGTGATAAATATTATTTAATTCAATCTGATAGTGTTCATCAGAAAGAGGCACAGTCAACATTCTATGCACATAACAATGAAAAGCAGCCAACTTATGCTGCCACGGATGCGTGGAAGAAGCCGGGATAACTGTATCGGTATGTGTAGGCTTACGGTAAATTTTGAACTGATGCCTGTTGTTTACTTTAGTGATTGTTAAATCTAGAAAATTCAATGAGTTGTCTTGCTCTAGTTCCTTTTTAAACTTAATTTTTGGATGCTTACCATTAATTTCAGCAATAAATGCATCCAGCAGGCCCATACTACCCGTCCAACAAATAATCAAATCATCCACGTATCTAAAATAGTATAATATATTATTGTTACCCACAATATGCTGGTTCTCAAAATGGTCCATAAAAATATCAGCCATTAAAGGACTTAGTGGTGAACCCATAGCCAAACCATCACTTTGCAAATAATACTGTCCCCCAAATCTGAAATAATTTTGTTTCATACAAATCGCTGTTAGATCTATCAATTCATCTACTTCCCCTGGATGTAAACGTTGCCTTTCAAAAAGACCCTTAATAATCTCCAAAGTCTCTCCATATGGCACATTTGTAAACAAACTGTCTACATCCAATGAAAGAAGAACAGCATTATCTGGTATGTTAATGTCCTGGATCTTTTCTATTAACTGCAAGCTATTTTTCAAGCAATATTTCGGCTGGAACTGGGACTTGTCTCTTATAATGGAATTCAACCTTTTTGCCAGATTATAAGTTGGCGCACCCAAATATGAGACCACTGGACGAACTGGGATATTATCCTTATGAATTTTGGGAAGTCCATAAAGAATAGGAGCTCGTGGATTCATAGGCACAACCATACTCTTCTGATGTTCGGTTTCAAAAACAAATGAAGAATTCTTAACTGCTTGTCTAAGATCTTTCTGGAACCCTGGAGTTGGGTCTCTTTGCAATCTCAAAAATCCGTCACCTTGAATAAGGTCTAGTACTTTCTGATTATACTGTCCCTTCTCCATAATCACAATGCAGTTGCCTTTATCTGCCTTTGAAACCACCAAATCACTGTCTTGCACTTTCTGTTGTATAGATCTTAGCAGCAAAACATCAGAATCAACACACGCATTCTGTGCTGGACTAGTACTCTTGATAACATTAGCCACCATGGTCTTTGTATCTACATCACCACGGCCCCGCACTATTGCAACCTCAGAATCCACTGCCAAATTTTCTAATGTTCTATGAGTAATTTTTGACTGGAAATTATACTTCAAACCTTTATCTAAAAGCCCAATTTCATTTTCTGAGAACTCCACATTAGTTAAATTCTTGACTCGAGGATGGAAAACATGGTGAGTTGTTACTTGCACATCCCTCCTCCTTAAAAATGAACCAGAACTCGACTCTGTTAACCTATGCAATTTGTTCAGCTGGGTAGTATACATCTGGTGTGCAAGTTCAGAAGCAAAGTATCTCGCCTTCTGGTCCAGAATATCGAATTCGAGATTATGCAACTTAAATGAAAGTTCTGAATATAACACCTTAAGATGCAATTTCAAATGATCCCTTACTGAAAACCAGTGGCGAGATTCTTCGTTCAACCATATTTTCTGAGCCCTATTAATAGCCAATTTAGCAGCCCTGGAAGTACTACTACAGCGGAAATGGATGTAATTAGGAACAACATTCAAACGCTTGCACTGTTGGTTAAACCAAACATTCTGGACAGCTGCACGATGTTGTTTGGTTAGTTTGACATAAAGTCGTGCCTGTTCGGCCACGCAAGCCGTTTTCAAATAGTGAATAGAATCAGGCGTTACTTTGCGGAAATCCATACTAATTTAAACCAAAATATTACTTTGCTAATCCGCGAAAAGATAACGTGCTAGTCAATCAGTGCTAACCCGTTATACTTACTTGCGTATTTTTACATGCAATTAATAACGCAAGTAAGTATAACGGGTTAGCACTGATTGACTAGCACGTTATCTTTTCGCGGATTAGCAAAGTAATATTTTGGTTTAAATTAGTATGGATTTCCACAAAGTAACGCCTGATTCTATTCACTATTTGAAAACGGCTTGCGTGGCCGAACAGGCACGACTTTATGTCAAACTAACCAACAACATCGTGCAGCTGTCCAGAATGTTTGGTTTAACCAACAGTGCAAGCGTTTGAATGTTGTTCCTAATTACATCCATTTCCGCTGTAGTAGTACTTCCAGGGCTGCTAAATTGGCTATTAATAGGGCTCAGAAAATATGGTTGAACGAAGAATCTCGCCACTGGTTTTCAGTAAGGGATCATTTGAAATTGCATCTTAAGGTGTTATATTCAGAACTTTCATTTAAGTTGCATAATCTCGAATTCGATATTCTGGACCAGAAGGCGAGATACTTTGCTTCTGAACTTGCACACCAGATGTATACTACCCAGCTGAACAAATTGCATAGGTTAACAGAGTCGAGTTCTGGTTCATTTTTAAGGAGGAGGGATGTGCAAGTAACAACTCACCATGTTTTCCATCCTCGAGTCAAGAATTTAACTAATGTGGAGTTCTCAGAAAATGAAATTGGGCTTTTAGATAAAGGTTTGAAGTATAATTTCCAGTCAAAAATTACTCATAGAACATTAGAAAATTTGGCAGTGGATTCTGAGGTTGCAATAGTGCGGGGCCGTGGTGATGTAGATACAAAGACCATGGTGGCTAATGTTATCAAGAGTACTAGTCCAGCACAGAATGCGTGTGTTGATTCTGATGTTTTGCTGCTAAGATCTATACAACAGAAAGTGCAAGACAGTGATTTGGTGGTTTCAAAGGCAGATAAAGGCAACTGCATTGTGATTATGGAGAAGGGACAGTATAATCAGAAAGTACTAGACCTTATTCAAGGTGACGGATTTTTGAGATTGCAAAGAGACCCAACTCCAGGGTTCCAGAAAGATCTTAGACAAGCAGTTAAGAATTCTTCATTTGTTTTTGAAACCGAACATCAGAAGAGTATGGTTGTGCCTATGAATCCACGAGCTCCTATTCTTTATGGACTTCCCAAAATTCATAAGGATAATATCCCAGTTCGTCCAGTGGTCTCATATTTGGGTGCGCCAACTTATAATCTGGCAAAAAGGTTGAATTCCATTATAAGAGACAAGTCCCAGTTCCAGCCGAAATATTGCTTGAAAAATAGCTTGCAGTTAATAGAAAAGATCCAGGACATTAACATACCAGATAATGCTGTTCTTCTTTCATTGGATGTAGACAGTTTGTTTACAAATGTGCCATATGGAGAGACTTTGGAGATTATTAAGGGTCTTTTTGAAAGGCAACGTTTACATCCAGGGGAAGTAGATGAATTGATAGATCTAACAGCGATTTGTATGAAACAAAATTATTTCAGATTTGGGGGACAGTATTATTTGCAAAGTGATGGTTTGGCTATGGGTTCACCACTAAGTCCTTTAATGGCTGATATTTTTATGGACCATTTTGAGAACCAGCATATTGTGGGTAACAATAATATATTATACTATTTTAGATACGTGGATGATTTGATTATTTGTTGGACGGGTAGTATGGGCCTGCTGGATGCATTTATTGCTGAAATTAATGGTAAGCATCCAAAAATTAAGTTTAAAAAGGAACTAGAGCAAGACAACTCATTGAATTTTCTAGATTTAACAATCACTAAAGTAAACAACAGGCATCAGTTCAAAATTTACCGTAAGCCTACACATACCGATACAGTTATCCCGGCTTCTTCCACGCATCCGTGGCAGCATAAGTTGGCTGCTTTTCATTGTTATGTGCATAGAATGTTGACTGTGCCTCTTTCTGATGAACACTATCAGATTGAATTAAATAATATTTATCACTTAGCAGTTTCGAATGGTTACGATAAGTCTGTTGTGGATGGTATCATCAGGAAAAAGCGGAATAGTATGGTCAACACTATGTTGTCTGCGGCACGATCCTCTGAACCGATTAAGAAATATAAAGCGAGCATAACTTATGTTGGCAAGTTGTCTGATGCAATTTACAAAATTTTGAAGTCTAACGACATTCCTGTGGCCTTTAAGACAAATAATACTTTGCACTCGAAGCTTTGCAATGGCAAAGATAAGATCGAGAATGGGAAAAAGTCTGGAGTTTATAAGCTTACCTGTGACGATTGCAATAAAGTGTATGTGGGGCAAACGGGCCGTAGTTTCACTACTAGGTATAAAGAGCATGTTGCGTCATATAGACATAACCATCCAGAGAAGTCCAATTTTGCAAAGCACTTATTAGATACAGGTCACACTTTATCTGAGAATCATTCTTTTGATATTTTACATGTTTGCGAAAAGGGATTGCGTTTGGGTGTTCTGGAACAACTGGAAATAATTAGGTACAACAATAGGGGCATGATTCTTAACGAACAATTGAATGTTGCGTCATCGCCGTTATTACGAATTTTTCCATCTCACTCACACTTGCACGGTAGGGGGAGTGGTCAAGGTATAAATATGGCCGACCATTCTAGACAGGTCATTCCGTTGCCGGGCGTCAGACCGTCAACAACTCCTGAGGATGCCTCGTAGAGAGGCGAAACACGTGTCGAGGTTTATTCTTTTGGTGGTGGTTTGTTATATTTATTTGCGTATTTATTTTTGCGGTGGGAGGGTGGGAATATTAATTGCATGTAAAAATACGCAAGTAAGTATAACGGGTTAGCACTGATTGACTAGCACGTTATCTTTTCGCGGATTAGCAAAGTAATATTTTGGTTTAAATTAGTATGGATTTCCGCAAAGTAACGCCTGATTCTATTCACTATTCGAAAATATCAGGTGCAAAAAATGAAACTACGAAACGCTGATGACTTAATTCCACGTCCGTCGCGAACGAACTATGGAAAAAAAAGTATACTTTGCGAAGGTGCTCAGTTATTCAATAAACTGCCAAAAATCATAAAAGAAACTAAATCAATATCTCACTTTAAATCGTTATTAAAAAAACATATATCAAATAATTATTAAATAACGTAGGCATTAACATGTAGAATTACGATAACTTACCTATTAAAAAAAAAAAAAAAAACCATATGTATTCAAATTATACATAGGGATATATATATTACTTATTAACTAAACTTAAATATACTGGCAAATGATATAAACACAAATAAAACGAGCAAACAAGTATAGTTATAACCTCATGTATACAAACCGAACTACGCTCAGCGTACGCATCATGCCATATCTAGCTGTAATGACTCAATGTATTACTTGTTTTGGTGTTATTGTCACTAGTTGCATGCAAAGCGCGCGGTCAACAAATAGTTGTTTGATCAGGTACCCTTTTTTTTTTTTACGTCTTAAAATGTTGTTATAATTTAGTGCCTGTACGCTCATATCCATATTATTATAATCTTTTTATTATTAATGTTTTATCTCGTGCAAGTGAATTGTAAAATTCTTAATGAGATTAAATGATCTTAAACCTTAAAATTACTACAAAAGGATTCCATCAGCTTCTATGGGGTTAAAGTCACCTTTTAGGTTCTTCAAATAGAATCACACCATTTTAACACTTTTCAACCAATACAGTTACAAATCATAAAATAACGGAAGCAACTCACGTGATTTCCAACTTCCAGTGACAGTCTGGCAATCAGTAAATATGCAGCTCATCTCGGTTTCTGTAAACAAACTAAGGCACCCACGTTTATGCAACCGTAGCTCCAACCCGTGCGAGACGGGAGATCTCGCAGCAACTATCTTCATTCTTCATGGTGCAAATGACTGTAAACGTATTACTTAGAGTAACAACATTAACAACAACATTTTTACGAAAATTTCACACAACATAACACAAAACGTAAGGCAAAACTGGATCACAATTTATAAAATATCAAATATGTCAACTGTCATTTCACTTCAAATATTTTCCATCACGATACTTCTTTATTTTCCACCAGCGATAGCATGAGATTTCTTCATTTTCTAAGGCCTCTAAACTTCTAAACTCTTGAATTAAGGAATGCCAGGGATTTTCAAAATCAGGGTAGATTTTTGGGACCGGACTGAAGGTCCTTCGTTTGGCAAATTTGAGCTTCCAAGAGGAATTCCGTAGCGAATTCCTTGTGTTCGGCCACACTTCTGATGTCGGGAATTGTAGGCGTATCATACTATCGGCAGCACATCAGAACCTTCAATCGTGGATGACGAGGGCCTTCAATGAAATACGATGTTCAACTCACAATCTTTACTGCACAAGACTCATTACAAATCACAGCACGCGATACGTTTCTTATCTTAAGCAAACCAGTGGATTTGACCCAGGAACGGCCACAAACGCCATCCTCTCCCGTTCGTTCTCATCGAGCTCCTTCTGAAGATTGATTGACAGCATAACTTCAATTGTTCTGGACTTCAATTGTTTTAACAGCGCACTCTATGACGTCTTGGCGGAACTGCGTCGAACGCCACTCAGGTGTACGTAACACCCTAGTTTGCTCTATTTGTCAAGGTTTGCATGATAAAACGCCTCTTGAAGGCGACAGATGGCACATTTCAGCCATTCTCCGACATATAGTTATACCTACTAAAATCCGGTAGTAATAACAAAAAATGTTGTATCGTGTAAAACTTGTTTTTTAAACATCACTGTTTAATTCTAGTTAAATGCAATTTAGGACTGCTTACAATTTCGTTGTATATGTAAAGATGCAATTGTTGTAAATATTAAACGTTTGTCTCGTTTAATATATGCATCGTAACACTAACTATTGATATGTAAAAATAAAGATACGAGTGTACACGTTACAAGTTATGTTGTGGTTACTATAATGCATTGTAGTCTGAACGAATCAAACAGTTGTGCCAACACCACGGTGTATGCGCGGGGGGCGGGGGGCGGAGAAAGAAATTGCGCAAGTCCACGCAAGTCACAGAACAGCAGCCATTACGCCAGCGTCTTACGTTGCGGCCGGTCGATGTTTTTATTTACGTAGATCCTGTCCATAATTTTATTGTAAACTAGTACAAGTGTATAGTATAAGTGCGTGTTGTTTGCGTGTTGCTGACACAGTGAAATGTGCGGGCTCCGATTAAGGAAAAGTCCTCCCGCACCGATGTGGATAAGGAGGGATTCACACTGGTGGAAAGGAAACGCAAGGCGCGCAGGGCGCCTCGTAAAACTCTGTGTGGCACTGCGGAGCCGGTTAATTCTGGCCTACGAGTTGCGACACCGAGTAAGGCGCTCTACGTGTCTCGCCTGCATTACTCCGCCGGGGCCGACGAGGTGGTGGAGTACGTCCGCCGGAAGACTGGCTACACGCTGAGGGTGCACCAGCTACAGTCGCGTCACTATGTGCACTTCAGTTCATTTGTAGTGCGCGTGCCGCGGCCTCTGCAGGACACCATCGCAAGCGCGGACTTCTGGCCGAAGGGTGTGGTGTTTCGGCGGTTCCGGGGCAACCTGCCGAATCCTACGCCGAGTCAGACGACGCTACGGAGCCACGCTGTTACGTCGTCGCCCAAATCCAATGTTTAATTTGTATGTCATTTTTGTGTCTATTGTTTTCTTTGTGGAGACAAAATGTTTTTTTCATTTGTAGTGTCACAGTGCCTTGGTTTTACTGTAATGCTGTGTTACTTATTTCATCAATAAAATAAAAAAAATAAGTGTGCTTAAAAACTTGTCTGTATTTACTAGAAGAGCAGTGTACTGGTTATATACTTATTGTTCACGTAACCAGAACCCACTGTGCTGAAGGGAGTTCTAAAGGGGCCATATGTTCACTGCAATATGTGGCCGGCAACTATTAGTGTCCCTCTCTAACATATGAGTAAGAGGACACCAATAGTTGCCGGCCACATATTGCAGTGAACATATTTCACTGCAATATGTGGCCGGCAACTATTGGTGTCCTCTTACTATGGCTCGTTTAGAAGCCCCATTAGCACAGTGCGTTCTGGTAACGTGAACAATATAAAACCAGTACACCGCGCAAATCGTTCAGTTACATATACTGAATACCTTGTTATAATAACAGGACAGGAACGTATATGTTACTGTATTATTTAGTAACCATTAACAGACCGGCTTCCGGTTCCGGTCGTCCATTAGTAAAGTCGCTGTCACTACGCTCCTAAAATAAAAATGGATAACTCGATATAAAGACTGTGGTTGTAGTGAAATTGTTGTTCTGTATAACAATAAAAACTCGGAAAAGTGGTGAAAGTAAAGAACTCTGTGTATACCGTGTGGACTGCAATTAAAACCAGTGTTAAAATATATTGTGAATATAACCTATAAAACAAGGCTGTCACTTTCCAAAGACTTAGCAAGGAAACAACATAAAAATAAAAACCTAGTGTTGCCAATGCAAACCACAAATTTCTACCAGTGACATCTCGGCAGTGTAGACAACCTACGAAAAATTATACGTTCCAATTCAAGCAGGCACAAAACGCTATCCAAGATATCAAAACAAAATGACAGGGGAAATGTCAAACACCGAGCTTTACGCTTTGATGAAAGAAGAACTAAGAAATCAAGCCGTGCTGATAGAAAACAATTCTGAAAAAATTCTGAGAACGATAGACGATAAAATAAAACCATTACAGGAAGAAAACAAGATTCTCAAGTCAGAAGTAGAGATATTAAACAAGAAAGTAAATACATTAGAGAACATAACCAAACAAAACAACATTATAATACATGGTCTAAATGAAAGTGATACAAGTTATACGCAGCTATCCAAAAACGTCACACTTCTGTTTGAAAAGTTGGATGTGAAAGTTGAAAATAGTGACATTAACAAAATGCACAGGATAGGCAGAAAAAAGGAAGACAAAATAAGGCCAGTACTAATCTCTTTCACCACATACAATAAGAAAATTGAAATTCTGAAAAACAAGAAAAAAGTACCAGAAAAGATGTATATAACTGAAGACTTCACTAAAGCGACTTTAGAAAAACGTAAAGAACTACAAGGGGAGCTTAAGCAGGAGAGAGAAAAGGGCAATAAAGTGTACATTAGGAACGACAAATTAATAATCAAGCCCAAAGAAAATGAAAAACGGAAGCGAGAAGATTCAACATCCCCCTCCCGTCAGTCCACCTCGGCAACAGAACACCAAGAAAATGACAGAGGAAGTAAAGGCATACTTGCCCCAGCAAAACTACATAGAACAGATCCCTTTGCATACATGCGCTCCAGGTCGAACTCCGTTACAGAAATAACTACCCCGAAACCATAGGAATTAGCGGACATCGGTAGCGGAAGGAATAAAACAACATTAGATAAACAACATATACAAAAGAAAAAGTGCCCCAACCCGGTTGGTCACCGTGGGGCTCAAGACCAAAACCCCCTAGGCTCAGCGCCAAATCTGCCAAATCTGCCAAATCTGACAAATCTCTCAAAACAAGTAGAAACACCCCAAAGAAAAAGTTACAACAACTACAGTGAACATACCAAACTAACAAAGAAAGATAAAAATATCAAAAATAGCTTTTACATATCAACCCTCAACGCCAGGACTTTAAGAACTGAGGAATCCCTACAGGAGTTGGAACGAGCGCTGGATTATATCAACTGGGATATAATTGGCATAAGCGAAGTGAGGAGAATGGGTGAAAAAATTGAACAGTATGAAAACTACATCCTATACCATATTGGGAATACACCTGGCCTGTTTGGAGTTGGGTTCCTCGTCCAAAGATGCCTCAGCAAGTACATTCAGGAATTTATTGGAATATCGGAACGGATTGCTCAACTAAATATTAACCTACCGGAATATGGAAGTATTTCGATAATTCAAATATATGCACCAACAGAGATAGCACAAGAAGACATTAAAGACACATTCTATGGAGATCTAGAAAGAACTCTTGGAAAAGCACACAAAACAATATTCCTAATGGGCGATTTCAATGGCCAAATCGGTAAAAGACAAGCCGGGGAGGACGCCATTATGGGTCTACATGGTACTGGCAGAAGAAATAACAACGGCCAAAGATTAATAAACCTTGCACTTACACATAACCTGAAAATACTCAACAGCTATTATCAGAAAAAAATTCAAAGAAAATGGACCTGGATATCGCCTGATGGTCAAGTAAAGAATGAAATAGACTTCATACTCTCCAACAAACCCAAATTTTTCAAAGATATAAGCACTATTAATAAACTAAACTTCAATACAAACCACCGAATGGTAAGAGGTACAATCTATCTGAATAAACCCAAACCAACAAGAAAACATATGAATCAGAAAACGCAACCAACACATATTCCACTGCCCATTCCGGAAAATTTACTCACATCATTAAAGAACAAAAGAACGGAAATTGAGAACACTGTGAACATACAGGAGAAATATAATTTATTGGAGGAGGAAATTCAGAAAGTGTCTGAAAAATTAGGCTGTGTAAAAAAGAAAAAGGATGGTATTGGAAACAAAGCCAGATCTCTCATAGATAGCAGGAAAATTCTCCTTGGAAACAGAAAAGAAAACAGGAAACAAATTGCTGAACTAAGCAAACAAATTAATGAGGAAATCAGAATACACCGAAAGGCATTGAGGAGCAGGACCATCCAATTCCACATAGAAAATTCGGGAGGTGTAAAAAAAGCATTAAAAGAACTTAAAGAGAGCTCCAGTTGGATCCCAAATATTAACAGTAAAACACCAGGAAAAAAGGAGACAAAACGATCCAAAATAATAGAAATAGCTACCAAGTTTTATTCAAATTTATATGACGACACAAACGATACAGAATCACATTATTTGTTAGAAGACAATGAAGAAACGGTTCCTATAATACTAGAATCTGAAGTAAGGAAGGCAATACTCTCCCAAAAGAATTACAAAGCTCCAGGGGAGGACAAAATAACAAATGAAGTGCTTAAGGGATGTATAGACTATATCATAAAGCCTATAACAAACTTATTCAATCACATACTTACCAATGAAGTCATACCAGAACAATGGGCATCATCAACTATCACTTTAATTCACAAGAAAGGAGATGTCGCAGAAATAAATAATTATAGACCAATCAGTTTGCTGTCAAACCTATATAAAATTTTCTCAAAAGTTATATTAAACCGGATGTCCTTGGTTCTAGACGAAAACCAGCCTAGGGAGCAGGCAGGATTCAGAAGTGATTTTTCAACCATGGACCACATCCATGTCATTAAGCAAGTCATAGAAAAATGTAATGAATATGGAAAAATATATTATCTGGCATTTATAGATTACAACAAAGCATTTGACTCTCTTAGACACACACATATCTGGGACGCTCTGCGATCACAAGGAGTACTTCCGAAATATATCAGAATAATTAAGAACATATATAAGGACGCAACAGCAAAAATACAAACAGAAAGAATAGGAGTACCATTCAAAATAAAGAAAGGAGTACGTCAAGGAGACCCCTTATCGCCAAAGCTGTTCTCAGCGGTGCTGGAACATATTTTCAGGAAAATGGACTGGGATGCTTTTGGAATAAACATAAACGGTGAAAAGTTGAATCACTTAAGGTTTGCTGATGACCTGATTGTCCTGAGTGACAATCAGAGGGACCTGGAGAAAATGTTGGTACAACTAGAAAAAGAAAGTAATATTGTAGGTCTGACTTTGAACACTGATAAAACCAAATTAATGACAAATCATGAAAAAGCACCTATCTCACTGAACAACAGCTGTATAGAATATGTCAACCAGTATACGTATTTAGGACAAATTATCTCACCCGAAGACCAAATGACAAAAGAAATAAACACTAGAATATGCAACGCGTGGAAAAGCTACTGGTCGCTTAAAGAGGTCATGAAGAACCCACAGATACCAATCAAAGACAAAACAAAAGTATTCAACTCTTGTATATTGCCATGTCTGACATACGGATCCCAAACATGGGCTCTCACCGAAAAGCATAAAAAAGCACTGCAAGTATGTCAAAATAACATGGAGAGAAGCATTTTAAATATAAAGTTAAGGGACCGAGTCAGACTAACCAATATAAGAAGTAAAACTAAAGTTGCAGATGTAACATATACGGTGATGAAACTCAAATGGAACTGGACTGGACACACTATAAGAAACCAGAAGAACAAATGGTCCAAGGATATCATAATGTGGTACCCAAGAGATGGGAAAAGAAGGAGAGGACGGCAGAGGAAGAGATGGGAAGATGAGATTATGGAAACAGCCGGCAAAACATGGAGGAGAAAAGCCGCAAACAGAAAGCTATGGCAAGCACTAGGGGAGGCCTATGCCAAAGGGGCAAGCTGATACCAAAGATACCGATGTCACTGAATGAACATGTAATTTAAATTATAAAGATAAAATATAGCTATTAATTAAATGCATTAAAATGGAAATTAAAATTCATACAATATTGGAAACATAAATTGCATCTAGTGTAATAAAAAAAATCGATAATAATTAAATATACTAACTATAACTTCAATTTAAATAATCAAATGAGTATTATGCGTACTAGTAAAAATGAATTAAGAATTGAAATATCTAATAAATGTGCCAAATAAATTAACTACTTATATAAATAAATTGAATTTGTGTCTATTCTGAAGCAATAGATACTCAAATTAATATAAATTTTAAAATTATCAAGCAATGTAATACACGAAATGGTTTGCATGTTAAAAATAGTAAGCTAGATAAGAAATGCATGGTAAAATATATATATATATACACATACATGTAACTAGATACTAAGTATCAGAAATAAAGGCTAATTGATTGATTGAACAGACCGGCTAGTTGGGTTTACTAAAAGTCTTATACCCACTACTATACACTTCATAGAATTAACAAATTTAATTTAACAAGAATGGTCTGGTTATGTTTACAAAGTGTCCTGTCGTCACATATACAACAAGACAATATAGTACAGCTAACCAGATTCTGGTTACCAGTACCAGGTTTTTTTTTCAGTGAATACATTTTACTTTAATAATCACACGTATTACTATAAAATTCGCACTTGATACTTGACAACTCGGAGTAAATATCTATGGAGCGGCCATTAACAGGCGTTCCCCTCTGCAAAAAGATCGCGGCCGCCGGTCAAGGAGGTTATATAAAACTAGTTGCCACACGTCATACGCCATTCAGCAAACGTCAGTCTAAGCGGAATGATAGGAGCCGAAAATGCCGAATTGCAGCGCACAGTGTTCGATTTCCCTCAAAAAATTTCCCTATGCTGTTAATTGCATAAATCAATCAAGGAATGCATTTGAAATGCAAGACTAGAACACCCAGAAGTCTATTTCAAATACTTTTTTTTATAAAAAATAAATTATATTTCATGACCTTGACATCGAAAAATTACTAAATAAATTCTACAAAAGTATCTGATGAAGAAGTCGCTTTTTAATCAATGTAGTACGATAAAGAAGCCTTTGGCGCATATTTTCTAGTTCTTAGTTTTGGAATTTACCCTCTGCTTACCGAGTTATTCATATAAATACAGATTTTTTATTTCATTTTTTTTCTCCTGAAAAACTCAAAAGTGCGACTTGTAACTAGCACTGAAAGATGGCTCTTAACTAGGTCTATCACTGGTAAAAAAATCACGTTCCACTATCGTGGCGTTTGGGAGTTACGTATAAAGGTCAAATTATACTTTTTAGGGTTGTTACTTAAAGGTCAAACAAATATGAAAGGTCGGAGTAATTAAAAAATCTGATTAAATTAAATTAAGGAACAACATAAGAAACTTTATTTATATTTATTTATTTAACCTTTATTGCACAATACAAGAAATTACAAATGGCAGACCTGCCAAAAGGCATTCCCTACCAGTCAACCATTGGGTCACGCAGAAACTTTTAAGTGCAGTGCACTTTGTTAAACAATAAAGTCATTAAATTCAGAAAAGAAAGAAAGAAATTCAGAAGTCAAGTTATAGTTTCTTTTCGCAAGTTGGTCTCAGATTTTATGTATTTTGTGGCTCATACAAATCATTTTCATTTTCGAGAACTAACGTGCAGTCGTCAACATGGGATGGATTTTCATCACCGTCTATTAACGAAGATCCATCATTAGCTAGATCTTCATCATCGACTTCAGCCTCTTGTAAGTTTTCTTCATGAATCGGCTTCAGAAGTTCACGAACTGCTTCTGGTAGACTAATCCTACTGGACGATTTTTGGCGTTGTCTGTAGTGTGCCATAGACACGAACGGATCTGATGATTCTAGTGCACGGTGAAAGAGATCTATCATAGTTTTTCTCCTGTTCATTTTCCGGCAATGGTGTTCCCTATCTGACCGCCAAAATTTATTGCGCGATTCGGCCGCTTGCTCTGAGAGCATACCAACAGGAAGAGAACATGAATCTATGATCTCTTCGCCGTGCACTAGAATTTTGTGTACCGTTACAGTCATCGGATGCCATTTATATGACGACTTCTTCACATACCTTTCCGCGAGCGTACGGCAAAAAGTACCGAACTTTTTTGCATCGATAGGATACTCGCAAGATATGGCGACAAGTATAATATGTAATCCGTCGATTAACCACGCATCAAGACCTAATATCTCAGTAAATATGGCACGATATTTATCGGATAGTGCTGTCCGGGCTGAATTGCCATCATTAGTTGTACCTGAATTAGGTTTTACTACGTCCACCAATAATCCTATCTTTTTTCTTATTTCAGATTGAATAAGTTTTTTTCGTTCTTCAACAATTTGGCCTTCCCTGCTACTCTTCTTGATTCGCCATTTTCGAACTGAAGGGTCGTTTTTATAACTCAGATGTAATAGAAACTCTAAAATTCGAATCCACGCATGAAGTGGATTGATACCGTGTCGCATATTTTCTTTTATAGTTTCTTTTGTGTATGACATTTTCAAATCATTAAACTGACTCGCAGTAAGCTTGCAAAAGGGACATCTTAACTGTGAAAGCGTTCTAGTAATAGCGTTGAGAACTTTGCCATCAATTATACTTAAAGTTAACTCACAAACAAATATGATATGGTGCCCTTCTGAAGTTTCTACAGTAATTGGAGGTAAACTTTTAATTTGCTCTTCTACAGACGCTTTTTCCTCAAGAATAAGATTAGTAGTTTCTTTTCTGTATTGGATGTGGAGAGGCCGACAAAATCTATACGACTGGGGTGTCGGGTTGAGCCAGGCAATAAAATGTTTGTCTATTACCATACGTAAAGGCAGGAAAGTTGTGGCAAAAAGACTACTTTCGTTTTTGGAAATATCTTCGCTTGATCCTGGGAAATGTTGCTTACACAATGATTGGCCTGTGCTTCCGTCGAAACCCCAGGACCCTTCAAATAGGCACGAGACTTCTTGATTGCCTTTCCTATTACAGTATTCGACAAAACTAGCATCACAACTTCGAACAAGTCGTTGAATAGTATGCGCAAGTAAACCATGCAACGAAACTGATGCTTCTATTTCCGACACATATATTTCTTCTGCTGGATAACATGATTTTCTTGCATTTAATAAATCCTGGTAAGGTGGGTAAGCAGGATAACCCCGACTCTTTAAATCTTGTCTCAAAAGTTTATAAGTCTCCACACTCAGTTTTCTGTCTATGATGAAACCTAATGCTTCTTCTGGCGAATAAGGTTTTGTTATCGTAGAAATTTTTTTCAAAACTACAGATGGTTCTTTTGGTGATTTCAGACAAAGTTTTATAACATTTTCTAAATCTTTTGAAGCTTTTCGAGTGATTTTGCTTCCATTGTCTGAAGTAATCGTCGACGCAAAAGATTTTATCACTTTAGCTTGAGGTTCACCTTCCAGGGACTTCATGATCTGTTTTCTAATTTTAAGGTCTTGTTTATAACTTACACTGGGATCATTGGTTGATTTAGAAGATCCCAATGATGACATGCCAGTTGAATTCATGAGCGTTACGTCGGACTGTGTGACGTCCAATGCTGTGGATTCCGGGGGTACTTCAGTACTGCATACTTCACCGGGTGTATCATTGTTCATGGCAACCGTTTCCAATGGTTGTGAAGTACTGCACATCTCACTGAATGTCGGAAAGCGTGCAATAACCCTCTTAAATTCGAGCGGTATGTCGTCAATGAATTGTTTGTTCAAGAAAACGCCATGCTTGTCTTTGAACCTCTTTTTGTTCCTGTTGCATTTTTTGTAAAAACTCATGGCTTTCCTAAGAAATGGGTGAACAACTAAGCGTAAAAGTGTATCTTCTTCGCTGGGAGAGAGATCTTTAAGGTCTTGACCCATTTCTCTGAAAAGTACGGTAGTCAAATCTGATGATGATAGGTCGTCAGGTGCTCCGTTTTTTTTATATTTTTTACTTTCTGCGTAAAAGCACTCAAAAATATGATATCGCGTACAACCTCCTTGCATATTTGCGGTTACTTCCGGAGTTTGAGAAGTACCGGCTGTGGTGCAGTCCACAGCATCGTTAACCACTCGTCTAACAACAAATAATTTTATTTTCAAACGTATCTAACGTAATCGTGCTAACTAATATTGTTGTACTGAATTAATTATTCAATATAATTTCAATACTTGTCACAAGTGACTCGACACCGTCAATGTCAGATATCGGTTGTTTATACTTGTGATAAGTATAAATGAAAGAGGTTTGCACACAATTAAATGTATTCAAACTTAGCCATTTTGATAATGATGGATAAAATTGTTTTTTTACGATTAGTCGATTTTTAATTAATCACTAGCACTGGTGCACTTTTGCCCCCGTCAATCCAGTGTTCCTGTATTTTTATTTATGTACCTGGAGTATGTCTAAACAATATACAGTTTTGTAATAGAGGAAAATTTTGAATTAATTCTTACTAAAAATTAAAGGTCAAGTTGAGGGTCAACCCTAACACTGTATTTTTAAATTCGATAACTCTCAAACGCCGCGATAGTGGAACTTGATTTTTTTACCAGTGGTAGACCTAGTTAAGAGCAATCTTTTAGTGCTAGTCACAAGTCGCACTTTTGAATTATTTAGGAGTTAAAAAATGAAATAAAAAATCTCTATTTATATGAATTACTCGGTAACCAGAGGGTAAATTCCAAAACTAAGAACTAGAAAATATGCGCCAAAGGCTTCTTTATCGTACTACATTGATTAAAAAGCGACTTCTTCATCAGATACTTTTGTAGAATTTATTTAGTAATTTTTCGATGTCAAGGTCATGAAATATAATTTATTTTTTATAAAAAAAAGTATTTGAAATAGACTTCTGGGTGTTCTAGTCTTGCATTTCAAATGCATTCCTTGATTGATTTATGCAATTAACAGCATAGGGAAATTTTTTGAGGGAAATCGAACACTGTGCAGCGTTTTCTCGTGCAAAATGAGATCGGAAACGTCTAGTCTACAAAAAGAACACGTTTCTTATCATATGGAAGTACTATTACATCTAAATATTATCAAATAGTGCATTAACTTTGCAAATAACTAAAAAACATTGTCAATCTGACAGTGATACCAGTGATATGATATTAGATCTATTTTAGGGTAATTCTAAAGAAGACTTTCTAAATATTAATTAGGTACGAGTAGAATTTCTAATAGGAAATATTATGCGAAACTCTGCGTAGGGGGCGCGACTACCACAATCCATCACAATCTGGGGGTCCGCCGCGGAACAAGAAAATTTAAATTTCGTTATCTAACCTCTCTATCACTATTGCATATTTGAGCGATAAAGAGAAAAGAGAAAATTTACTAGCTAGCTTAGTGCTACACTCTGGCGGCAGAACATTGCAGTAATATGCCCTATTTGCGTTGCTTTTTGTTATAATATAACTAATTATAAAAAAATTCTATTATAATTTATGTAACACATTATTTTTATATAACACCTTAGTTTCATATCAACCTAATCTATTTAATCAAATAAATAGATCTATAAGAATAAAGAAAGGGGGGACGGGGGATCAAAAAGTAGTCGAATACATCTCGCGTGATTTGTGCACAACCCCTAAATAACGTAAAATTACCGATAGACTCTTTTTTTTTAATTAATTTTTCCTTTAGTTTCTACATATAGCTGGTCAAGCAGATCTTGTCAGTAGAAAAAGGCGGCAAATTTGAAAAATGTAGGCGGGAAGGGATATCGTCCCATAGAAAATTTGAATTTCGCGCCTTTTTTACTGACAAGATTTGCTTGACCAATTATATATTTTTATTTAACATGTCAAATATTTTATTAATTTAAGGTATTTACGGCTGTCACTTTCCATAAATAGGCACTTTTAATTTATTACTCTGGTATCACCGTACCAATATTAGTGATGGGACACCATAAAAACCAATATCGGTAAAATCGATATAAACATAATGAATAATATACAGATGGTCATGATGCCTAGCGAACACCAGCCATATCGTACAAACCTCAAGGAGTGATATTTGACGACCGGTCTGGCCTAGTGGGTAGTGACCCTGCCTATGAAGCCGATGGTCCCGGGTTCGAATCCTGGTAAGGGCATTTATTTGTATGATGATACAGATATTTGTTTCTGAGTCATGGTTGTTTTCTATGTATTTAAGTATTTATATATTATATATATCGTTGCCTGAGTACCCACAACACAAGCTTTCTTGAGCTTACCGTGGGGCTTAGTCAATTTGTGTGAAAATGTCCTTAATATTTATTTATTTATTTATTTATTTATTTTATTCCTAGGCAGATGATGATCTGCCTAGTGACCACCAGCCATATCGTGCTAACTTCAAGGTGTGATATTCCTAAGCAGATCGTGAAACGCCGGCATGTCATGATCTGACTAGTGACCACCAGCCATACCGTTCAAACCTCAACATTTAGGCATATCGAATAAGTAGGATGTCCTAATTTTAGCAAATGATAACCATTGAAATGGCTTGACAGCCTACTTATAGTACGTGTTTGGGTAGCGTATGATTTTAGTACCTACCTAGTACCTACGCATTCTGCTCCAAATGCCACATAGAATGCAGCACTAGCCGTGGCAAAAAATGCAAAAGGCAGATTATTAAATGGCGGCGTTTCATGATATGCCTAGGAATATCTCGATATGCCCGATTTTACGATCTACCGCCGATATATATACTAATTATCCCCTACTCAATATTCCTTAAATGACATCCTATGGCCGCGTTCCATCTCTGTCATCAGATCTGCATGCTCGATAGTATATTGCATTGCTTTCAGAAGTAGACCAACATGTAAAATATTAACTAATGAACTGATAATAAAAAATCATTCTATATCAGCTTGCAAGATTCGCCCTAAACAAATTGACAAACTATTAGAAATAACATCTAAATCATCATAAGTTAGTAAAATGCTGGTACAAAGACTTGATATTGTATTATTATTATAATTGATAAAATCAGAAATTAAAATTCATTGTCAATTTTATCGACAATATTATCGGCGCGTCCCTCGCACTATCTAGGTTTACTTAGAACTGACGTCATCTCGTTCACGGACAGGGTTGTCTGTGTTTGTTCTTGTACTTGTGTGAATATAGTTTTTGCTAGTGTTTGATAATTTTGTCGTGTGCGTGTGTAGCGACGCATGCTAAAAATGCATTAGTGTTAACATTATTTGTGTGCGTTACCTCGTCCCCCGCGCCAAAAACGACAGAATTTTTCAGATAGAAATTAGTGCGCGTCTCTACTCCATAGATATTTATTCCGAGCTTGACAACAAAACGTAAACAATGTCGGATTGCAGTGGTGACATCTGTCCTAACCTTTCAGTGTGCCTCCTCATTGTTAAATTTGAATAATGCTCCTTGGATGTGAAGATTGTTACCATAAGTGGAAAATATTTATCCACCCTGTAATACCAACATACCAACTCCCTGTAATAGAATCTACGTCATAAAATGAATATGCAACTCAATTACCAAGGGAGGCAAGGTGTAAGATTTTCCACCTATTAAATACGTCGTTGCTTCATTGATTTGAATTATTAAATGCGGTTGACACTTAATTACCTTCTTTTATACTCCATGATTTGCAAAATCATTTTGTTGGCACTAAGAATTTCATAGCCGCTAAGATGCCACGTATCAAAAAGGCATCACGCAACATGACGACCATAAAGAATAATCGCACGTATGGCCTTTTCCATACCATCTGCAAGATCGCATTTTTGAGCTGTGGTACCAACTTTTGGTTTGAGGACATGGATTGTCCTGAAAAATTGATGAAAATCTACAACGCAATAGCTCCAGTCCTCGAAGTCATAGTAGCTTTGTTTATTATGTCCCATGTCGGTGCTTTTTGGACGCAGCCGAATTTAAATGAAAAGCAGAGCAACGATCGAATGTTATATACTGACGTGTGTTAATGGCCTTACGTATTTGGTTTATGTCAACATTTTATATTATAAGGGTCAAACAGATCACTGTGTTATGTCTTTCCTGTAGACATACACAAGAGTTAAGGGCTATAAAGGTTAATTTTCTTATTTAACCCTTATCCACGTGAAAAGGTCCTCCTTTTATTTAGAGAACTATGATAAAATCATTACTTACATGCCCACAAGCTGTTAACTATTGCCCACAGGAGAGAAAAATGTACTGTTCGCGATAACACACTAGTTTTCTCTCCTGTGGGCAATAGTTAACAGCTTGTGGGCATGTAAGTAATGATTTTATCATAGTTCTCTAAATAAAAGGAGGACCTTTTCACGTGGATAAGGGTTAAATAAGAAAATTAACCTTTATAGCCCTTAACTCTTGTGTATGTCTACAGGAAAGACATAACACAGTGATCTGTTTGACCCATAAGCGAGAGATCAGAGAGTTGGTGATGACACTTGTTGTGAGGTTTGTAACGATGGAACCATCGAGAAAATGATGCTTAGAAGAACGTTCCAGTATATAACGGCGCTTGTTTTTATATGCAGCTCTGCGATGATTTCATATGGGCTTGGGAGTGGGATTCAGGCGCTTACAACAAGTGAGTACTTCTGCTTAGAATTTAGGATTCAACTTGAAATAGGAAATGATACCTAAACAAGACTTTAAGGCATTAAAAAATAAATATATTACAGTCAAAGAAATATAGAAAAGCTTTATTGAGGAAAACAAAGAAAGAAATAAACAAACATAATAAAACTTACAAAACGATTCCTTATTCTAAATTAAATACGCATCGGAAGCGATAGTTTTTATGCTCTAGTCTTTTCCCATATTTAGATAATTGAGTTGAACAGTTTTTTCTTCTTATCATACGTGCGTCGTATTCGAGAAACGTGTCAAAAACTTTTTTAAAAATTTGTAAGGCGCCATCTCGCTTCTTCCCTCGTTTTTTATCCCGTTCTGGTATTTCAGTTTTATATATATGATGATATGAGATCTTGTAATTTGTTTAACATAATTTAACTCTCAAAAAACTCTTGCATATTATCGATTAAATATTTTGTAATTATTTTTATTGAATATACCTACCTATTGTCTATTTTATCGTTTTTCATATCTTTCTTCTTTGCCCTGGCCCTTTCCCATTTTATTTGAGGTCGGCCCTCCGTATCATGCGTCTCCAGGTAGCTCGGTCCTGGGTCGTCTGTTTGTTGACTTGGGCTTCTTTGAGGTTCTTATTTACTACGGACATCCATGTGATTCGGGGTCTTCCTCGTCCTCGGGGTTTAGTTTCGATATCTAGCACTTTTCTGGTCATGTGATAGGATGGTCGCCTCATAACGTGTCCGTACCACCTCAGACGGCTCTCCTGTAGTTTATCTGGGATAGGTCTCACTTTGAAGGTGCCTCTTATGTGTGTGTTTCTGACATGATCCAGCCTAGTTACACCACCTGCCCACCTAAGCATCTTCATCTCTGCGCAGTGTAATTGATTTTCGTGCTGCTTTTTGAGTGGCCAGCATTCGGCTCCGTATGTCATGGCCGGTCGGACGGCTGCTCTGTATACTCGTCCCTTTATGCGCACGGGCATTCGGCTGTCGCATAGCACGCCAGATAGTTCTCTCCATTTCAACCACCCGGTATTGATGCGATGGGTGACATCAGTGTCTATTGACCCATCTTTGCTGATGACTGACCCTTGGTACTTGAAATGGTCCACTTCTTTTAGCTGGGTGTTCTGCAGACAGATGGTGTATTTGCTGTTGACGCCACTAAAGTTGCAATGCATATACTCGGTCTTCTCTCTGCTTATTCGAAGACCTGATGTTTCCAGAGCTTCCCTCCACTTTTCTAGAATCTGCTGTAAGTTGTTCACATCTTCACTGATGATGACGACGTCGTCCGCATATAGGATGTCTCATGGCGGCGCTCGTTGCAGATTTGAGGTGAGATGGTTCATTACAATATTAAATAGCAGCGGGCTGAGTGCGGAACCTTGGTGCACGCCAACCTTTACATCAAATTCATCGCTTGTTCCGGCCGGACTTCGCACTTTGGTTGATACTTGGTGGTACATATCTTTGACAATCATTATGTAATGCTCGGGGACACTCTGGGCCCTCAGAGCGTGCCAAATTAGTTCTCTCGGTACCCGGTCGAAAGCTTTTTCTAGGTCGATGAATATCATGTGCAAGTCTGTTTTGTTGTCTCTGTACTTTTCCATCAGTGTTCTGACCGAATGTATAGCATCGGTTGTGGATCTACCGGCGACGAATCCGCATTGGTTTTCAGTGACGCTAGTTATTTCAAGTAACCTTTTGTTGATGACTCTTTCCCATATTTTGAAGGAATGTGAGATTAGCTTTATAGCTCTGTAGTTGCCGCAGAGTCTTATATCACCTTTATTTTTATAGAAAGGGATGAGAAAGCTCTTTCGCCATTCATCGGGTATCCCATCAGCCAGCAACTTGTTGAAAAGTTTCGTCAGGAACAGTACCCCGGTATCTCCTATTCGCTTCCAGAATTCAGCAGGGATATCGTCAGGGCCAGAGGCTTTGTTATTTGCCATTCGTTTGATTGCCAGAGTTATCTCTTCAGGCCTTATACATGGGATAGGGCCTTCTGTAGCAGGGATATCTAGTAGTGCCTCACTAGGGAATACCTCATTTAGCAGTTCTGTGTAGTATTCTTTTCAGCGGTTTCTGATGTCTTCGTTTGATGTTAGTAGCTTTCCTTGTTCATTTTTGATAAATTTGTTTGTGATAGTATCCCTACTACTTTGGTGTTTGCGTTTTGCCAACTTAAAGATTTCTTTATCGTTTGAGGCAGTTTCAAGTTTGGCATAAAAATCATCTCTGGCGGTTGCCTTGGCCTGTGCGACGGCTCGTTTTGCGATTTTCTTAGCAATTTTATAAGCCTGGTGGTCAACATGGTCTTTCGTCTGTTGCCATAGTTTGAAGAGTGTTTTCTTAGTTTCCAATTTTTCTCTCACTTCTTCATTCCACCAGCTAGTATCCTTGTTATTATTGATGGCACTTTTAGATACTCCTAAATTTTGTTGTGCTTTTTCATTGCAGTATAGTTGAAAATCTCTCCACATTGCATCGGCTGTATCATCCTGCTGCTCCGGAAGGTGTTGTGCGATGTCTTCACATAGTCTGAGACCTTCCTCGCCCTCCAATTTATGCCACCGTGTTCTTATGATTTTCTCCTTCTTGACTTTGTATGTTTTTGGTATTTTGAACTCTGCCACTAGTATTCTATGCTGTGAGGTGAGAGGTTCCCCGGGTATGACTTTGCAGTCCTTGCATGTCTTTAGTTGTTTTCTATCAGTTAGAATGTAATCTATCTGAGTGCATGCCCCGCCGCTTTTATAGGTTACTAGATGTTCTGCAGGTTTTGTGAAGAAAGTATTAATAATTGCAAGATCGTGTGCCAGTGCCATTTGAAGGATGCTCTCTCCCTCCGGGTTGATTTTACCGTATCCGAAGTTGCCATGTATTCTCTGGTAAGTGGTAGTTTCCTCACCAACATGACCGTTCAAGTCGCCGCCGATGAACTTCGGCTCACAGTTTGGTATAGACTGCAGCAGATCACTAATTTCTTCCCAAAAAGATTCCTTTTCCGAACTTCGGGTTCCGGACTGGGGGGCGTATGCGCATATTATGTTCATGCACCAGATCATCCAGGGCAAGCTTGATTGACATTAATCTTTCGCTTACTCTGTTTACTTCAACTACGCGATCTTGAAAGTGTTTGTCTAGTACAATGCCGACTCCATTCTACGTCCTTGTTCCATGATAAATCAGCTTGTAGTTATACCCGATATTACGCGATTTGGACCCCTTCCACTTCGTCTCCTGGATGCAACAAATGTTGATGCGTCTTCGATGTAATACTTCGCTGAGTTCTGAGCTGCGTCCTGTCATCGAGCCCACGTTCCAGCTCGCTATGCGCATCGTGGGTGATATTCCGGGTGCTCTGATGACATTTGCGTCGCTTTGGGGGTACGCCCTAGCATTTGTTGCTTTTCCATCACTGTTATCGTCGCTTGAGGGGGACGCCCTAGCATTATTTGCCCTTTTCTTATCTGTACTTTTCATGATTTGGAGTTATGATGATTGGCTTTGTTTTTACGGCCGGTTGCCACCTGACGCCAAGGCTATCACCCGCTACGGAGTGTGAGCGCCGCCGTTGGCCCCGAAGGGTTCTTCCGCCGCCATCTCTTCTGTGAGCCCCAGCCCAGACTCACAGCACTGCCGCGACCTCTGCTCCGAAGATGTCGAAGAAGCCCGCAGCAGGGGTTTTATATCGCAGTGTCCTTCTGCGGCCTTTTTGGTCCGCGGGAGCTATTTTATTTCGCTCCTACCCTCCTGGTTCTACTTACGCAGAACCAGGCGAGCACTCCCCTATCCGCCACCCTGGGGACGCGTTCCCATAGGGGTTAAAGGCTCCCTCGGGAAATCGTTTTTCATATCCATTGGAAGTAATTACCTACATGTAAAAAGTCTAACTCTTAGTTATTCTGGCTTTTTGTTGATCTAAGAAAAACCAATTTATACTTGGTCAAGCAGATCTTGTCAGTAGATTAATTAAAAATTAAAAAACACGCCTGCGAAAAAGCGAACTGAAAAGACAAAAATAATTTTTAGTTGTGTTAGTTTAGTTGAGTAACTTAATGAATGTAAAAAATAATTAGAATATGAGTGTTTAGTGAAGGTTATAAACAACAAACGCAAAAGTTTTATGCTCATATAGGATCGTGACTGTACCTGTGTATTTTATTTCAATTGCAGTCGGGAACCTATTAAATGGGAAAATGACAATACATCAAGGTCCCCGACTGCAATTGAAATAAAATACACAGGTACAGTCACGATCCTAAATGAGCATAAAACTTTTGCGTTTGTTGTTTATAACCTTCACTAAACACTCATATTCTAATTATTTTTTACATTCATTAAGTTACTCAACTAAACTAACACAACTAAAAATTATTTTTGTCTTTTCAGTTCGCTTTTTCGCAGGCGTGTTTTTTAATTTTTAATTAATTTATTTTATTTTATACTTTTTAGAATTTTTACATTCATTAAGTTGAGTAACTATAACACAATTAAAAAATATTTTCATCTTTTCAGTTCGCTTTCTCGAAGTCGTGTTTTTTAATTTTAATTATTTAATTAACTTTGGGGTCATGATTTCGTTACTAACCATTTGAAGTCACTTTATATTACTTTTGCGAGGGCGTCCTCAGTACAGAAAGGCACGCAGAGCGCCGCATATATCGGGCTACGCCCGACTCCTTTGGAACGCGTACAGTGCGCCACGAACGTCGGGCTACGCCCGACGCTTTGAGTGAGAGGGCACTGAAGGCGTCTTGGTAAGCGTACAGCGTGTCACGTACGTCGGACTACGCCCGACACTTTTAGTATGAGAAAGTAGAAGTCGCCTGGCTTTGGACCGCGCGCAGCGCGTCACGTACGTCGGGCTATGCCCGACTCTTTTAGTATGAGGGCGCCGAAGGCGCCCGGCTTTGGAACGCGTACAGCGCGCCACGTACGTCGGGCTACGCCCGACGCTTTGAGTATGAGGCCGGCTTTGGTAATCATACAGCGCGTCACGCTACGCCCGATACTTTTAATATGAGAGATTAGAAGGTGCCTGGCTTTGGACCGCGTGCAGCGCGCCACGAACATCGGGCTACGCCAGAACCTTTAAGTGTGAGGGCGCCGAAGGTGCCCGGCTTTGGTATGTATACAGCGTGTCACGTACGTCGGACTACGCCCGACTCTTTTAGTATGAGGGCGCCGAAGGCGCCCGGCTTTGGAACGCGTACAACGCGCCACGTACGTCGGACTACGCTCGACGCTTTGAGTATGAGGGCGCCAAAGGCGCCCGGCTTTGGTAAGAGTATAGCGTGTCACGTACGTCGGGCTACGCCTGACCCTTTTAGTGTGGGGGCGCCTTTGGCGACTGGCTTTGGACCGAGTGCATATACTTGGACAAGTTGCAGGAAGCGCACATCTTTCTTACGCTCTGAGTAATGTCATCATCATAAATGTTAAAATTAAATTAAACCATACGGTTATAATGATACTTTCACGATTTGTTCTGCCAAAGTCGGTGCAGAGTTAGCTTAGACGGACTCTGCATCGTATCGATTAATAAATAGAAGTTATATTTTAAACTTTCCGATTCCATTAGCGCAATTACGAACATGTTTTAAAAACTATGAGTAGTATGTACCTAATTATATTTTTTTATACTACTACTTTACTAGAAAGTCTTCGACCAGTGTGTGTTGCCAGTGATGACATATGGAACTGAAACGTGGCCCCTTACTGTGTGCCTCATAAGAAGGCTCAAAGTCACCCAAAGGGCAATGGAGAGGGCTATGCTTGGAGTCTCTCTGCGTGATCGCATCAGAAATGAGGCCATCCGCAGCAGAACCAAAGTAACCGATGTAGCCCTCCGAATCGCTAAACTTAAGTGGCAGTGGGCGGGGCACATTGCCCGTAGAACCGATGGCCGTTGGGGCGGAAAGGTTCTCGAGTGGCGACCACGTACCGGAAGGCGCAGCGTGGGTAGACCCCCCACAAGGTGGACTGACGACCTGGTAAAGGTCGCGGGAGTCCGCTGGATGCGGGTGGCGCAAGACCGGTCATTGTGGCACTCTTTGGGGGAGGCCTATGTCCAGCAGTGGACGTCCTCTGGCTGATATGATGATGATGATGATGATATTTTTTTATGATCAGCGGTCAAACTCTTTCCTTTTATTTTAATAAGTATCCCATTCAATAATAATATTTGGTTTTATGAGATTAGCTTCTCTTAACATATTTTGTCAATTCTTACTTTCTCAAAATGAAACTTAAACCCACATGTTGCATATATTTTAGCAATTGGCTTTCAAAGCCCTTCATTTTGATACCCTACTAGATAGGTTTGCACGATATTTTTTTCTAAAGGTAGCGTAATATGGCGCATTAAGTCCGCCATATTGTTTTTATAATGACGTCATATAGCCTATGTTACCCGGGATGACGTAAGGATTCTAATCATGTATCATACGTCTAAATCGGTTAAGGCATTCAGAAGTTGAGGTGGAATAAAGAAACTCACATACATACAAACATGAACGCTGAAAACAATACACTCTTTTTGTTTGGGCAGTCGTGTAAAAAAGGCGGTGAATTTGAAAAATGTAGGCGCGAAGGGATATCGTTTCATAGAAAATTTGAATTTCGCGCCTTTTTCTACTGACAAGATTTGCTTGTCCATCTATACATATAATATCTGGGAGACCGAGCTTTGCTCGGAAAACATACTATGAAAACTCAAAAATGCGCGTTTTCCCAGAGATAAGACCTAGTAGGTACCTAGATCGATTTTTCGGCCTCGTAAACCCCAAAATACCAAATTTCATAGAAATCGTTAGAGCCGTTTCCGAGATCCCCGAAATATATAAATAAATATATACCTATGACGCAGGCTTTTTGTAAGAATCCGCCGTTTACGAACAGCGTCGTCAATTTACAAACGGCTTCACGTTTGTAAAATGACGACGCCGTTTGTAAAATGCCGAAGGCAAATTGTAAAAACGGTCCGGCATTATGTAAAATACCTACCTTATGACATTAACAGCGCCGTTTGTAATGGTCTACGGGTAATTTATTTTCACCATGGTCCCACCACTCCCACCGCACTGTTTCTTTTGAATAACACTTCCTTCGCAACTTAACTATTTAAGGGCGGTTTGCCCTTCGAGCATCTGAAGCTACCTACGTTTTTTTCCCCAAAGTGTAATGTTTTCACGGACGTCACGTCACACAATATCAATAGGTGGGTAGGTTAGGTTAGGTAGCTTTAGATGCCCGAAGGGCACACCACCCAGAAATAGGAGCCCCGCGAAGCGCATAGCAAAAAATGTTCTTACACATAAGTAATCTGCATAAAATGGCCTACAATAAAGATTCCGTACAATTTTTCGCTAGGAACAATATCACTTCTATTTAAGGTCCCTTTTTTAGTTTTTCGTAAATAACTCGTAAACGGTGGCCAATATCAAAAAACGTTGTTAAACGTTAATAATCTACATAAAATTTTCTACAAAAAAGATTCAGTATACTTTTCGCAGGGACCAGTTTTGTGTAGATTATTAACGTTTAACAACATTTTGTGATATTGGCCACCGTTTACGAGTTATTTACGAAAAACTAAAAAAAGGGACCTTTAATATCAAATAGCTCACTTCCGGTCAAGAATTCGATCAAGAAACCGGCAAATTCGGATTCAGCGGGGTTAAATTAGGTTAAAAAACCCGGTTGCCAAAAAGTAATCTAAAGTTTGTACGGAACACTAAACAATTGTTATTCGAGTTGTACTTCTACGCAAATGGATCCTTTGACCATTATGTTGGGTTATTACCGGGTTGATGATGAAAACTATTACTTGTACCCACATTTTAACTTTATTCATTTGTTACAAACATAATAACAACCAATTTACAATCAATTATTCAAGACGTCTTCACTCTAACTTGTCCGTACTCGAACTGGCTACTTGTCACTGCTATACTCACTTTTTATAACAATTCAACATGGCGGGAACCAGTGACAAGTATGAGTCAATTAATACTCTTTTATAAATTAATCATAAACAAAAGTAAGAATGATCAAAATATAAGCTATTAATAAATAATGATCCTTACAGGTATCATTAATCTACGCGTGTATCGATTTCCATTACATGTAATTTTATATTTACGAACGAGCGATAATCGTTGTTTCCTTTATTAATCAAGTGTCGGTATCTAATTCCTTCGTCTCTTTTTTTTAATTTGTGAATATTAAAGTATTATTAAAATCTTAGGATTTTAGCAACTCGTGTATAACACACATAATATGATATTTCATACCGTTTTAATCTAAACTGCACTCAGATGAGAACTCAACATATTAGTAATAGACGTGTAGAAATTTTATTAATTTTTCTTTGCTTATTATTATTATTACTGTTTATTATGTTTTTATGATTAAATTATACTGATATATGGTTGACTAATTATTTTAAATTGTTGTAAATATATTTATGAAAGTTGGAATAAAAGTCTAGCGCATTCATCCACGCGCGTTAAAGTCTCACACGTTCATCCACGTGCGTTAAAGTCTCGCACGTTCATCCACGTGCATTAAAGTCTCACACGTCCATCCACGTGCGTTGTATATTGTGTATACCTACACAAACACGTCGATTCCACAAGATGAAGATGGCGCTTCCTATCTACTGATACTAGCGTCTGCACATACGTCATCGACTCTTTACATGAAAACCACTCAACGTATAGCTATGTACTCTACATATGACTCTACATATGACTCTACATATGACTCTACATATGACTCTACATATGACTCTACATATGACTCTACATATGACTCTACATATGACTCTACATATGACTCTACATATGACTCTACATATGACTCTACATATGACTCTACATATGACTCTACATATGACTCTACATATGACTCTACATATGACTCTACATATGACTCTACATATGACTCTACATATGACTCTACATATGACTCTACATATGACTCTACATATGACTCTACATATGACTCTACATATGACTCTACATATGACTCTACATATGACTCTACATATGACTCTACATATGACTCTACATATGACTCTACATATGACTCTACATATGACTCTACATATGACTCTACATATGACTCTACATATGACTCTACATATGACTCTACATATGACTCTACATATGACTCTACATATGACTCTACATATGACTCTACATATGACTCTACATATGACTCTACATATGACTCTACATATGACTCTACATATGACTCTACATATGACTCTACATATGACTCTACATATGACTCTACATATGACTCTACATTTGACTCTACATATGACTCTACATATGACTCTACATATGACTCTACATATGACTCTACATATGACTCTACATATGACTCTACATATGACTCTACATATGACTCTACATATGACTCTACATATGACTCTACATATGACTCTACATATGACTAAATATTACGCATAAGCGTAGTTTTAAGTTACAACTTTACAGTACTACACGCAACTTTCAAAGATATCCACAGAATACACTATTATTCCAATTAAGGTCCTTTTTTTTTCATTTAGTAAATTCATCCATTTAGTTTTTCATTTCTTTGTTTTTGTTTTTGTATGATTTACTACTATTACAGAAACAAACAAAAATAATAAAATGTAGCAAACGTTACTGTCAGATAAAACACTGAAATTATGATTCACATCCTATAAATAAAGGGGTATAAATAAGGGGGGAGTTTCTAAATGTTTAAAGTATGCGTATCTCGCAATAAAATATTATATCAAATAGTTAAGCATATCGATTTCCCATCGACCTCGTATTTCTCCATGATCATCATGGTAACACACATAGATTTATATACATTGATTAAGTACTCGTGCCAAAATTACTGGCCCTTACAAGGTTGTTAAGATAAAGCTGCTTACATTAGTTAGTCATAAAATTTAGACGTGATGACATACAGTTATATAGTCTAAACAAAAGGTGACCGGTTATTAAATTGAATCCATTGAGATTCAAGTTCACGATATCTAGTACCTATGTGTAAATTGACACAAAAAATAATTTAATGCTCTACGCACAAAGTTACGAGTTACGTATCTTGAGGAGTGGGCAATAGAAAAACAATAGAAGCATATTACATAATTACATTCGTTAACGAGTTACTACTCGTGTATTCAACAAACTACATACGCTCCATAACCTGGAGATTTAATATAGATGTATGGCCATACCAGAGTTGGGCAAAATTAGTTAAATTTAAAAAATGAGAATGGTAACGTTAGTTTTAATAACGGCAACTTATTTTGTAAAATTTATCATGAGTTTACCAATTAGCTTGAATTCGATATGACACACTTATGATTTTATCATCGATCATGGTTTGAAAGTATTTTAATTATTCGAGCAGATGGTTATCATGGTTACTCAAACTAACGTTTTAGTTGATACAGTTAAAATAAGGTTCGTTTTACGACCGCTACTTTATTCCTTATGAAATCATGTGACTAAGCTTTATTTTAGTTTAATCACAGATTGCAATCATAAGTGCCCAACTCTGATTCATACTATTATTACGTTTTACATCCAACATGTCATAGAGGTGTTGTATTTCCATACAAGAAGGGAGATAATTATAAACACGTGTTCTAGTCATTTAGCTTCATCGAGGCTTTTATAAGTAATGCTGCGTTGGACAGCGTCGCTGAATGAAAACTGATATCAGTATAAAACCACTAGGTTAAAAAAAAACATTAATAGCTAATAGCATTAAGTACACAAGTTACATAACGTAACCCTGCATTATGGTTTCCAATTTAAACTTAGATCGACACGTCATGTTCTTTTCTTGTGCGCATTGATTCGCAATATTATGAATAAACTTACATAGTGATCACAGTGACTACAGTTGTACTATGCTATGTTGCTACGCAACAAAACTAAATAATGAGTCCTTAGCCTGAGCTTGATATAATCGAAATGAGGTTTGATCTAATTTTCACTAACTCATATGTAATATTCAAAAACGCTTAAATGACAACTGTAGATTTTAAATTTCGTATTTTTATTATAAGCGAGACTACTTGTCATCCGTTCGTACGTCCTTTCTACACATACATATACCAAAATTGGGCAAATCATCATCATTATCTTATACAGTATATTTAATACAGACATGACGGTAGGTTATCAAACCAATTTTATTTAAAATAAAAGGGAGTTAATAAAAATATAAAGAACTGACTTACCATAATTTAATACGCTTTCCGATAAACATAGTTTACTCACTGATACAAACGAAAAAGAAAAGAAAACCTTACGTTCGTGCGGCGTGGCAAAAATCCTATCGATTTTTGTTAGATCCAACTTCTGAGTTGTTGGGTTATTACCGGGTTGATGATGAAAACTATTACTTGTACCCATATTTTAACTTTATTCATTTGTTACAAACATAATAACAACCAATTTACAATCAATTATTCAAGACGTCTTCACTCTAACTTGTCCGTACTCGAACTGGTCACTTGTCACTGCTATACTCACTTTTTATAACAATTCAACATGGCGGGAACCAGTGACAAGTATGAGTCAATTGATACTCTTTTATAAATTAATCATAAACAAAAGTAAGAATGATCAAAATATAAGCTATTAATAAATAATGATCCTTACAATTAACGTTTTCAGACGCGACTTTCACCAACATGATCCCTGTATGGCCCGACGTTGAAGACCGAAGAATTATCGCCGGAGCCGGTCGCCTAGTCCACTACATTGCCTGGTTGTTTTTATTGGCCCGGATCATCGCCATCTACATGTTAATTCTCACCATCACCATTAGTATCGCGCACCAGTTCAAGCATCTATGCAAATATTTTGTAGACCTGAACGATATCTTTGAAGGCAGTGGCAGTCAGGAGGAAAAGGAGAGGAAATTTGAAAATGCTTTAAAAGTTGGGATTAAAATGCATTCTATTACGCTATGGTGAGTAAAGAATGTCTACTTCCACAAATCCACACATTCATGTATGTATGGAGAGTGACGAATCTCCTCTTATCTCCGCATCGGTGGAAAAGCAGCCTTTTGTATGATTTGCTAGTAAGACGATAACAACTAGTCCTGACTAATTTAATTCAACCGCTCCAGGGCATTGTCGTATATCAAGGACGGGCTTATGGGCACTAAAAATGGTACTAGCTCAGCGGTGACACGCACCAAATCGAGCCAATCGTATAGTCTAACGCAACCATTGACGTAGATATCTAAGGACTGTGGCCTTACGGGCAATAAGAATGAGGCATGAATGGGGCCAGTACAGCGGTGTGACACCGCTTCAACGCGATTGGTTGGCGAGTTTGCATCACGCGCGCGATTGGTTAATGAGCTCACATCACGCGCGCGATTGGTCGCAACTAGTTGGGTTAGATTGCACGATTGGCGCGAATTCGTGAGTAACACCGCTGAACTAGTACCATTTTTAGTGTCCGTAAGGCCAGTCCTTAGATATGTGTCAATGAACGCAACTAGTTGCGACCGATCGTGCGCGTGATGCGAACTCATCAACCAATCGCGTTGTGGCGGTGTCACACCGCTGTACTGGCCCCATCCTTATTGCCAGTCCTTCTTATTGTCAATATTTGCTTTATTGTCATCTATGCGACGGTCGGTGTGTGAGGTCGGTGATATGCTAAGTGCTGCTGTGACGTAAATGTAACAACTGGGGTGCCTCTTCATTCCAGGGACCCCTTTGCATTCAGCCCACTTTGCCACCCTACAGTCAAAACACTGAAATGCTGTGATGTGTGACTGTGTGTGTGCTGCTCATGGCATTAAGTTCGCCTTTTGTACATTAAGTTGTTCTTTTGTGCAATAAAGTTTAAATAAATAAATATGTGCTGACTGCTGAAGGGCGTTTCGTACTTTTAATCTTGTCATTAAACGGTTATAGGTATGACCTGTATCCATATCAGATTATCCATAACCGTTTTCATAACAAGATAACCGCATTCACCATCAGGGCGAGCCATGAATTACGTTCATAGCCGATAACACCGGAAAACCCATATGTAGCGAAAAGCGTCTACGAACGAGACGTGACGACGACAAACTGCACCAATGCCAGGCGTGGCTTCGCGCTCACACCAATTTTGCTATTTTTGGTGTCTAGCTGTGGTACTTAGTTACCGCGCGCGCACCGCTACGGAACGGATGCCTGCAAGAGAGTGAACCCTATGTACCTAGTACTATTATTTATTCCGTGCCTATGCTGATAACTAGGATGCAGTAATGCTGGTGAAGTTTGAATCCGATCGTCACCTTAAATGTGTTAAGTCCGAACCGCCCTCCAGATATAATGGAAATGTCCTGTAGGTGCACGCGGCAGATACAGCTAACGGCAGGCATGGCGTTCAGCGGACAGGTCATCATCAACGTCTGCTCACTCGGCCTGCTCATGATTCAGATGATGGTTGGTAAAGGGGCCCACAGATTACCATTTCGCCGGACGATATCAGCCTGTCAGTTAAACGCAAAATTTGACAGCTCCGAACAACTGACAGGCTATCGTCCGACCAACTGGTAATATGTGGCCTTTTCTTAAGGGTGGTATTCCATCTGTCCAATATCATGGTCCAATGGCATTGCATCTCACTCTCTCATTAAGCAAAATGTGAGACAAAATACACATTGGACACGTGGAATATCACCCTAACACAGTAAAGTGTACTGTGGTCGAACTTTCAGCTCAGGGATCCGCTTTTCGAGTGACAGTTCAATCAATCTTTCTTAGCTACTTGTCCAGCTTTTAAGGACTTGCGCCAAACAACAAATATATGACCATACAAAATACTTAAAAAAACAGTCAAAAGTCAAAATCAAAGGCATTTCTTGCAAACATATTACATAAAACTAGGTAGGTACCTACATAATATGGACCCTGCAAGGGCGCAGCAATCTATAACTTTTAACTTTTGGGTATATCTACAAAAGAACGCTGGATAGACGAAATTTAAAAGAAAGCTGGTAAGAGACTGGACCTTGAAAGCGCAAGACAGGAAACAATGGAAGGATGGAGGAGGCCTTTACCCTAACTTGGGGCCATGTGACATTCACTCACAAAAACCATAACTATTTAATTGTAGGTAATATACCTAATTGTTTAAATTGTATTTATTTCATGTGTTTAATTATGTTTTAACTATATAGTTATAGGTGAACCAGGATCTATTGAGGGTGCGCCATGTTACGGAAATTTGATGGTACTAATTTCTAGCAATGGCAACAATTTTAATAATAGACAACATCTACCCTCTATGATAGTTGTCAATATTGACAATGTAAACATTGCTTTGTCTAGTTTCGTGTGAATTATTATTAGACTGCAATAATCATGCCGAAAGTTTTAGATTTTACAGAGAAAAAGTTGTAAATAGTGTATATAGTTATTTATTGGAAAAATAACGTGCGGGAGAGAAATTTCTTCCATTAGAAAACATAACGAAATTACCACCTGAATTGACGGGTAAGTTTCAAACTTATGGACAAATGTCACTATAGTCAGGTCGTCACGATTTGGTTGATGTCTTGTAATAATTTGATTTGTGTATTAGGTGTATCGCATGCATCGGTATCACGGATTGCTAACGAAGGGCGTAAGGGCGGAATTAAACGACCAAACCTAAAAAAAAGAAAACAAAAAAAGAAAATAGATTTGGATGATTTTGATTTATGTGTCATACGTCGTAAAATTCACGAATTTTATAGCGTAAAAACCGAAGAAATATCCAAACATCAAACTTCGCACTTATTAAAGTTGTCGGAATAAAACAAAAATCATCTGCCAATTTCCATTGTCCCCACTATACAAATTGTTGCTATATAAAATTCAAAACGAGCGCCCTCTTGACAATACTCCCAAAGTTCTGGTTTACCTATACTTACGATTATGACCATGACAGTTTCTTTAATCCAATTTGTGTACTCTAAAATCATGCAATGTTAGGTACTATCCGGTATCGGCCGGATAGTAGATCACTATGCGGTATCTGGCCGGATATTAAAATAATGGCCAGATGGCCGAAACGTTAATGCAATTGACAATTTTTGAGCATTAACCAGTACAAATCGAACTGTAAAATGTAACTGTCCGTTACCGTTTACGGTTCAATTTGTAATGGTTAATGGTCAATTGCAATTGACGTTCGGCCAACACTGGTTACATGGCAATAAAGGCTTTTTATTTTTTATTTATTTATTATATCTACACTCTACAGTCTACAGGATAGACGTGAACATAATTTTGTGTTTCACCCACGTACTCGTACTATTTATTTCTGTTTTCTAGTCCACGGAGCGGACGCTGGTCGCAATGATGCAGATCATCTTCATGGCGTTGTTAATCCTGATCGGCACTGGACTATTCTTATGGAACGCTGGAGACATCACCATCGAGGTGAAGTTCGACAAGATATCTAGAGCGCATTAAAACAGACAGAACTATTAGTCATAGCTTTTGAGGCCTGATTTGGAGATTAAGTCATCGAAGTTAGCGATTAGCTCCCGTATTAGCCACGTGGCAAAGCAACAATGTCCTTTAAATAGCAACTGTATATGTCGTAATAGTATTAAGCACGTATATTCAAATATCTATAATAACTGGCGCGGTGCGGTGCGGTAGTCTGTTACGGCTTTATGACAGGTAGGACAGTTTTATTCCGTTTCTGAACGCACCCATAAAGATCGACAGCCAACAATGACAATCTTTTGTGACAGTGACACTATTTGTTATTATTATTTGTTTGTATTTGTTGTATCTAAATACGCGATAATTCGAATGTTCTGGATCTATGTTATCAATTCAAAATCCTTGATTTAATATAATCTTCAATTTGCGGAACTCCAGTGTACCGTACCGTACCGACAGGACCGATATCATGTTTGACAGGTACATTGGTAGGAGCAGTTTGTATGGGAAAACCTAATTGTTTGTTTTTACTATCTTTCTCTGAATTTTTCAATATTTTCTCACCGTTTAAACCTTCCCTGGACTTCTACAAATAATTCAATGCCAAAATTAACCAAATCGGTTCAGCCGTTTTCGAGTTTTAACCAGACAAACAACAGCATTTCATTTTTATATATATAGAAGAAGAAGATAGATAGATAGATTTATATATAGATAGATTCAAATCATTTGAGAAAATTCATACTTACTATGAGTCATAGAGTTGTCAAGAGGCTGTAAGGTAGTAACTACCTTTAATTAACAAAAATGCTTATTTTTACACCATAAACAGGCGTCTCGTCTGCCAGCAGCCATATTCCAGTTGGGCTGGCACAACTGCACCAGACAGTCCTCGGTGCGTGTGCGCAAGCTGGTCACCATCGCCATCGCCCAAGCACAGGTACCTATAAACATTTATTTATATTTTTAACTTTTTGATTATCTTTTAATTGAAAACAATTTTTTTTTAATTTTTCGTGTCACTGGTCGGGTATGCACTCTGCAGATGCTTTACCAATTATGACGATAAAATGTTTATATATAATTATGTGGCTTTATTTCAGGACTTTTACAACAAAATAAAAACACTACGAAAACTTATAAATAAAAAATTTGCCCTAAATCGTGGTCTGTAGGTAGGGTGCCCAGAAGGCTGGCCGCATTGCCCCGCTGGATAGCAATGCTGATCCTTTGGGCAAAATATTGGCCAGCCCTCTGGTCACCGGAGGCCTCTATGAGGCGCTTTGACAGCTCCTCATAGAGGCGACGCGCGCTAGGTCCCCACGGCCCCAGGGTTTCCACTCCAAACGCTAAATTATGTTAAATCTTGCCATTTGATTATCAGTTCTATTTTAAGACTAGTTCTTTTTATTATTTCAGAAACGAGTAGTGATAAAAGGGCTCGGATTCATTGAACTATCATATGAATCTTACGTTGCGGTAAATGTCAAAAAGAAAACAGGTTTTTTACTTTAGTTTAGTTCTTATTAAGGTAAGGTGGGGTGAGACTATCACCGGGATAAGACTATCACTTCTATGGAATCCTCATACTGTTTGTCTTACCCCGAGCAAAATAAACTGTTAGTCTTACCCCACTTTACATTAATTATTTGCTAATCGTTGTTTTTTATCTTGTTTCAGATTGTTAAGTCATCGTACTCTCTGTTTTCAGTAATATACTAGAAAAAAAAACGTCCTGTCAACTGTAGGTACAAGCAAAATATAATATTATGAATTCAAATTTATTACGAATTGTACTGTTGTAAATACCATCTGCACCGGAAAAACAGCGAGTGAAAGAAGTCTTGCCATGTTTTTGGTGTCTTTCTGCTACAAGTAATAACACCAAATCGGTTCGCCAGAAAATTATTCCTGAAAAGTGACATCTCAGTGACTGATACCTATAAACAAAGGATAATATTAATTCAGCCGACATATCGGTGTCAAAATGTCATTTACTTATATTTTCTACTTACGTGCTTATAATTTTGTGATGTTTATCGTCTTGTGGTAATGTATTCTGCCTCCACCCAGCTCACGGAATGCCCTATATGTCAAGACCAAAAACCCTACAAGGGTGCCCACGGACTCAAGATCCATCTATCCAAGAAACATGTTCCTCGGATAGACCTACCCCCGACCGACTCCTCTCATGTCGACAGTTCTGGGGCCACTGTTCCCAACACTGCGGCTCCCTCTGCAGATTTATGTTCTCGGCTAGCAGTACTAAAAGCTCAAACTAAAATAGCTAAACGTATACCTAAAGGCGCTAGGGTTGCTGTAGCGCGGAGCCTCTCGGAATGCGTGGCCAAGGTTGTGTCTAATAATAATGTACCCGCATGGGAAGCCTTACTTACATTTACTTACAAAAATATTCATATCCCTAAAGACCAATCCAATCGCACTTTATCAGCTATTATCAAAGAAAATATACTCCACCCTGACTTTCCCGTAGATCCCGCACAATCTTCAATCTTAAATATTTGCAATACTCACATAAACTATAAAATTAAGACAATAGAAAATAAGGTTTCTGACGGTAACATAAGAGGCGCCACAAAACTTCTATTTTCTAGTGACACCTTGGCCGCACGTTCCGACGAAGTGTTCTCCTCTCTTAAAGAAAAGCATCCGATTTCAACTACACCAGTACAACTTCCCGTGCAGCCTCAAATCTCTCCGCAACCACTGCAAGTTACGGAACGTGCAACTTTACATGCGATCAGCTCTTTTCCCAATGGTTCGGCCGGTGGCCTTGACGGCATAACCCCGCAGCACCTCAAGGACCTGACTAGCCCGCTAATGGGAGATGCCGGAGAAACCCTCCTCAAAGAGCTGACCGCGTTACTAAATTTAATGCTTTCAGGTAAAATCTGTAGCGACATCACTCCCATTTTATACGGAGCTAACCTGATAGCCTTAAAAAAAAAAGACGGTGGCATTCGTCCGATAGCGGTGGGAAGCACACTACGGCGACTAGCCTCCAAATTGTGTTGCCGCGAGTTTCACGACCGCCTTACAGACAAATTCAAGCCCAAACAACTTGGTTTTGGCGTCAGAGGCGGTTGTGAGGCCGCAGTGCACGCCACACGAACATTCCTGGAAAACTCAAATTTCGAAATTATGGTAAAAGTTGATGTTAGAAACGCATTTAATTCTATCGACCGAAGCACTCTTTTAGACGAAATTCAAAAGGAAATTCCGGAAATTTTTGAATACCTAAAACAATGCTACGGTAATCCGTCTAAATTAATGTTTGGGGAAAAAGAAATTGCCTCATGTGTCGGGTGCCAGCAGGGAGATCCGCTCGGGCCCGTCATCTTTAGCCTCGCAATTCACCCAATCATCACTCAGCTAAAATCAAAACTAAATGTATGGTATTTGGATGACGGGACACTTGCAGGGACGGCTTCTTCTGTATTAAACGACCTAAATATAATCTCAAGGCAGTTCGCTGAGATTGGCCTCACACTTAACTTCAACAAGTGTGAGGTTTTTATCTCAGACAAGCTTTCAGCTAGTGCCCGGGCTGCTTTGACTCTAAGTCTCAACTCTGTCGCCCCCAATTTCACCTTTGTTACACGAGATTCCCTCGTATTACTCGGTGCCCCTATTTTCGAAGACGCCATCCCTTTAGCAATAAATTCAAAATTAGATAACTTTCACAACTGTTCAGATTTATTATACAAAATTAACGCCCATATGGCTATTTACATCTTACGACTGTGTTTATTTTCTCCAAAATTCTTATACGTTTTACGTTGCAGCCCCGTTTGGAAATTCTCGAATCTCACGTCATCCATTGACAATATATTAAAAAATTCGGTTTGTAAAATTCTAAATGTCTCTTTCAGCCCTCAAAGCTGGTCCCAGGCTACTTTGCCTATTAATTATGGTGGCCTGGGTATCCGCTCTACCGGCGATCTGGCTCTCCCCGCTTTTCTCTCGTCTGTCCACAGCGTCGCTCATCTCATCCGTGGCATTCTTAATGTCACCAATCCCACGGGTGTGGTAGTGGCGAGCTTGGCAGATGCAGAGTCAACTTGGAGTGCTGGAAATCCCGGCGAGAGCCCACCTACCGAAAAAGCCAGCCAAGCAGCCTGGGACCTGATAAAAATAAAAACAACCCACAAATCCCTTTTGGACAATAACTCGAATCCCCGCGACCGTGCTAGACTGCTGGCAGTATCGGAACCCGAGTCAGGGCATTGGCTACGCGCCCTGCCTTCGCGGAACATTGGTTCCCTTTTAGACCCGGCGTCACTGCGCGTAGCCGTATGCCTCAGGCTAGGTTTGAAAGCCTGCGAGCCACACGCTTGCTCCCGCTGTGGAAACCATGTTGACGCTTATGGGCACCACGGACTCCACTGCCAATCAAGCGCCGGCCGATTTTATAGACACACGGCTCTAAACGACATAATCCGCAGAGCACTCGGTACCGCCTCCATACCAGCAACCCTGGAGCCAGTCGGTTTATCTGCGGCGGATGGCAAAAGGCCCGACGGCTGCTCGCTCGTACCCTGGTTCCTGGGACGGCCCCTGGCGTGGGATGTAACATGTGTTGATACGCTGGCCCCATCCCACGTCCTGGGCTCTGCCAGGAGGCCGGGGACGGCAGCAGACGACGCCCAAATTACCAAGTGTCGCAAATACGCATTCTTGAAACCGAATTATGTATTTGCGGCACTTGCAATTGAAACTCTCGGTCCCTGGTCGTCAGACACCAAAAAACTAGTAAAAGAAATTTCTACCAAACTAGTCTGGGTGTCTGGCGACCTACGAGCTGCCCCTTTTCTTGCTCAAAAACTCAGCCTCACTGTGCAAAGGGGGAACGCGGCCAGCGTCCTGGGAACAATGCCACAGGCTAATTTAGGGCTAGATCTATGATTTATATATTTTGTATCTGTTTCTTAATATAAAATGAAAATATAATTAATAATAACGAAAAAAAAAAAAAAAAAAAATATACTAGAAATTACCTAATACTTTAGAAATACAATCGTTCAATTACAGCTGCATTAGTTCAACTTTTAGAGCCAGTGATTTGCATAACTTTAACACCCACCTAACTGCAACTTGAAACAATCTACAACAAACAATTAATTTATTTCATGTTTATTTACTAGCTATAAAGTAGCATTATGAGTAGCGAAACTAATAAAATGAGTAGATACTAATAAAAACCTTTTTTTAATAACACCGATTTTTTTCAAATTTCTTTAATTTTGGAAAACACGTTGGGGAAATGCGTTTACGCATGCCATCTGAGTACCATACTCACATGCGATACCTACAATTTAATAATACATTGTTAAACCTTTGTAAGGCAGGGGTAATATACTTTCCACCTAATTTTTAACTTTATTTCAAAGTGAGAGGGTTCAATATTGCATAATTCCTGACACCCTTGTGCCTTATAAAGGGATGACAAGGCACTCCTTTCGGTCGAGTCAAGGTAGTTTGGCGCTCGAACACAGTTCGATTTCAGTTTCATTCAGTGGCAAAGTTTTAACAATGGTTGTTTCTTGGGGAAATGAAATGGTACAGTCAGTAGCAGAAGTTGCTAAGCGGGTTAGGTGTTCAAAATTACCTTGACACGCTCTTATTCTCTTAATAATAAAGTCGCGTCAAGATCATTTTGAACACCTCGCCCGCTTTGCAACTTCTGCTGCTGACTGCTTATAAATATACATTAGATATAAGTATATACGTTTTTTCAGAAATACTCATTTCACTTATTTGTATGAAATGGCCAGTTATCTCGATTGCAATTTAGGGGTCGTCCATCAATTACATCACACAAAGTTTCGATTTTTCAGAACCCCTTTCCTCCCTCCGTGTCACACTTTTTCATAGGAAACATGCTCCCCCTGTTGCTGTGACGTAATATGTGGATGAACCCTTATAGACCGTTTACCGTTTCTACCCCTATTAAGTAACGTTTACTTTACCACCGTCAATTAGTCCCCTAAATAATGAACAGTCACCGATGGCGGTCATCATCATTAAATGATTAGGTTCGTTGATCGTGGAGCCCACTACACCTGATAGCAATTATTTGTTATTATGATTATTATATCATCATAACCCTTCCTACTGAAATCTTAGAAATTATACAATTAACTGTCAATTAAGCACTTAACACTGTGAGTGCCAAGCGTCCCATTATCAATATCGTACTCGTACAATCGTCATACTTTGCTCCGTTGTGGGTAATTATGCTCCAATTCTGAATGACGACTTAACGTCTAATATCTATATTTCTATGTACCATCACGTTCCGTGATTGTTGTACCATTTAGGGTCCTAGCTAAATTGGTTGTTGAATTACTTACGCTCGAGATTGAAGATTTTGTGATAGCACCCAATATTAAAGGCGAGAAAAAGGCTTACTTCCTTCGCTGGCTCGACCACGTCTTGAGAATGGAGGAGGATCGCGGCGCTAAAAGGGCATACCTGGGACGCTCGGTAGGACGGAGGCCGAACGGGTCCCAGGCTCAGACTAATAACGCATAGACAGATAGTCCCCATACGGTTAACCTGCCAAAACTGAAGCCGAAACACGATGGATGTGTGCGTGCGACGCTCGTGTTTTACGCTCAACAAACCCACACATATATACAAAATATGTTGCCAGTATTCATTTACGTCTCTCAAAGTAGGGGAATTTTAACAACATCCACACTTGGTTATTAATAATTTGGAAGTGTGTGGATGTAGATTCGATTTGGTAGTAAAAGCTTTTTGTTTATTTTAGGATTTATTGCATTTCTGTATTTGTGAAATAAGGTTTAAATAAATGGCTGATAAGTATTTACTATTTTTTTTAATTTAACAAATGTGCATAAAATAATAAGACTAAATTTAAATAGGACAGAGCATATTCGACTGTGTTTAGTCGGTTTCCAATGATTCCATATTGCGTCATTCCGATTTAGTCTAATTTTTTCCTTCCATCTCGCAGACAGAAGCAGATCAGTCAGAAAACTGAAACGAACATTACACAAAATAAAAATAAGAAAAAAACTAAATACCTAAATAATTAACTTAATTATAATTTTCTATAATAAATAATTATACAATGAAATTCAATTGAGCGTATTTATTTTAGAATGTAGACGTCATGTCCCATTTGGAGGAAAAAATATTCACTACACTGGCAACATTTACAAGAAATGGCGGCTGACGAATATTTGGATTTTTGTATTTACAATTATGTAAAAATATATTATCACATTAAACTCGATACTTACGCGTGAAATGTAATATCAGGCGGTTTATTTATATTAAATGATTTGCTGTGGCACCCATTCACTGTACAAACAACCATCTTTCCTGTATAGGTAGTTTTTGACCTTTAAACGGGAGGTGTACACACACTGTTGGAGTTCGATGAAGATACTGGCACATCACCACTACAAAGGTTAAAGAGTGTGTCACTTAGCTATCTGTCAATTCTGATATATAACTGAAAAAATGTATGATCTTGTGTTGATTCAATATTAGTGTAATAAAACAAACGCTTACATATAACATTTATTTCTTTCATCCGCCTCTCCACCCAACAAGTGGTAGCAGAGCGTGGTTTGCTAGATAAATGTAGTCGGTGAAAATAAAAACTTCGTTCAAAATGAGCACGTCGGCAGCAACCGCTTCGTCGTCGTACCATCGGATCGAAGCCCTAACGAAAGAAAATTACGATACGTGGTGCAATTGGTGTCTCCAAGCGCAAGCAGTGCTGATCAAAAATGGCCTGTGGGGATACGCAAGCGGAGAGATACCCGAGCCGGATGCAACTAGCAACGAGACGGAAAAGAAGGAATCTCTACACAAAGATCTACTAGCAAGGTCAGAATTATTACTTCTCATCTCGCCTTCAGATTTGAAGCAAATAAAAGGTTGCAAAACTTCGTCCGAGCTTTGAAAAAAACTAAAAAGTATTTACCAAAGCACTGGTCCCGCAAGAAAAGCAACATTGCTGAAGCATCTCATACTGAAAAAACATGATAACGGTGACGTCCGCGAACATCTGAACGACTTCATGGACACCGTCGATAAATTAGCAGACTACAGACAGTGGGTATAACTTTAAATACTGATCTACTATGTATAATGATGCTATACAGCTTACCCGCTTCATTCGAAAATTTTAGAATAGCGGTAGAATTGAGGGATACTCTACCAAAGCCCGAAGAGCTGAAAATTAAAATTATAGAAGAAAGCGAAGCTAGACAAAACCAAGATGCGCAAAAAGAGAGAAGAGAAGGTGCATTCTATACAAAGAAAAAGCCTAAATACTGTCAGAAATGCAAGAAAAAGGGGCATAATACCGAAGAATGCTGGAGTAAGAAGAATAAACATCAGCCAAATCAAACATTCCACAAAAAGGAAGAGAAAAACTTCAGCATAACGCCTACTTGCCTGTCCATCGCTTTTGCAGACACCTGGTGTCTGGACAGCGGCTGCACGTCCCATATGTGTGCACAGGAAGATAATTTTGAGAACATGAACTCCGAAACTGGAACTCTGCGGCTAGCGTCTGAAAATCACACCGCTAAAGTTGAAGGCAAAGGCAAGTACGTATAAACATCCAAAACGAAACAATTAACCTCCATGATGCGTTGTACGTACCTACCTTGGCATCAAACTTAATGTCAGTCGCAAAGATCACTGATAAAGGAAACACCGTACTGTTCACAAAAGATAAGGCATACGTTAAAGACCAAAAAGGTAAAGTAACTCTAACTGCCACGAAAGAAAACGGCCTGTACTACACAAAGGGAGAAAAAGCAAACATAGCAAAGAAAGTTAGCAACATTGAAATTTGGCATCGAAAACTTGGACATCTTAATGAAAATGATTTGAAGTTAGCTGCAAACAAGAAACTGATTAAAGGACTCGAACTAGGAGGAGGAAATTTACCGGACTGCGAAGTATGCATCAAAGGGAAGATGGCCAGGCTGCCATTTTCATCCTTAGACGGACCACAATCTACACAAGCGCTGGAAATTGTGCATAGTGAGTCTGCGGGCCCGTCAACACTGAAACACTAGCCGGATCTAAATATTTCCTAACATTCCTGGACGACTACACTAAATATTGTTGCATCTACTTCATATCGCATAAAAGCGAAGTATTCGAGAAGTTTAAGGAATACAAAAGCAAAGTCGAAAAGTTTCATAACAAACCGATAAAGAGTCTACAATCGGATAATGGAACGGAATACTGCAATAGAGAATTCGATAACTTTCTAAAAGAACATGGAATCAAGAGAAGGCTCACAGCACCATACACGCCTCAACAGAGCGTCGGAGGTCAAGACTCATTTTGGGTCGCTGCGCCATTGAAGTAATGGTAATACTTACGCCATAGAGTTAATATTTGATAGAGGGAATGCCACTTAAAGCCCCCCATTCACACTCTTATATTGCAGACCGGCTCGCAGGACTGCGGAGTAGGATGTAGGATATAGCTCACACACCTCCTACATTCTTGTTCGGCTTGCAGGAGTTGCAGGACTGCGAAGCAAGATGTAGCTCACACACTGGTACTGCTTTGCTTCTCATATCACTAGTGTCGGTCTAGCTACTCTTGAAAATAGTACGTGCAATTGAAAAAAAAAGAAAATAGCTCTTCTGCTGTGTATTTTCTTGATATTGTATAAAAGTAAAAAAGAGTGTGGGAGAGGAAATTGCAAAAAAATTGCCAGAGAGCGTCATATTTCTTAAGTATACCTACTAAAGGTATAGTTTTCCTGGTTCTTACTGCCTGACAATTGCCAACTATAGCATTGGATTGAAATCAGGTCGTCATGTTTTTTTTATAGATTTAACTTGAAACATATCTGGTTTTAAACAAAAAATAAATACACATATTACAAACAAACGAAACGTTAACTATCAAACATTATTCACGTAAACGTCTTTAATCTCCTTATTATCGGGAAATTACCATACCGACCTAGTTTGAAATGCACAATCAATAATTTAGCCATTTACCTAAACGATCTCGTACATAATGATTTAATAAGAAGGGCATCAATTACCCTACATTCGGTAAATTACCCTATCCCTATTCAACTGGTCACACCCTGTTCCGCCTTTGTAAACAGTGAAATGTAGTGGTTTTACGTACTAAGTATTACCGTGATAATTGATAAAATTACCTATGAAAAGTTATTTCGTCACTTTTTTCTTTCGATCGGTACAATTCTTGCAGGATTTAACTACGCACGCCGGCATATTTTTCATTTTTCTTGGACAAATTTACTTCACTGACGATCCATCTGACGGCAAACTGGTGAATGAGGGCATAGAGATAACTGTCAATGTGTGTGTGCCATGCGTAAATACTAGGAGGTGGATGCATGGTGGATGATGGAATCACAGTTGTATTTTAGCGAAACTATGACCGTAGTATTTTAGGTCCATAGCCGCAAACAGCTGTTGTTTTTGTGTTTCTGTGGGTTCCTTTAGTAATTTATCAGATAAGAAAAAAGATTGATGCATAGAAATACTTTAAAATTGCAATAAATAGATTCACGAAATAGCGGTCCTTTTATTTTTCGTGTGTCTCCTGTTTCGTGTTACTAACGAATCAAGGATTTTCTAGATGCAGTTTGGTTGGGTGTGTATTAAAATAACAAAGAAGATAATTTAAAACGGAATTAGAGAAGAAATAATGTATTTTATGTCGTATGAGCGAAATTCAGTATACCTTTTTTTCACTAGAATTCTCATAAAACGAGTTTGAATGAGATCCGAGTTTACATTTTTAAGGTATATTCGCATATTAACTACTAGCACAATTTTGTTTTTAATTGAATTTATTTTTGTGTATGCTTACAACATTAAGATAGTTAATTATTAATTTACGTACTTTATAGGTACCTATATGATGGACTAAATGAAGTGCGGGAGTTTAAAAAAAAGTAACCCGAGCCTATGAACCAGTACACTTCCGCAAAAAAAAAATCTACTTACTATGAAACCTAAATAAATAAAATTAGGTTAGGGAGTATATACTTACAAAAAAAAAGTCGTAAATGACTTATGTCCTATGGTTTTGTGGCCTTGACCGCGGCGAGACGCAATTGTTCAGATTCATTGTACTTAATTCAGTAAAGCGTTTCATAATGAAGCCATTCATAAAGTCACAGTGTAAGGTTTGCCCAACCATTAAAGTTGATGAGTATAAAAGCTATGATCCAGCTTGGTCTCAATTTAATTTTTATTAATATTATTTTTGACTTGATCTTCCTTACTCGTCTCGTGAGCCCGTTAAATATTTAAGATTATTATCAACAAATTATCACCAATTACTCTAGAAAACTTTATTCAGAAACAGGGGACACCAGTTCACAAACTTCGGAGCTGAGCTGAATTTTATCACGCACGAAATGGGAGCCAAATAATAGGTTCACAAAAAAATCATATAAAATCCGCCTTTGTAAACAGTGAAATGTGGTGGTTTTACGTACTAAGTATTACCGTGATAATTGATAAAATTACCTATGAAAAGTTATTTCGTCACTTTTTTCTTTCGATCGGTACAATTCTTGCAGGATTTAACTACGCATGCCGGCATATTTTTCATTTTTCTTGGACAAATTTACTTCACTGACGATCCATCTGACGGCAAACTGGTGGATGAGGGCATAGAGATAACTGTCAATGTGTGTGTGCCACGCGTAAAGACTAGGAGGTGGATGCATGGTGGATGATGGAATCACAGTTGTATTTTAGCGAAACTATGACCGTAGTATTTTAGGTCCATAGCCGCAAACAGCTGTTGTTTTTGTGTTTCTGTGGGTTCCTTTAGTAATTTATCAGATAAGAAAAAAGAGTGATGCATAGAAATACTTTAAAATTGCAATAAATAGATTCACGAAATAGCTAAAATTAGGTTAGGGAGTATATACTTACAAAAAAAAAGTCGTAAATGACTTATGTCCTATGGTTTTGTGGCCTTGACCGCGGCGAGACGCAATTGTTCAGATTCATTGTACTTAATTCAGTAAAGCGTTTCATAATGAAACCATTCATAAAGTCACAGTGTAAGGTTTGCCCAACCATTAAAGTTGATGAGTATAAAAGCTATGATCCAGCTTCGTCTCAATTTAATTTTTATTAATATTATTTTTGACTTGATCTTCCTTACTCGTCTCGTGAGCCCGTTAAATATTTAAGATTATTATCAACAAATTATCACCAATTACTCTAGAAAACTTTATTCAGAAACAGGGGACACCAGTTCACAAACTTCGGAGCTGAGCTGAATTTTATCACGCACGAAATGGGAGCCAAATAATAGGTTCACAAAAAAGTCATATAAAATAAGTTTTAACTAAAACTCTATCATTTTATACATTAAATAACTACCAAAGAACTAATATAAGTTACTCACAAGCTTTCAAGGTAGGTAATATCATGCACCGTAATATTTAAAAAAATATACGAATTCTCACGAGCCTTGACCTGCCGAATCAGGGGCCCACAGAAAACCGCAAGAGCCCTTTTACCTTACCTATTTAATTTGGCTCACAGTGGGTTAACTTTGCTCCCCTAGTAAACTATAGCTCGAATCAATGATATCCCAAACAATGGGTATCTTTAGCTCCTCATTATTGCTTCAGATATGTAAACAATATTATTTAAAACATGTTAGATGAGATACTCTTCAATTCATCTAAATATTTAATAATTAATAGTTAAAAACAATATTTATAATTTCCTTAATTTGGAGCAAAGTTGGACCATTTTACGTACCATCAAATTTAGCAGGTTCTTGGCAGTGAACGTGTTAAGATTGTTAATCCGACCCCGGAATTAAACGAGCCTACGTACTTATAATTATAACCCTAATAACAAAAAATCCCTCATTTTACAACTTACCTTCGTACCCAACGCTAAAATGGAATCCCCGAGATATCGGAAAAATAAAACCACACAATTTTTCCATAAATTGGACAAAATTATCTTCGTTTGCAGCAGCATGAACTACTGGGTAGATCATAATGACCTACCTGAGGTATACCTGAACGCGTACAAGAGAATTATGAAAGTTATAAACGCAGGGATTGTTCTGTTTGTGGTGGGAGAGTTGACGTCATTCTTCACTCAAAACAATTTGACGGAGAATCAGAAATCTGACCGCCTTATGATGACGCTTTCACACACTTTGCTGTACTATGTCACACTCTCTCTGGATAAGGAGACTGTGACAGAGATACTATTTACCTTAGCTGTTGGTTTAAAGAAGGATTTCAATGATCCGGAGACGGAGACACTTACGCTGAAACGCACCAAAATCTACGCATGTACATTTGTGTTTCTTGGCTTTAACTCGATACTATTTTACGGTATTAAAGGATTAACTAAGGTATTGTTTTCAGGTAAGGGTGTATACTTCATATATAACTATTTGCAAACTAGATATTAAAGTAGGTATATTATAGTTCTATACCTAGTTACAGAGATATATGCCACCACGCCATAACACTTCATTGCAACTGGTTTTTAGTCCGACCCCCTTTCTACGGGTTTTAAAGACGTTTACCTATTCTTTATACAAAATGTTTTTGACTTGAAACGTTTGGTAAACGTCCTAAAAAACCCGTTACTTTACTTAAATTTTTTTCCTTGACTTCTGGGGAGGCAAAACTTATTGGTCCGGGGCGCCACGCCCCTGCCGTAGCTTGGTGTGTTCCGAACAAATGCGAAATATCCGGATATTGTATAATAGGTACTTAGGATTTTTTTATTAGGCATAGTACCTGTTAAGACCTATCTTAACAGGGAATAGATAAATAGGTATTAGCCAATATAATACCTACTTGCCTACGCCATCTAGGTTAGGGCTCTCAAACTTCTTAGATATTAGACATAAATCACCAGTAGACAGCACCACAGTTCCATAATATGTAAATAAGGTGACATCTACCGAAACTCTTATGTACTAGCATAATTACTCAACAACTTAGTTTAGGTATGTCAGTAGATGTAATAGTTCATAACTAATCAGTAGTGTGGCGCTGTACGTAGCTATATAAGGACCGACTTAGATTTATATAAAATCACTTTTTCCAATCAGCCTTCTGCTTAACATTAAACCTAATGTAGTATATTCCCTGCTTTTATTTGGCCGCCATTACCTCCACGCTGGACAGTACCAATTAAATATCTGACCTGGAGCCCATTTCTCGAACGATATTTTAGAATAATATTTATAAGTCCATCTGTTTAGCATACGAATGGCCATTAGGCATTCTTTATCAGTAAATATTAAAGCTAAGCAGAGTGATTGTGGGCGGTGTTACTTACATTCATTCATATAAATACATATAAATAAAGACGAAACATATAAAGCAAATAATACCTACACCAAGAATCATTCATCACTGTTCAGAAAAACTGCAAATTTTACAGATGAAACTTTCATCACAATGATAACCGCCTGGCCCGATATCGACGACCGATCACCCCTCGCTGGAGTCGGTCGCGTCGTCGTCTACGTCCTCTGCTGGCTATGGATGGCCAGAGTCACCACCGCCTATGTCCTTGTCCTTGTTATCACCATCTCCCTCAGCCATCAGTACATGAACCTGCAGATGTACTTTAAGAGCCTCGCGGGGGTATTTGAAGAGAGGATTAGTCAGAGTGAGATGGAAGAGAAGTATGAGAGAGCTCTTAAGCTTGGTATAAGATTGCATGCTACCACCATTTGGTAAGTGTATGTGCGAAACCCATATTCATCAACCATACCTATATCTCTCTGTCCTTTCAGTAAAACGTTCCTTTTCTAAATAACTCCATCGCAAAACGTCCCGTCTACAAAATACCCCATTTTCAAAATGCCCAACAATCAAATTTTGTTTGTTTTGCTATGTTCCATCTGCAAAAAATCATTTTCACTGGTTTCGCTAGATGTTACCTACATTTTACTCACTTTAGTTAATTTATATGTATATGTCAGTTTAAGTTTTCATTTTCTACCTCTACTCTAGAGACTCCCGAAAGGGCAGGTCTGCGGACAGGTACCTACCTACATTATTGGGCTGATTGCGAAAAAGAAACGCAAATGATAATTTATGAGAATTTGATCTTGTTATGATCCCTTGACGATTGCTCACGCAGAACTCGCGGGAAATACACTGCGAATCGTGTCAATGTCGTATCAAAACCACATCAAAACTTTAACAAATTGTTTAATCAAAATCGGTTTTCTCTTTTGTTTTTTTTTTCAGGTGCACGCAACAAGTGCAGAGAACTTGTGGAAACGTGATCAGCGCACATATCCTTATTAACATCTTTGTAATGGTGCAACTCATGTCACAGTTTAAGGTACTTACCGTCTAGCATTATCTTGGTTCTTGGTGCTTTCCATGTTTTTAAGGTCCTTTACCTCGAAAGGAAAAACTTAGCCCTTATAGGATCACTTTCGTCCGTCTGCCTACCATAGTTCTTAATTCGCTGAAATAATAAGGCCTTTCACTCACATTCGCTGTCATTTGGGCCTTACTGGACATATTTCTGAGTATCAAGAGTGCACCCACATTTTTACCCTTGACTGTATCGAAAACGTAACAAGAAATAAAAAAAAACGTTTCAGGATGCCGATCGCTCTCTGGGTCACGTGTCGGCTATATTAGCCACCTCTGTGACCATGCTGATCGACACTGGATTCATTATGTGGAGCGCAGGAGACGTCACTGTTGAGGTAAGTACCTGTTCTTCCTCTTTTTCGTTACACTCTTGACAGAGTGGTCGTGGCCATTATGTAGACTTTAGATCGGCTTGTTTAACGACACGTCGCCATTCCTCTCGTAGGGCTGCTTTCCGTGAGTATTCGCTTACTGTGGCTGTGTGTGTGTATGTGTTACTGGTTTTGATTTGGTCGGTCCATCTCATTGGCGATCTTCCTCTAGCCCTGTCATCTCCCACTCTTCCTTGCACAACTAGGCATTCTATGGATGTTCCATCTCGCCGAGACACTTGTCCAAAGAAGTTGAGGATCCGAGTTGTGACCGTAGAAAGCAACCGGTCTTTAATGCCAAGCTCCTCAAGAATTGATGCGTTGGTCCTGAACCTATTAGTTATTCTGTGCCTGAACTCAGTGCATGATATACCCAGCATTCGTCTCCAGCACCACATCTCTAGGGCATTCACCTTCTGTGCTTCGGATGCCCTTAGTGTCCATGTCTAAGCAGCATAGAGAAAAATGGGAAAAATTAGGGTTCTCTAAGTACCTGTTCATCATCATCATAATTTAAGAGCATGGCTCTTGTCAAGTACCTGTTAGCTAGTGCGAATAAATAACAAAATTCGAAGCTCGTCTGTCTGCGTCTATATCGGTCATCAAAGAACGTTAGAAATTGAGATCATTGGTATACCTACTCAGACTACGCTACGCTAAATTTGCACCACTTGGCTCTTTGGCAGGGGTAGGGAACTAGAGCGTTCGGACTTTCTCGGCTTCGTTCGGCTCTGCATTGCAGCTGCTCCGAGCAATTAGCCTCATGTATGAAGTTTATATTTAAACGAAATATTTTTATTGGGATGTTTGTCGCCGTTATATCATATTGCAAATGAATTTCTGTTATTAAATTATCATTTAATTGCTGTTGTAAATTTAAGAGTTAGACTCTTGTCGGTGTAGCTCTCTCCATTTGACTCTATCCAGGGCCGCCTCCTTGATTTCCTTATACGACATTACAGCTACCTTTTCTTTTATTTGTGTTATGTAGCTTATCCTCGGCCTTCCCCTTCCTCCCTTGCCTGCAATATTTCCTTCTATTATGTTATTTATAAAAGCGTCATGTCGTATAAGATGACCAATCATTTTCCCTCTCCTACTCTCTATTGTCCTCAACAGTTGCCTTTACTCTCCTACTCTTTTTTAACACTTCTTCATTTGTGATTATTTCTGTCCATTTGATCTTTTCCATTCTCCGCCAGCACCACATTTCAAACGCTTCTAGTAGTTCTCTGTCTTTTTGTGTCATTTAATTGCCAAAAATGGTAAATTTGTATTACACATATCCTGTACTCGAACTTTTGTAGACTATATTTTTGTTATTATGATTTTGAAGTAGTGTAAATGACAATTAGACAAAATCAATTTTCTCCAGTTACTTCAAAACAAGTGACAATTTCTTTAAAAATCGACCTAATTTCAAAGTAATTTTGATACTTAAACAACTGACATATCCAGAAACTGTTCTTATACATATTTAGTATAATTTACTACCATAATTACATAAAACAAGTTTGATGTATTCAAAAGGTACTTAAATATAAAATAAAGTACGTAGCAGCCCCCTTTTTTAAATATCTTTCGTTAAATTTAAAAAAAACACTCAATTATTTAGCAGTCAACTTGTACGTTTCCAGGCAGGCAAATTACCGACGGCCATCTATCTGTCAGGATGGCAGAACTGCACGAACATGTCTTCTTACCGAATTCGGCGACTAATGTTGATTGCTATGATCCAAAGTCAGGTAACATTTAGTCATAGTTTAACACTTCGAATGCCACAGTCTGCCATACAGACCATAACCGACAAAAGTGTGGCACTATTATTTTCAATTTGATTTGCCATGTAGGTGTAACATGAGGAAACCGAATAATTTAACAGCGTATTCCTGATGATATTTAGTCACAAATATGTCCTATAAATTTTTTGAAATTCGCCTAGTTTCAGAAATAATATTAATCCTCATGTTACACCGTGTACAAGATACACTTTATGTCCGTCAGTTATTACACATTTTTTCCTTAAAACTACATATAATTTAATTTTAAGGTAATTTATTACATATTTTATTACTTGACTAATACAATTATCCCATGCATCTTTTTCATCCAAATAATCTGACACTATATAGTACGATTTTCTATTATTGTTATTATGTTTGACAGTTTTCTTAAGTTTATTATATGGAAAAAATTTTATACGATTAGGAATTTTGTTGTAGAAATTTACCCACTGCTTGACCAATAAATGATTTTCGAGCCCAATGCTTTATTGCCAATTGGCAAGTGAAATAATGTTGTATTGGCAATTGGCATGTTAAATTTGTTTACTGTACTACTTACCTACTTATTTTTTTTAGAAACCTGTCATCATCAAGAGTTTCGGATTCATAGAAGTCTCTTATGAATCGTATGTATCGGTAAGGCTTATTAATTTGTAGTACATCTAAGTAATTAATTCCTCTTTGTTAGGTACAGTCAGCAGCAAAAGTTGCTAAGCGGGCGCGACAGGTTAAAAATTACCTTGTCACGCTCTTATTTCCTTAACATACTCGTAAAGTCGCGTCAAGATCATTTTGAACACATCGCCCGCTTAGCAACTTCTGCTGCTGACTGTACCTAGTTATAAAAAAGGGCGACTTTTGAAAACGTCTCTTCTATACAAAAACTAACGCATGCGCAAATGGTTTTAATTTAATTAAAACCAAAATATTACTTTGCTAATCCGCGAAAAGATAACGTGCTAGTCAATCAGTGCTAACCCGTTATACTTACTTGCGTATTTTTACATGCAATTAATATTCCCACCCTCCCACCGCAAAAATAAATACGCAAATAAATATAACAAACCACCACCAAAAGAATAAACCTCGACACGTGTTTCGCCTCTCTACGAGGCATCCTCAGGAGTTGTTGACGGTCTGACGCCCGGCAACGGAAACCGGTTTTAATTTATTAAATTATTTTCAGATCGTGAAGGCATCGTACTCCATATTCTCATATTTGTATTAAGGAAAGGAAGATTAACCTTTCGACCGCCACGACTATTTTATATAGCACGCAATAGTAAACTTTATCATAATGTATGAAGGTTCATTTTATTCTGTAACCTGCGAATGAGTGTACCTAATTTTAGTACTTTAAAAGATGTGAGTATGTATTGAAAATACACAAACCTTTAAAAGTTTACGTTAATAAGCAGGCTATTAATTACTATGTGTTTTAGTAAGCTAAAATACATATAGGTAACTGAAATATAAATGATAGATCTTCAAGCCCTTGATAATCGTTTGTCCTTAGCCGACATTTTAACATTTGTGCTTCTTAGAAAGGAACAAAATTAAAAATACGACTTAAAATGTACCTATTTCTTAATCTTTAATAAAGTTGCATGTGATTAGTCTCTGCATTACAAAATTTAAGTATTTTAAGTTTGTGTACCTAAATACAATACAATACAATACAATACTATTCATTGCACACCTCAATAAAAGAAGACAATACAAAAGAAAACAGAAATACGAGGGCGGTTTGATAAGTCAGTGACTTTTAGACTTTAGTAAAAAAAAATCTTTTTCACAATTTTTTTATTTTTTTTTCTACACAATCTCCGTTCAATTCGATGCATTTCGTCCAACGAAGTTCCAGTTTTTGTAACCCTGAAAAATATGCTTCAGTTTCAGCTATGACTTTCGATGAAAATCTTTTCCCACCGAGCCATTTCTTCATATTTGGGAATTAAATAACACGGCGCCAAATCTGGAGAATAGTGTGGGTGCGGCAGTATTTCATAACGCAATTCTACTAATTTAGCTGTTGCGACTGCCGACGAGTGTGCAGGGGCATTATCATGATGAAATAGTACTTATTTTCTTCTTTGACAGATGTGGCCGTTTTTTCACAACTTTTACGTTAAATTTTTCCAACAAAGCAGCATAATAAACGCCAGTTATTGTTTTACCTTTCTCCAAGTAATCGATATAAATAACAACTTGGCTGTCCCAAAAGACAGTGGCCATTACCTTACCTGCCGAAAACCGTTAGGTTTTCGCTTTCTTCGGGGCCCGTTCGCTAGCAGAAGTCCACTGTTTTGACTGATTTTTCATCTCTGGCGTATAGGTAATGGTAAATCCATGTTTCGTCCACCGTCACGAATCGACGAAAAAATTCATTAGGATTACGCTTCAATTTGGCTAAGCATTGCTCGGAAGTTATTACGCGATGTCGTTTTTGGTCGGCTGTTAGCAAACGCGGCACCCATCTTGCGGAAAGCTTTTTCATACTTAAAATATTATGTAAGATATGAAAAACCCGTTCAGATGAAATGCGTACAGTCTCGGCTCTCTCACGTATCTTAGTTTTTTCCACGTAAAAAATAATGTTTAATTAGCACACGAAATTCACTTTTCTCCATTTTCCACCGATTTTCCAACAATTTCCCGATCTAATCTGACGTATGACTCCATTTCTTTTTTATTTTACCAATATCAAAAAAAAGTAATAACAGCCAATAACCAAATAGAGTTAAAATTAGAATAAAAAAGTTCGTTTGTGAAAAAGTTAATAGTTTTTTACTAAAAGTCACTGACTTATCAAACCGCCCTCGTACAAGCAGAGGTAAACAACAGGCGGTCTTATCGCTAAAAAGCGATCTCTTCCAGACAACCTTAAAATTTAATTTAAGTAATTTAAATTTAAATAATGTTGCCTTTATCCTTAGATTCATTTAGCACTATCCAAACTGCGCCTAAATGCATTCAAATTAAATTATATAGAGTTTTTTTTTTTAAATGTAATTATGACATAGGAGTATTCCGATAGGTTATCATAGTTATGATATTGAGCAGCATTTTTCACAAATTAATTAATTTATAAAGTACGTGACCAAATACAAATCCTTCAATTTATTTAGGTTGCTACACATTTAGTTGCCAATGTCCAAACTTTCTTTAATTTAAGTAGGCTTAGCTTCAAATCCTTCAGAGTATGGTCAGACATAATAAAATCACACTGTATGTTGTAAAATTCAATAACAAAGAAGTACTTAGACATAGCAGCTATACAGGGTGAAACACCGATTTAGATCTTTACGATTTTTACACAGTATTATTATTTGTGCAAACGGGACTTAAGCGACGTTTCGACCACGATGAATATTGTTTCGAGACTACGGGGACAAAACCGTCCTCGAAACGTTAGAGGTAATTTTAAAATTTAATTAGGTATACGAGATCAAGTCAAGTTTCATAAATAAATAATGTATACAGGGTGAAATACGGTACCGTACTACCCATATAACCATTCCAGTCGCAGAATCACAAAGTGGTAACTAAATGTCAGATGTGTCGTAACAGAGTCCACACAATGTGTCTAGAATTGTTTCGAAACAAAGTGTCGTCGCCGTGTCTACACTTTTCCGTAACAAGGTGTCGACACATTTGTGTGCACTTTGCGTGCGGTTTGCGACTAAATCTGACAGCAAATTTGTGACAGCAAATGTCAATATAAAATACCTCTTGAAAACCAAGGTTTGTCAAACTACTATTAGTGTCTCGTGTGCTCGTAATTCTAGTAAGTCATCATGGGCAATGCAAATGATAATAATCGACCGAAACCATATAAACACCCAACACCCGTCAACCTTTTACAGAAAAGTTTTTAAAGAAATTCAATAAGCTACTTAGGTCAGGCAACGAATGATCCAAAAGTTGTGGAGGGAAATGCTCGGAACACAATTTTTGACTCCGTAACTCGGTTTGACAAGTTAGGAGGTGAACATATCAAAAGTCCCCGGCCGTAGCCCTTGAGCGGGGGGGAGAGAGGGGGCTTTGAAGGTCCCATTTTCCCGTTTTTCGATTATATCTCGGAAACTATGCATCTCAGCGACATGGCCACTTATACAAAATGAAAGTTAATTTAATTTGTTACAAGTTTATTCAATAAATTTTTTCGATATGTTGAATAGTTTTTGAGATATCCGCTCTTGAAAGTTTATTTAGGGCTCTCAATTTTATCTTGATATATCTATATCAGTGAAGGTGCTAGGCCGTGTTTGGTATCGTTTTCGTATAAATCTGGGGTGCTGAATCCATTTAAGATATCACATTGACACCATTCCACAAAATAAAAATAAATCTTTTTAGGGTTCCGTACCTCAAAAGGAAAAAACGGAACCCTTATAGGATCACTCGTGCGTCTGTATGTATGTCCGTCTGAATACACAAAATAGTTCTTTACCTATAGATGACAGGAAAACCTATTAGAAATGTGCAGTCAAGCGCGAGTCGGACTTAATGTACGGAACCCTTAATACGCGAGTCCGACTCGCACTTGGCCGGTTTTTTTGAAACTCTTCTTGACGCTTAACCGCTGAACCGATTTCGTTGAAATTTGGTATAGAAATAGTTTGCGTCCCGGAACAGGACATAGGATAGATCTTATAACCAAAATCATCTTTTGAAGGTGTGAAAAGTGGCGTGGAAATTTGTACGGGAAATCAATAACCGCTGAACCGATTTATATGAAATTTGGGATGGTCTACATCTTTGATTTAGTTAAAAATGATGAAAAAACATGACTTCAAACCTAAACTTAAACAGTATTAACTTCAAGAAGTCAATTCTGAATTCCCCCCTACACCTCATTTCACACCTTTAAAGGGTGATTTTTGAGATAACTTATTATATCCTGTCTCGGGACTCAAAATATATGTGTACCAAATTTAAATTAAAACTGTTCAGCAGTTTAAGCGTGAAGAGGAGTTTAAAAGAAAGTATTTTAATAAGTTTATATGTTTTTACTTCGGAATGGTGTCAATGTGATACCTTAACTAAATTTGGTACTGCGAATTTATACGAAAACGATACCAAAACATGGCCTCGTAGCTTTACTGTTGTAGAAGTGAAAATAAAATTGAGTGCCCTAAATTCTTATTACTTGGCCAAACTTGTGTAGAAGGAAAAGGTAAAATAAAAGTCTTCGGCAGGAATATAAGACACAAATATATTTTTTTTTTGCGTTACTATTTCATTCATCAAATATAAACATACCTTGATTATACTATTCTAGTGAGATCCTCATAGATAAACAAAAACATTTACTTAAAAAATTACAAGGTCGAAATGTCACGGAACTTTTTTTTTTTCCTTTGTTAAGGGGCTTTTTCGATTGAACGAATATGTCACCCCATAAAAAACAGACTTAATTAACAAAGTTAAAAGAAAGTAAATAGCTACATCTAGTTTAATTACATCACACATTTCTGTCCCTCAGACCGCACTTAACAATATTTAGTACCTTTTCAACAACCTCAGACATGGGGTTCGAAAGGTAGGTATTACATAACCCAATGGAACTGTCATTGTCATGAAATATCTGTCTTCTAAGTCGCTCATTTCGGACACACTCCATTAAAATATGATACACATCCTCGACGCGATTACATAAGGTGCATAATTCCGAATTCACTTTACGCATGAGGTAGGCGAACTTATTCAATGGAATGTGTCCAGAGCGCAATCTCAATAATAAAACTAGATCCTGCCTACACAACACACTATTATCAATCCAAGGAGAATTAAAGGGTTGTGGCTGTATTGTCTTATACCAAATACCTTTGTCCCTAGATCTCTCGTCGAAATATTCCTTCCACAATTCGCGACACTTTAATTTGACTAAATGTAAACAGTCATTATTGCCCCCATATAATGTTTCAAGTGAAATTCAATGCCATCGCTGCATGCCTGTTTTGCTAATGCATCAGCTGTCTCATTGCCACTTATACCTACATGCGATGGAATCCATTGCAATATTATAACTTTTGCCATAGATTTAGTAATATGTGAAAAATATAAACTTTTATGACAAAAAAAATCTGGACATAATTTAAGAATCACCCAATTGCGTCGAGGAATCATCTGTATTTTTGCATGTTTCATTACCTCCTCGCTTCTTTTTTGTCCTTTGTATTCTGTAGCAATTTGCTAGATCTGAAAATAAAGATAACTTGCGTCGTCACGGATGTCGATTTATAGGTTTTAGGGAGTGCAGAATTCGAAAACGATGATCATTTTATAATCCAAGATGGCGGCTACGTATTTTGTCATAAAAGTGGAATCCAAAATAGTCATCATTTTCGAAATCTGCGCCCCCCAAAACCTATAAAACGACACCCATGACGACTTTTATGACAGTGCATGGCCGCCATTTTGGATTCCAAAATGGTCATCATTTTCGAAAGCGGGGCCCCCTAAAACCTATAAAACGACATACATGACGACTTTTATGACATAGTGCATGGCCGCCATCTTGGAATCCAAAATGGTCATCATTTTCGAAATCTGCGCCCCCTAAAACCTATAAAACGACACCCATGACGACTTTTATGACATAGTGCATGGCCGCCATTTTGGAATACAAAATGGTTATCATTTTCTAAATCTGCGCCCCCCAAAACCTATAAAACGACACCCATGACGACTTTTATGACATAGTGCATGGCCGCCATTTTGGATTTCAAAATGGTCATCATTTTCTAAATCGGGGCCCCCTAAAACCTATAAAACGACATCCATGACGACTTTTATGACATAGTGCATGGCCGCCATCTTGGAATCCAAAATGGTTATCATTTTCGAAATCTGCGCCCCCTAAAACCTATAAAACGACACCCATGACGACTTTTATGGCATAGTGCATGGCCGCCATTTTGGATTCCAAAATGGTCATCTTTTTTAAAATTGGGGCCCCCTAAAACGTATAAAACGACATCCATGACGACTTTTATGACACAGTGCATGGCCGCCATTTCGGATTCCAAAATGGTCATTATTTTCGAAATCGGCACTCCCTAAAACCTATATATCGACACCCATCTCGACTTTTATGACAAAGTGTTTTGCTACCATCTGCATGCAAGACATTTCTATTATTTTTACGTACAAAAATGGCCCCCTGTCAACTTTCAATCGAGATTTAATCGATAATTTATTCGATTAATATTCAGATTAATTCAATTTCAATCTATGTTAGGTCGACTAAACTAATCGCGATTAAAATTTGAGAATTAACTTTTTTTATTCCATTAATTAGTCGAATAAACAGTTAATCGATTAATGCCCATCTCTGACCACGGCATTTTTACACTTTGAGAATATCTGAAAACAAATCAACACAAGGAGCCATTTTGCAAATCCAGTAACATACCAGTAACTTTGTTATTACTTTTGACAGCGCGTGTCATGTGTCAACACAGAGTCGACACAAAGTCGAAACATTTGTGACTGCAATATTTCTCAGCCTTGAACCATATTTATACATCATAATTAACAAGTTTCGTAGTATGTAAAGCGTTATTTCTGTTATTTAAGTATAGTATACGCATCGAAGTACTAAAAATGCTTCAAATAATATAGTTATGAACACAGGCACTGAGAAGTAAACAATTTCATTTCCGGCTAAACTAAAACAATGTGGTGGCGCGTTGATTATATTACACTTAGTTTATCAAATCACTCGAGCAGTTTAATTCCCCATAATAATTTAAGTCATATTGTAATATAAATGCAAACAATATATAATTACGTCTTGTAATCCGTTTAAGAGATGGCGTATTAATGTCACTTATTTTTATTTAAGTATTTTTCCATCTGACAGTTTCCATTTGACAGGAACAAAATGAACGAATGAACGAATGATTTTGGCATAAAGTAGTCGCAAACCCGAAACAATGTGTGCACACGGCGACCACACTTTATGTCACTTTGTGTCATGTGTCGACCCTTCCCCATTTCTGGTAACTGTGTCGACACGGCGACGACTCTGCGACTGGAATTGTGACCGAAACAGATGGTGTCGACACAAGATGTGTCAACACCGCGTCGTAACGGCGACTGGAAATGGTTGTATGGGTACCTACTCAGCTACCACGAGTTGGCATTTGTCATTTACGTTAGCGACTGCGAGAACTCGATCTCATTTGTTCTCTATTCTACCAATGGGTACATACGTGCGAGCGAGTTGGACTGCGATCGAGTTTACGCAGTCGCTAACGTAAACTTTGGGTGTCAACTCGTGGTACGTCTAGTTTACTGTAAGTTACAGTTTAGAGTCAAAGTCGAAGAACTTGAGCTCCCTATCTTCTGGCAGTTTCTTGAAGAACTCTTCGACGTAGTCGTCGGTGACTTCGGCCCGGGTCGCGGGCTTCCATTTGGGGCTGTTGTCCTTGTCGATCAGGATAGCGCGGACATCTAAAAAAAATCAGTTCAAATTTTTGCCCGTTTTTTAGTGTTGTACAGTCGACGTCAGAAATACGTTAAAATTTTTCGCCTTATTATAAAGGAACAAGGTGCAAACATATCTTTGACGACGACTGTTCTATAGTGGACAAACATAAAGTCTTAATGCGTTTTGAGGAATTAATTCCCAGCAAGCTAGAAAAAATTTAATACATTAATTAGGTCCTACATTCGTATAATCCGAGTTTGCTCCATCGCAGGAGGTGTTGGATTGATAAAACCACTCGATGTAGAAGGGACCCACCATCAATTACAATGTCCCTACCAGCAAGGTTGTTGTGGATCAGATACTGGTGAAAATAAAATCGGATTTTAACACGATAATAAAAAAACAATAAATTCAAAGTGGCGGCCATTTTTTACAATCTTTGACTACGAACTCATATTAAGGATGACTCACGTTAGACGGCCGTGTCCGGGCCGGAGCTTCCGGCGCTTACTTTTCTATGACATGACAGGCGATCACGTGAAGCTTTCCATAAAAAACTGGTCAAGTGCGAGTCGGACTCGCGTTTCAAGGGTTCCGTACATCACACAGTTTTCAACATTTTTTTTTGTACGTGAAACGTGACGTGAGTGAACCGTCTTGAAAAACCCGAATGGGTCAATCAAAAACCAGATGTAACATGAAGTTTTCTGGCGTGGTGGCTTATATCTCTGCAACTATGCAAAGTAGCTTGGATAGGAATATTAAATGCTGAACAATAGTACAAGTGTCCAAATGCGAAGACTGAAGACCGAGCTCCGCGTAGGGCTGATAGCTCGGAGCGTCCGACGGGTCGCGCTTCCTACAACTTTCGCAAGTGTTTTAAAAGCGAAGGCCGAAGAGAGATAATACCTACAGGGTGGCCAAAAAATAAGTGCATTCCCGCAGCCAGGGAGGTTTTGGTATTATACTGAGCTTTACAACTTTTACTATGGGACCAACCCCGAAAACGCAAAAAAAGAAATGTATCCTCCCATAGAAAACGGACCAGCCAAAATGTATGACACAGCCAAAATTTTCTTCGCAATTTCGGGGTTGCACGTTGGCAACGGGAATACACTTAGTTTATTTTTTGACCACCCTGTATAGTGCTTTTTAAAACGTAACAATATAGTAACCTAATCATTCTAATCAATCAGTACTACAAGTACTATTGATGCGGCTGTGTGCCAGATACTACAGCCTAGTCGCATTTTTTGTCTACAGTCCGACTCATGCTTGAAGCTAAAGGCACGCCTCTTCGGGACGCTTCGGGCCTTCGGCCTTATGCGGATATCGGCCTAGGGCCTTCGCAATAGCTGTCTACATTACGTTTCACTTAAACCATTGCGGCTGTGTCCCTCTTCTCTTGAGGTACGGAACCCTAAAAACGATGCGCCGGAAGCTCCGGCCCGGACATGGCCCGGTCTAACGTGAGTCACCCTTTAAGGTATCTTTAGGATCCTCAAAAGTAAATTTTTATCATGATTAGAGCAAATTTTCCGTCGTCGGACGTACCGTTTTTAAACTACAACCAAAAAAACTGAAAAAGAGCAATTTTTTTTCAACTCTTGCAACCTCTTTCTCAAGCTTGCTGGGAATTCATTCCTGGAAACAATATAATTTGATTGGCCTAAGTACTAAGTTTTCCGCGTAATAAGTACGAGTGTGAACTAGGGTATTGTGACACGGCACTTTGCATGTATAATTCAGTTTAACGTTTTTAGGATTGTCTCGAATATAGTATAGTTTTGTTTTATGGCAAGGAAGTCATTGATGTAGCAACAAAACAAATGACAACCATTTGGCCAATTAGAAACTAATTAAATCTGATGGTGTTGCTACTTCAAATTAAATCCTAAATTGATGGAATAGTATTTATTAAATATTTAAATCAAAACTTAATTTTTAAATACAAAAAAAAGGTGGAAATATGTTTAGATAATTAAATATGATTTATTTCTATATGTTGGACTTACATACAAAAATTATTCCAAGAATTTCATTAGTTACTGTTATTTTGATTGTGTTATCCCAGGGACAGTTAGGTTGAGATCATTTCCTGGTTGGCTTTTGCCCTGGATGGGCATCTTTTAATTTAGAAAGTGAAGCTAAATACATCATGCTATGGTAGCATCGATCCGAGTCTTGATTAGGCAGCAGCCGCTGCATCCATGAGCTAGGAAGCTCATGCAGAAGTTATTTTGCCACAGACAGTAAGTAGAATATGATAATATATAATTGTCTTCAGGTTTGACTCCTTGTTGAATCTTTGTCCCTGCTTATTTGACCATTCGTTTTGTTTCCAGTCTGCTGGCGAAACAATGTGGTGGGATGGGTATCAGAGCTGTGAGATGAGTCCACTGTAGGAATTTCCAGCTGGTGAGAAACTTAGATCATATAATGTCTCTTAGGTTAGCAGAGCACATGCTTCTAGTTATTAATCTTGAATTGTTTCTTTCAGCTGACGGGTTTTCGTTTTTATGTTACTACGTATGTGAAACCAGTTCGCATATCAGAGTATGGAAGTCTGTCCATATCCCTAAAACTTCAAGTGTGTCGGGTGAGCAGTTCGCCATAAGAATTTCGCTCTTCTGCTGGGTGGAGGAGACGACATCTTCAAGCTGAGGCCTTAGGCTTTCTGTGGTGCTCCGCGGTGCAATATTGTTATGAGGTTGGTGTACGCTTTCCTTCCGTCCTAGAAGTTTTTCCAAATTTAAAGTTAGAGAATTTATTAAATCGTATGTGATGGCAAATGATAAATTAGGTACTAACAAATTTAGATAGGTCTGCTTGTAAATCATTGTAGAACCATTTTGGCACGACCCGGCTCTGTCGTCTGACATTATAGAATAAGGTGCGTAATGCTAGCTTAATAAATGATTTACTTGTAGAACAACTTCCTCAGTGTGAGAATAGAAATAAATTATGTGTCACAGAACTAACATTTCATTTTGACATCCTTTAGAAACCCCTGAATAGTTGATGGAAATAAGTGTAAGCACCTGCTTGAGTTTTTGGTTAAGATTTAGATTGGTTAATTTAGTAACCTTAATTGTCCGTGAGTTTCCTCTGGGCAAAGCCCCAGCCGGGCAAGGAAGACCACCGTGACAATATGGCGCCCATTAAAGGTAATTCCCTTTTTGTTTTAAGCTAACTATTTCCATCAAATTCAGTTTATATCATTGCCATTACATATTGATGAGAAAAGTTTTGTAATACTTACGGTTAAGTATTAATTTTGAGCTTGTGCTTTGGCTTTGCACACTTTGATACCATCCAGGTTAAGCTTTAGCTGTTTTACAGTTAGTTTGTCCAATGTTCTGCACGAAATTCAGAATTTCTGGTGAAATCCGTAAATGAAATGCTTTGATTTTCAGTTAGTAAAATTTGTGCTGACATTTTGTCAGGAAGTTGAAAGTGTCAAACTTTTAGTACATTTTGCTACTTTTTATGCTTATGAGCTAGTCTCTAAAGACTGAGACCTAAGATATTTTGCATTTTTGAGGACTTAAAAAGCATTTTTTAATTTTGTTGTATAACTTGGTTAGTTATAGACAAATATTTGGGCAGAGCTTTATAAGTACTGCAATTGAGTTGTAAGTCATTTTGTTAAGGTCAAATCAATGATCTTTTAGGTCAAGTTCGAAAAGCTACTGAGCTTGTGCAGAAACTGTTAAGAAATTTGAGAAGTATTGGTTAAGTGTAAAATTTTAACTCAAAATACCTTTTAGTTTAAAAATATATTAGATATTTAGCCACAGATGGATATTTTTCAGTTGTAAGAACGTAGGAAATTGTTTTTGGTAAATTGTATGAACATACAGTGTGTACATACTTGATTTTGGAACGTTTTTTTTCTAGACAGACTTCAACTTGAAAGCTTGCAATTTTAGGACAATTTTGTGTAGTAATTTATTTTAGTTAGTGGCTTGCTTTCACTGTTATCAATAGCTTTGATACAAATTTTGTTTATATGAAATATGTAAGATACTTACACAGAGCTAAAAAGGGTTCATTGTAGTAAAAAACACAATAAATTTAGCATGGTTTATTATAAATAGTAATGATACAATAGTGCCACATCAATTTGTAAGTCTTTTGCCATCATATTTCAATATTTTGAGTTAAACTTATTATACAACGGCGGTTTCAGTACACTTTTAATGTTTAATGCCCGTTGAACTTATTTATGAAGGTGGATCAAATCTGAGGCGTCGCTGGCAGTAGTTGGAAGTTTGCAGGAACGGCGGAGAAGTGGAAATGTTTGAGTGTCCGGCAGCAGCAAGGTTGATAGTCGCTGGCAAGTGACTTCTGTTGTGTTCCTGATTAGGAAATGATTTTGATTTGTGAAGATATACTTCTTCAGCGCACTGCCAGTGCCTATGTTCTCATGATGTAACATTGTTTGATTTTCAAAGTTGCAAATTCCTGTAGTCCGGTGTCCAGTTATAGGCATAGCTGGATATCTATTGCTTTTATGGTGGTCGGTTGTTCAAATTTAGCACAGTTTTATAGTAATCTGTAACAATTTCATTAAAGTTACAGTTGAATATACATACTACTTTGGTTATTTTATAAAATACAGGGAGCTTTACAGAGATTTTGCGTTCAGTTTAGAGTGTGAGAACGGAAGTTGACTCCGTTTCTCATTATTTGGTAGATTACCTGTGTTTATTAGTAGATTTAATTCCATTCCAAGACGCATTTTGACAAACTAAATATTGAAGTTCTAAGTATTGTTCGAAGTTTGATAACCCTCATATTTAGTTTTCCAATTAATTTGTTGTACTTTAAAGTGGCTAAAATATGGATGAATCTAGTAATAAATGATAAATGCGGTGAAAGTTTTTTTTGTAGGTAAGGTTATAATTCGCAAAATATCTCAGTGACATTTAACTTTTTAAAAGCATAGGCGCTATACCATAGAGTAAATAAATAAGTTCAACAAAGGGTGCGTTCAGAAACATGATGTTTTTAGGGTCCAAACTTAAGTCGTAACGTGTCAGCGTTTAATAAACGCTCGTTTTTTGAAGTTATTGATTAACTTGGTTTATCATTACGGGGTGTTTCAAAACATTCCATTTAATGATGTAACGTTACGATAATGTTTTTAGCACCAAGTTTTAAATTCAATTGAAGTTTTTTGTATGGTGCTAGGTGAAGTTTCGTTTTGGATTTTGGACATGGAGTTTGGATCGTGGCGTATTAAGGATTCGGACACAAGGTTTTTGGTAGGTTTTGGAGGTGGTGGTTTTCTCTGGACGCAAGGTCCCGGTTTTTTAGCTTTCACCTTGCCGCCAGAGTAAACGCACTCGCTTACGCCATAACGTTTCGTTCTACGGTTGTTTCGTTTGGAGTGTTGGATATTGTGGTAAAAATATTCAATCACGACTGTATGTACGGAACGTGGTGAGCAGCAATGTCTGTTTTCACTACTATTTTTGTTTTGTGTGATGAATGAAAGGGTTCTTGGAACAGTTCTCTGAAAAGCGTGAGGTATGAAAGGAGCGACACAATCTGGCTCACTTTTGCAAGTTTTGAGCGATCCTTGATACGGCCAGTAGTTTTTTGTGCGAAGTTATCGGGTGCTTACCACACCCGAGCGCCGTGTTTGGTGCGTTTTGTGTTTTAGGTCGACAGGGGTCCACACCCAGGAGATTTTGTGAGGTATGGCGGGGCGCGCACCGCATACCACGGACGTTTTGCGTTCTTTTTGTGTACTCCGATGGGTTCTTGCTCTTTTCAGGCGTCGACTTGGTACTCGCTGGTGGGTATCTTTTTGTGTACGTGTTGCCCATAAGTCCAAGCCATAGAGGCGTTGGTGAGGCACACGATTTTTTGTGTTCGCGCTGCCGATACAACGACAAATATTTTTGTAGGCGAAGATGCGACACGCGGTATCGCCGCCAATCATGCCTGGCGTGCGATACTTGTTTCAGTACTCAACCTCAATGGTTGAGATTTTGGGCATGTTGCAACCTCAGAGTTGTGTAAGGTTTTGGTCGGTTTGTTTTGTGATCCGGAGAGTTGGGGGATAGGTTACTCTCACCAACTCGAAGGGCCCAGATGTTTTGGTATGGTTTGGTTAGTTTGGTTTAATGGAAGAGTTGGCACAGTTAAGATGTGTCCAATTCAACCGTTTGTTGTTGGTTTTTTTTTAGGATTGGTATTTTGTTGGTTTGGGTTTGCTGTGGTTGTCAACCTGAAGGGTTGAGACAATTATTGGTGTCCTCAACCCGTAGGGTGGCGACAATTTTAGGATTAGAATGGAAATTTCGGAATTACTAATTATATTTTGGATTGGATTTTATTTAGCTTCTCAAGTTTATGAAGTAAACTTCGAAGTAGGAATTATTTCGGAATTTTATTTAGCCCGGTCTAGTAGAGATAGGTTTGGTAATGCTGATCATCAGTCCTGGCAGTTGGTTTGGTTTTTCCAGCGCAGCGATGCAATGTTGTGCTGGTAAAACCAAGGAATGTTTACTGGTTAGTTAGGAATAATGTGGTGGATTTTTCTGATGTGTTCGGATACCACACACGTTAGGGTTTTAGTTATTTAGTGTTATGTGGGTTCGAGAATTCGTGAATTTAAAATTTATGGTTTAGCGGTTTTGGCATGTAGTGTTGATTGATAGTTTGGTTTACTTTGGCTTTTCTTTTCTGGATAGGGATCTCGAAACCTGCGGCAATCATTTTGGTTGTTTTTTTTAGGTGCTCCCATACTAGGTATGGTCGAGGTAGTTTAGTATTGTTTTGTTTACTGTTCTTTGTGACACATGTTTTAGATTTAGGATAGTCGCTGAGGACAGCGAGCGTTTTACCCTTGGTAAACCGCAACAGCGGGGAGAGGGGTATTGTGACACGGCACTTTGCATGTATAATTCAGTTTAACGTTTTTAGGATTGTCTCGAATATAGTATAGTTTTGTTTTATGGCAAGGAAGTCATTGATGTAGCAACAAAACAAATGACAACCATTTGGCCAATTAGAAACTAATTAAATCTGATGGTGTTGCTACTTCAAATTAAATCCTAAATTGATGGAATAGTATTTATTAAATATTTAAATCAAAACTTAATTTTTAAATACAAAAAAAAGGTGGAAATATGTTTAGATAATTAAATATGATTTATTTCTATATGTTGGACTTACATACAAAAATTATTCCAAGAATTTCATTAGTTACTGTTATTTTGATTGTGTTATCCCAGGGACAGTTAGGTTGAGATCATTTCCTGGTTGGCTTTTGCCCTGGATGGGCATCTTTTAATTTAGAAAGTGAAGCTAAATACATCATGCTATGGTAGCATCGATCCGAGTCTTGATTAGGCAGCAGCCGCTGCATCCATGAGCTAGGAAGCTCATGCAGAAGTTATTTTGCCACAGACAGTAAGTAGAATATGATAATATATAATTGTCTTCAGGTTTGACTCCTTGTTGAATCTTTGTCCCTGCTTATTTGACCATTCGTTTTGTTTCCAGTCTGCTGGCGAAACAATGTGGTGGGATGGGTATCAGAGCTGTGAGATGAGTCCACTGTAGGAATTTCCAGCTGGTGAGAAACTTAGATCATATAATGTCTCTTAGGTTAGCAGAGCACATGCTTCTAGTTATTAATCTTGAATTGTTTCTTTCAGCTGACGGGTTTTCGTTTTTATGTTACTACGTATGTGAAACCAGTTCGCATATCAGAGTATGGAAGTCTGTCCATATCCCTAAAACTTCAAGTGTGTCGGGTGAGCAGTTCGCCATAAGAATTTCGCTCTTCTGCTGGGTGGAGGAGACGACATCTTCAAGCTGAGGCCTTAGGCTTTCTGTGGTGCTCCGCGGTGCAATATTGTTATGAGGTTGGTGTACGCTTTCCTTCCGTCCTAGAAGTTTTTCCAAATTTAAAGTTAGAGAATTTATTAAATCGTATGTGATGGCAAATGATAAATTAGGTACTAACAAATTTAGATAGGTCTGCTTGTAAATCATTGTAGAACCATTTTGGCACGACCCGGCTCTGTCGTCTGACATTATAGAATAAGGTGCGTAATGCTAGCTTAATAAATGATTTACTTGTAGAACAACTTCCTCAGTGTGAGAATAGAAATAAATTATGTGTCACAGAACTAACATTTCATTTTGACATCCTTTAGAAACCCCTGAATAGTTGATGGAAATAAGTGTAAGCACCTGCTTGAGTTTTTGGTTAAGATTTAGATTGGTTAATTTAGTAACCTTAATTGTCCGTGAGTTTCCTCTGGGCAAAGCCCCAGCCGGGCAAGGAAGACCACCGTGACAGTATGGCGACCCTGGCACTCCTGCCAGGATATACTATAGTGGCCACAATTACCTTCAGGAAAGTGGTGATTCTATGATTCGGTCAAATTGTGTTTTCTGAAAAACTATAATTATAGCTAGCATTCAATGAATGTAGCATGATACCTTTGGGTATGGTGCTTTACTCATACTAGCGCCCAAGCGTAAAACATCATACCCAAATGTATCATAACTATACTACCGGCTCGATTCGGAAAATGAATTAGATTTCTACTAGACTTCAACAAGTTACGATACGGATAATTTAAAGATATTTTTAAGATACCTAGATATGTCAAATTTGACGTTTCCGCGATTCTCTTGAACGATTTCGACAAGTTATGACTTAGATATCCAAGTGTCACATCTAGTCGATATCTAATGTAGATCTAGTTGATCTCTAAATCGTCTCAAGATCTTGTGATTATCTCGAAATCCGAATAGGCCTGTACATTAATTTAATGCTGGCTATAATTTGTTTGTCTTCACCATACATTAGAACATAACTCCGAATCACTAGTTGCTACGGTAGACGCGGCGGCATCAGTTGATGGGTCAAACAGATCACTGTGTTATGTCGTTCCTGTAGACATGCACAGGAGTTAAGGACTATAAAGGTTAATTTTCTTATTTAAGCCTTATCCACGTGAAAAGGTCCTCCTTTTATTTAGAGAACTATGATAAAATCATTACTTACATGCCCACAAGCTGTTAACTATTGCCCACAGGAGAGAAAAATGTACTGTTCGCGATAACACACTAGTTTTCTCTCCTGTGGGCAATAGTTAACAGCTTGTGGGCATGTAAGTAATGATTTTATCATAGTTCTTTAAATAAAAGGAGGACCTTTTCACGTGGATAAGGGTTAAATAAGAAAATTAACCTTTATAGCCCTTAACTCGTGTGTATGTCTACAGGAAAGACATAACACAGTGATCTGTTTGACCCTGATCAGTGCTACGAATGCTATGGCACAATCTAACTCCACCTTGAGGTCCCAGTACAGTGGGCGCGTTGAAAATAAAACTGTTACCTACAGGACAGTCATGGTAGTCCGTGTCCGTGGTGTTCACGACAAAAAAAAGGGTGATTTACGGGAAACGATGATGATGGAATTTCCTTTTGCAGAGTTGCTCCTTTTAACTCACAGATTGATTTAGGAAGGGGGGCCAACCGAATTTTTGATGCAAAATTTTGATTTAAGGGGGGGGGGGGGGGTGCCCCCCGAAAGTAAAAAATAAAGTTTTGTTATGTGCTGAAGTTTTAAAAAAAAATTGAAAAAAAAAATGTTTGCTATTTTTTTTTCGACTAAAAGCAAACATTATTTGCGATAATAAACTGTAATAAAATAATAAAACTACCGTTTATGAAATAATAAATCTAACATTTATTTTTTAAGGAAGTACATTTTTTGTTTACAGTAGTTTCTCGAAATGATGCCCTTCTTGTGCGATACATTGACGGGCCCTCTTAAATATTTCTAAATGAACTTTGCGGTCATCATCATTCGCTTGCCCTTATCCCATTCATTTGGGGTCGGCGCAGCATGTCTTTTTCTTCTATACCTCTCTCTCGCCCGACATCTCATCATTCACTTGCGTTCGCTTCATATCATCTCTCACACAGTCCATCCACCCTTTTCTGGGTCTTCCTCTCCCATTACTTCCCTCCACATTCATTCGTAATACCTTTTTCGTCACATGACTTTCATCCCTCCGTACCACGCTAGGCGATTCGCTCTTACTTTTTCTATTATGGGTGCAACTTTTAGGCTTCCTCTTATATACTCATTCCTTATCCTATCCATTCTTGTCACACCACACAAACATCTTAACATTCTCATCTCCGCTACATGCAACCTCTTTTCATCCGTCACCTTTAGGGCCCAACACTCCGATCCATACATGACGACAGGTCTTATGATGGTTTTATAAATTTTACCCTTCAATCGAAGAGGCATTCGGGCGTCGCAAATGGTTCCCGTGACCTGTCGCCATTTCATCCATCCTGTGCTAATCCGGTTTTTCACATCACGGTCAATATCGCCATCGCACTGTACCTGCGAACCGAGGTACTTGAAGTCGGAGCAGACCGGCAACGTAACGCCATCGAGTTCCATGGCAGCGAAACTGGAGAGACCGCCGAAATCGCAGAACATATGCTCAGTTTTAGATCTGCTGATCTTCAGGCCAACATTCTCCAGCTTATGCCGTCATTTCTCAAGTCTGCTCTGTACCTCGAGTCCGTCTTCACCCACAAGCACAATGTCATCAGCGAAAAGCATACACCAGGGTGCCTCCTCCTGTATGTCCGACGACAGAGCGTCCATAATAAGCAGGAAGAGGTAAGGACTTAAGGCCGATCCCTGGTGCAAGCCTACCGTGACACTGAACCTGTCGGTGGTGCCAGCAGCTGACCGGACGCGTGTAGAACATTGGTTGTACATTGACCGAATTAGCTCCACATACTTCCCAGGCACGCTTTTCTCTTTCAAAGCCCACCACAAAACCTCTCGGGGCACTCGATCGTATGCCTTTGCGGTGTAATTAAAAAATAAATGTTACATTTATTAGCAAAAAGCAGAGCTTTATTAAGGGCTCGCGGAGTTTTTCTACCTAAACCTACCGGACCGCGACTTCCAATCCGAGGCTTGTTTCATGTTCGATCGAGTGGGTACGTAATAAGTCCGCTAAGGATGCAACTATAAGTGAGAGTAAGAAATAAATGTACTAACTGGACCCCGGTCGCTGTCCGGTACGCCTGTCTGTTACAGTTACTGTTTTTACATAGTCCATTAAAAACGTGTCCAGACGACATAATCAAATTGCCAATGATATACAATTTCATAAGCGCTTAATCACATCCTACACGGTCGCCCAGCTTTTTGTAAGGAAGCCAACTGGCTTTCCTACATAATGTTGGGTCAGCACGCCAATGTCTTTGAATTAATTTTTGCGCCCACACCACACAATTGAGCGACAAACTATCCCGTCTGGACACCTACTGGCGGTACTCACGCTGCTCCGCACATAAACACACACAAATAATTCCACTAGGTACAGCCAGGGTTCAGCATCATCTTTATTTTGGGTACTACTCTCCTAAGTGCTCATCAAAACGAGCCGGATGCCCAAAATATAATGTGCCTTTGTTGCACCAAACCTGAGTTCCGCTAGGAACTGCCAGGGTTCTGGGTCATTTTGTTGAACTGCACGCCGACATTGCAATTGGCGTGCAGTTCCCATACAAGTTGCAGTCGGGTTGTAGTCCGTCTGCATCGGCCCTAAATCACTGAAGTTTGTATTAATTATGCTTTTCTTTTTTTTTTTTTCAACTGGGTATAATTCATTTATTTTAAATACAGCCAAATACTCTTTTTAAACAGTAAAAAGCCTTAAAATAGAAAATACAAACTAAAATTAAAAACTAAGCTTAAAAATAAACTATATATAGAAAATTTGCCCCAAATCGCCGTCTATTAGCAGCGGGCTTTTCTTTATAGCAATAGTAACACTAAAGGCGCCATTCATTAATTACGTTAGACAATTTTTGACAGTTTTTGACCTCCTGCCCCCCTACGTAAGAAATAATAAGAATAGGCTGACTCCCCCTCCCCCTATATTACCATATTTATATTACGTGAGAATTTAAAAATTGGAGTACACGTTTGGTTTATATTAGTTTATTTGGGAACACCCAAATATTCCGAAATATGTTTTTCCGACTTTCATAACCTCGATTTTCATAATCCCCATTTTTTATATGTTCGAAATATCGAAATTACGACTTTGAAAACCACGAAAGAAGAAAATCACGACTGTGTTATTTCCGAATACTTAAAATCAGAGAACAGTAACCCCACGAAAACAAACTCTTGCCAGAAAAGTGGGTTAGGTTAGGTTAGAACTGCGACTTCACGAAAACAAACTGTTGCCAGAAAAGTGGGTTAGGTTAGGTTAGAAATGCGACTTCACGAAAACAAACTGTTGCCAGAAAAGTGGGTTAGGTTAGGTTAGAACTGCGACTTCACGAAAACAAACTGTTGCCAGAAAAGTGGGTTAGGTTAAAACTGCGTCACCCAAGAAAACAAACTGTTGTCTAGAACTGCAACCCCCAAGAAAACGAACTGTTGCCATAATAGTGGGTTAGGTTAGGTTAGAACTGCGACCCCACGAAAACAAACTGTTGCCTGAAAGGTGGGTTAGGTTAGGTTAGAACTGCGACCCCTAAGAAAACGAACTGTTGCCAGTAAAGTGGGTTAGGTTAGGTTAGAACTGCGACCCCACGAAAATAAACTGCAAGCCGAAGCTGCGGAGGTGAGCATTTATTGTGCCTGCGCTTTGATACGCAAGGGCGAAGGGGCTGCTTTGCCCGTAGCACCGGAGCAGATGCGGAGCATGAATCGATAAATTCGGAATTTAAAAAATGGGGATATTTAAAATAGGAGTCACGTGGAGTCGGAATTAAAATTTACGGAATAATGGTATTTCGAAATTCGTGATTTCATAAATCGTAAATGTTAAATTTGGTGTTTATCACTATCGGAATTTTTATATCCGGAATTATGTGGTTAGGAATTTAAAAAAATCGTTTTTTTGCTATTCGGAATTATACTTTCGTGATTTTCATCGTTCGTAATTACGACAGTCGGAATTTTGATGGGTCGAGCATTTAAAAAACGGAATAATAAAATTCGATATTCTAAAATTCGGCATAAAATATTTCGGAATTATGTAGTGTAAGTACCCAGTTTATTTGTACCTACAAAGGTACTGGAACCCGTTTAAGCTAACTCTGCATCGTGTTTGATAGCACAGAGTGTGGAAATATTATTTTAAACGTCATAATTTCATAGAAATTAAAAAAATCGCATCTTTGTGATCTTACATAAGAACTTTGAAAACCCCTCCCTCCCCCTTGTAAGAAAAAATAAGATATGATCGACCCCCCTCAAACCCAAAATCGTCTTACGTAATAAAGGAATGGCGCCAAAACTGTTTCCTGAACTGAAAATACACGATTTAAGTTTGCTAACATAGGTAACATGATTGATCAGTTCAAAAGCGTCACAAAACACACGAGTAAATTGACCTCCGCTGCCGCAGTGAATGATAGGATAGAATGTTCTAGTATTCACAGAAACTTAATTGCTAAATTGGAATTCATACCAAGCGAAGCAAGGTGGATCTGAATCCAAATTTTTAACCCACTTTTGTATTCATCGTTGTTAATGGCGTACATTATTGAAATTGAAAAAATCACATACATAGGTAGGTATCGTTGTCTCAGTACCCACAACACAATTAAGCCTTCTTAAGCTTACTGAGGGGCTTAGTCAATTTATGTAAGAATGTCAAATATTTATTTATTTATTTAGGTACTACTAACGCCATCTGTTAGAGAAAGAAATAATGAACATTAGCACGAATGTTAATACATTATTTTGCTAACAGATGGCGTTAGTAGTAATACAAAGTGTTATTCCTTTATTTTATTTTTTTAGGTTTATAAAATGATATTTTTATGTTTGATAACACATCTAGACATGAATTTACATTACTATGTTAAATCTCAAATCTAACAGTGCGATAGTTTTTCCGTAAAGTGTACCACAAGAATGCATAGTTTGTCGAATAGTGATATTATTTCATAAACGGTAGTTTTATTATTTTATTACAGTTTATTATCGCAAATAATGAATCTCAAGCAGTTTTGTCTCTTACGACACCAACGTTCTTTGAGTGGTGAGTCGCCGTACTAAAATGTATGGGAGGGTTTGAAGTTAATGTTTGGGATATTTCTGCTTTTATTTAAAAAATGTTATTAATGTAATTTTACTCATTGGGTAACGCACTTTCGATATCAATTTGAAGTTTTCTGATATCTGTTATATTTACGGAATTATAGCCTGGCTACACTTAACGTTTACACCCTGTATATCCTACAAGCCTCAAGAGTTGTTTTATTTCCCAGTCATATTAATGGCTTAGGTAGAAAATACTCACCAGCGATACCTACAATTTAGATAACAGGTATGTAGTAAATTGTTAACCCAGAAATGAACGGCACTCATTTCGTCGAGGTATTAGTATGTCGCTCGAACGCAGTTTGATTTCAGTTTCATTCAGTGGGAAAGTGTTAAGTAACAATGGACTGTTCTTCTCTTGGGGAAAAACCCGAGGTTTTCTGTATACCTAGTTTTCTGGTTTTTTGTAAATATACGATACGATACGATCATTTATTGATAAAAAATATTTTTACATGTCATTATATCTTAATACTAGGTACTTAAAATCTATTACAATTTACAATGTCCGTTATAATTTGCAAATTAGTTAGTTAACTTACCAGTTGTTATTTGTTAGGTATATCAATTTGATGTCACATAATATTTATAGGTACATATTGGTTAGTCTGGCACTCGAAAATAGGCGTCTAACGAGTAGTAGGCCTCAGCCTCTAGTTTACTTTTCAGTTTATTTTTAAACGAGCAGTAGCTGGTGGCATTCCTTATTTCTTGTGGCAATGCATTGTATATCTTGGGTCCCATCGTGTGTAGACATTTTCTCGATTTGGCAAGCCGTGTTCGAGGAGGTCGCAGTTCGTCGCACCTCCTGCTATTCGCCCCTCGTGCGTCTCCACGGGTCGGAAAGTCCGAAAGATTACGTCGTACGTACTTTGCCACTTCGAGAATATATACACACGGTAAGGTGAGTATTTTAGTGGCTTTAAATAACTCTTGAACTGGATGGTCCCATGGGACCCCTGATATACAACGGATCGCGCGTTTCTGCATTATGAATGGTCTCATTCGGTCTGCGGCATCCCCCCACAGGTCAACACCATATGTAAGTAAGGAATGGGCGTAGCCAAAATAGGCTTTCCTGACATTGGCCGGGTCAAGACTAGGTCGCAGTCTACCTAGTGCAAAGCAGGCAGACGACATGCGGTCGCATAACCAGTCTATGTGTGGACTCCATGATAGTTTGCTATCTATAACAAGACCGAGATATTTCACTTGATCAACCTGTGGGACGACCTGGCCGTTGCACGTGATGAGCAGCGGTTGGTACTTTTTACCACGCAAACAGAAATGAACTATATTTGTTTTATCTACATTAAGTATCATACCGTTGACTGAAAACCACGATGCCACTTGGTTCATAACTTTGGTTAGCTTTATTCCAAGTAGATCCTGGCTGTCAGCCGCAACGATCACACAACCGTCGTCAGCAAACATCACGATCTCGGCATCATCCGTGGCGGTTGTGAAATCGTTCATTAGTATTGAGAATAAATTATATCCGATCACGGAACCCTGTGGCACCGCAATGTCTCCCAACTCGAGAAGGCTGGACTTTGCGCCGCGGACAGACGTCAGCTGTTTACGCCCTTTTCAAAAGGAGGCGATTACATGTAAGAAGCTGTCTGTGACGCCATAGTGTTCGAGCTTGGCTAGGATAAGAGGATGACTGACGAGCTCGAAGGCGCGCGACAAATCGCAGAATATAGCTGCGACCTGTCGCCCGCCGTCGAGGTGGCCGGTCACCCTGGTTACCACGTCGCGTGCCGCGTCAATTGTTGACCTTCCACGTTGATATGCATATTGCTGCTTATTTAGTATGTTGTTTAAGTTGAAATATGACATAAGATTGCCGCTCAATAGGTGTTCAAAGATCTTTGAAAAAAGTGGAATTAAGGATATGGGTCTGAAGTTCTTAAATGCATTCATGTCGCCCTTACCCTTATAAATAGGTCGAACTTTGATGTTTTTTAAACTATTTGGGATAGGTACCATTTTTATGCATATACATAAGGTACATTTTTCAGGTATATAAATTTTTTCTGAAATATTTAATTATAATAAAAAAGACAATAATTATGGCAAACTCGTTTGCAATTATAGACAGTTTAACATTTCTACCCCTATCAAGTAACGTTAACTTATCGTCAATTTAGTCCCCTAAATAATGAACAGTCACCGATGACGGCCATCGTCATTAAATGATTTAAAAATAAAAAATAAGTTCAAAAACTAAAACCCGACTACTGCAAATGGCGCTCTAAAAAGTATGAAACAAGATAGAATTCTTATCTGAAATTATCAAGCAGGAAATATAATAAATGTTAGCATTTTTTTTATATACTTTTTAGAGCGCGATTTGCAGTAGTCGGGTTTTCGTTTTTGAACTTATTTTATATTTAATTAATTTTGGGGTCATGATTTCGTTACTAACTTTTTGAAGTCACTTTATATTACTTTTGCGAGGGCGTCCTCAGTACAGAAATGCACGCAGTAGTATGAGGGCGCCAAAGGCGCCCGGCTTTGGAACGCGTACGTCGGGCTACGCCCGACTCTTTCAGTATAAGGGCGCCGAAGGCGCCCGACTTTGGAACGCGTACGTCGGGCTACGCCCGAAACTATCAGTATGAGGGCGCCGAAGTCGCCCGGCTTTGGAACGCGTACGTCGGGCTTCGCCTGACTCTTTTAGTATGAGGGCACCGAAGGCGCCCGGCATTGGAACGCGTACGTCGGGCTCCGCCTGACTCTTTTAGTATGAGGGCGCCGTAGGCGCCCGGCATTGGAACGTGTACGTCGGGCTACGCCCGACTCTTTTATTATGAGGGCGCCGAAGGCGCCCGGCATTGGAACGCGTACGTCGGGCTACGCCCGACTCTTTTAGTATGAGGGCGCCGAAGGCGCCCGGCATTTGATCGCGTACGTCGGGCTACGCCCGACACTTTTAGTATGAGGGCGCCGAAGGCGCCCGGCTTTGGAACGCGTACGGCGGGCTACACCCGACACTTTTAGTATGAGGGCGCCGAAGGTGTCCGGCATTGGAACGCGTACGTCGGGCTTTGCCCGACACTTTTAGTATGAAGGCGCCGAAGGCGCCCGGCTTTGGAACGCGTACGTCGGGCTACGCCTGACTCTTTTAGTATGAGGGCGCCGAAGGCACCCGGCTTCGGAACGCGTACGTCGGGCTCCGCCCGGCTCTTTTAGTATGAGGGTGCCGAAGGCGCCCGGCTTTGGAACGCGTTACGTCGGGCTACGCCCGACACTTTTAGTATAAGGGCGCCGAAGGCGCCCGGCATTGGAACGCGTACGTCGGGCTACGCCCGACACTTTTAGTATGAGGGCGCCGAAGTCGCCCGGCTTTGGAACGCGTACGTCGGGCTCCGCCTGACTCTTTTAGTATGAGGGCGCCGAAGCCGCCCGGCATTGGAACGCGTACGTCGGGCTCTGCCCGACTCTTTTAGTATGAGGGCGCCGAAGGCGCCCGTCTTCGGAGCGCGTACGTGTCTTGTAAAAAAATTGACTGTTTCATACATTTTGGCTGATCAGGACTTCTATACCTATTCACGTTATAAAATGTTGCAGGACATTAAAAAAACACCATGTATAGCGGCCAAACAAATTTCTTTTGCAAAAACCTTCTTGTATCGCCGTAGTCGCGTAACACGCGGATAGAATCCAGAGCGCTTGTAGATTCATAGTTCGAATTACCTAACCGATAAATTAATGTTTTATATGGCGCATGCAAGCAAAGCCGGGTGCAAAAGCTAACAATATTTATATATTTGAAATGTGCTAATTCAGCTCTTTCAAATGATGTATAACACGTCATCATTACTTAATGTTATTTTTTTGGTTCGTGACTTTATGACCTCTGGAGGGCGCCGTGTTCATTTTTTTGTGACGCCATATAGCCTATAACCAGAGGACGATTAAGACGATTCGAATGACACATCGTTTGTTAATTTATAATAAGTACTTTAGAAGTTATGAGGGAACAGATGAACATACATACATACATACATACCCACATACATACCGGTCAAAATCATAACCCTCCTTTTGCGTTGCCGTAGTCGGGTAATAAATTGTTTATCGAACGAGAGAGCGAAGCGAAGTTAAATTCTTCGAACGAGCGAGCGAAGCGAAGTGAAGTTCTTACATTCAACTTCGAACTCACGGCTGGCTAAGGGCAAGTCTCGGCATTTCGATGTTTTCAGAGATATCTTGATGGACAATAACTTAAGTAAATTTGTTTTAATTTATATGAAATACGGTAAACGTATATATAGATGAATGGATTATAACTATTTTAAACCTTAAATTTTGAGCAGGCTTGATCAAGAGGGTATGGAGCTATAAGTAGTACTATTAGTTATTCTGTGCTATAAGAGGCTAGATGGCCAAAAACTATTTGTGAGGGGCCTTTATAATCTGGCCATTTATTTGATTGAAAGTATGGTCAAGTTTGATACCAAATTAAATAAAAGTGCTCGGTTTACACATTTATAACATTTGTTCTTTTTTTGAAGTGAAATCTTCTTTAGCGGCGCTGAGCACTTTTTGAGGTGAGGAAAAAATGATAAACTCGATTCAGCGTAACGTGTAACGTAACGCTGACGTCATGTGTCACGGACAATGTTATTCACCAAAGAACTTTAGTCATAACGTATCATAATCAGGTCAATTATTTAAAACTGGACTTTTATATTAAGCAATAAAGCTCAATGTTCTAATCTTGTACGGGCTGAAATACGAGGATCTCACATTCTAACTTTATATCACTCAAATATAATTTAATAAAGCTACATCTCGGTGAAATCGCTAATAAAAGTGAACTCTAGTACTGGTGAATAAAACTCAAAATATCATGACCAAATATATTTAGATGCGAGGTCTGCAAAGTAACTTTACACTTTCTATTCGAATTTTAAACAATGAACGCTACAAATTTAAGCTCACTGGCCAGCAATTTCAATAGAAAGGAGGATGGGTCAATTATATATAGTGCTGCAGACATTTTGGACTAGTCATTGAGCTTTTACTTCTGTCGGCACTCCCGGAGTGCAACCCGTTGTTTTTTTTTAATTTACGATACCTATTAAAATAATTGCGAAGATAAAAACGAAATAAAATAAACATAACATGGGATCCCTTTGTTTCCCATAGACTTATTGTTTCGAATTTCCATAGTCAGAAATTGATATCCATATAATTTATAGACATAAACATCAATAGTCATAATTTTTGTTAAGTATAACGTTTCATAGTTCTAAAGTTAAACATCTATAATATTTAACGCTATAATCACAAAAGTTATAAAATTGATAAGTATAACATTCAAAGGTAATATCAATAATTATTCAGAAATATTTTAAGGCGTATAGTTTATCGGACTAATGGTCGTTAATCACATAGAGTTATATATTTGACAGAGGGAATGTCACTTAAGACAAACTGTGACACTGCAATGGCGGATGGTTTGAAAGTGTGCGTGTAGACGAGTGATACCATGTAACACAAATTCTCCCCTAATGGTGAAACAATTATTTTCAATATCGTCCTTGTTTTCAAATATTGTTTAAAGTAGGACAGTTTTACGTTAGACAATAAAATTGTGTGTACCTAACTGATTTTATAGGTCTTGAAAATGCGCATTACCTGCAAATTTCTTTGTGCAAATATTATTTTCAATACCTAATGATATTTAACTTGTAACACATCTGGTTTTAAACAAAAAATAAATATAAGGTAAATGTACTAGTGCTCGACATGTTAATGCCCAATAGATGACACCTTGCTGTCACCTATATTGACAATGGTTTAAGTTTCAAGATGACATGTACTGGACTGGGACCGCGTCGAGCACCATGAGTATGTTTACCTTACATAACAAATAAACGTTAACTATCAAACATTATTCATGTAAACGTCTTTAATCTCCTTATTATCGGGAAATTACCATACCGACCTAGTTTGAAATGCAAAATCATTAATTTAGCTATTTACCTAAATATCCTAAATTATCTCTTTTATATACATTATGATTTAATAAGAAGGGCATTAATTACCCTACTTTCGGGAAATTACCCTATTCAACTTACTGGTCACACTCCTGTTTCGCATTTATAAACAATGAAATATGGAGATTTTATGTACTATACCGTGATAATTGATAAAATTAGCTATGAAAAGTTATTCCGTCACTTTTTTTCTTTCGATCGGTACAAATCTTGCAGGATTTAACTACGCATGCCGGCATATTTTACATTTTTCTTGGACATATTTACTTCACTGACGTTTCGATCCGTCTGACGGCAAATTGGTGGATGAGGGCATTGAGATAACTGTCAATGTGTGTGTGTTACGCGTAAATACTAGGAAATTGGTGGATGATGGAATCACAGTTTTTGTCTTAGCAAAACTACGTCCGTAGTATTCTAGGTCCATGGTTAATCATATCGTTTTAATGTCATCCCTTTGTTTCCCATAAACTTACTGTTTCGAATTTCGATAGTCAGAAAATGATATCCTCTAATATTCTAATATTTAGGTGCTATAATATTAAACATTATGACTTTCAATAATTATGTCAAATAAAGGGACCCGCATTTCTAATGACTAAAGTGAATTACGTCTAAGAAACCAAATCAATAACATCCTTCATATAAAGAAAAAAGAAATCTGTATCCTCAGGTCGTTTTGTTAGTTATCTTGTGTCCCTCAGAGCGGAAATAGGAGCCCCGCGAAGCGGGGCTCCGTCGACTCGTTGGCGGGACGAAATGGCTTAATAAGCCACATGAAAAATAAGAAATGGCGGGGAAATCAGTAAGCCAAACAAAAGAAATCTGTTTCCTCAGGTAGGTTCGTTAGTTACCTTGTGTCCCTCAGAGCGGAAATAGGAGCCCCGCGAAGCGGGGCTCCGTCTACTCATTGGTGGGACGGAATGGCTTAATAATAATAAGCTCCATTAAAAATAAGAAATGGCGGGGAAATCAGTAAGCCAAACAATAAAAAATCTGTTTCCTCAGGTAGGTTCGTTAGTTACCTTGTGTCCCTCAGAGCGGAAATAGGAGCTCCGCGAAGCGGGGCTCCGTCGACTCGTTGACGGGACGAAATGGCTTAATAAACTACATGAAAAATAAGAAATGGAGGGAAAATCAGTAAGCCAAATAAAAAATAATCCCCAGGTAGGTAGGCAAGCATGCAATATGTTTTGTTTAATTTTATAACTATTGACAATATGACTAATAAAAATTATGATGGAAAACGTTATGGTCTAAAAAAATCGGAACTTAAAATTTAGGAAATGCAATAGAGTCCATACTTATCATTATAACCTGCGAAAAAAGACCTTACAACGATTATTGTAAGCTTAATTGCCTTCAACATTATGTAATGGTATACCTTCTGGACTTTGAATATTATGAGTAACAAATTTTATGACTAACAATAATAATGACCTGCAAAAATCGGAACTGCGATTTATATTGTTAAACTTTATGACTATTGACAATATGACTAATAAACATTATGATGGGAAACGTTATGGACTGAAAAAATCGGAACAAAAAATTATGGGAACCAATAGAGACCCACATAACATAGGTAGGTATTTGACAAGAAAGATTATGGCTTACCACAGTTACCACATCCAAGGCTCCACAGACCTTCGCACGCACGCGGTTTTCGATCCATTTGTGCTTACCGACTACCGACTAGCCAGTTGCATTCAATTGATCGAACTTTTTGGCGAACCGCAAGTTCTCAGTTCGGAGCGAACTTCTAGTTGTAAATAAAAATTACAGATGTCACTGGAGGACTTAGCCTAATCTATAGTATAATAGTTTGTTAGCTAAGTGAGAAGTTTTATTTCTAATTACATTAAAGGTATAAGGTACTTTGCTCGTGGAGCCCATCACACCTGATAGCAATTATTCGTTATTATGATTATTATATCATCATAACCCTTGCCTTCTTAGAAATTGTACAATTAAATGACAATTAAGCAATTAACACTGCGAGTGCCAAGCGCCCCATTATCAATATCGTAAAATGGTTCTACTTTGCTCCCCTGTGGGTAATTATGCTCCAATTCTGAAAGACGACTTATCTTCTAATACCTATATTTCTATGTACCGTCACGCTCCGCGATTGTTGCGCCATTTAGGGCCCGCTACATTGATACAGTTGTTCAATACTTATTTACGCTATAGAATTTCCGATTTAGCAAGAACCCTGGCTTAACAATCCCGTGTGGTGACTATACCAGTATACCTATGTTTGTATTTATATAGGTACTCATATAAACGAAAATGAATATATATACATATTTTGGATTGCTGCGTTGGTATAATGAATTCTCTTTTTATGCCGCCTATTTAATTTGGCTCACAGTGGGTTAACTTTGCGTCCCTAGTAAACTATAGGTCGGATCAATGATACCCCAAACAATGGGTATCTTTTGCTCCTTATTATTGCTTCAGATATATAAAACAATATACAGTAGAATCCGGTTAGTACGACTTCGCATATAACAAACAACCGCTTATAGCGACGTAAGTATAGGCACGTGGTTGGTTTTAGTACAAGCTACTATGAAAGTACAACCGTTTATAACGACCAACCGCTTTTAACGACGGAAATTGACACAAAATCCGTCCGTCAAGTCCGGGTACAACGACGAGCGACGTAGTTTTTACAAATAAATTGTTGGTAAGAAGCTTACTCCGTCCCGCGCACCCAACTCCCTCGCCCCTTTGCCTATACGCAGTAAGATGAAATAGTCATGTGACTTTACGTAATCTTGCAAACTAAATAAAACCCAATTCCCAATATTCAATTGAGCTTAAACTTCACGTACATAATTATGTATGTAAGTTGGGTGACAATGCAATATTTTGGTAACTTCGAGCTGATCTGATGCTGGACACAGGAGGTGGCCATAAGAACTGTGTCATAAACAGACATCGTACATTTTCCAGCATTTTTGGTGCAGCAGAGTGGTGTTAACGGAATTGGTATAGATCTGAAATGGTAAATTAAGGTTAACGTAATTAACGCGAATTAATCATTAGGGTTGAAATTATTTATACCAATTCCGTTAACACCACTCCGCTGCACCAAAAATGCTGGAAAATGTACGACCACTGGTCATAAAACAACGCATCCTAATTTAGTTTGGGTTGAAATGTTTGACAAAAAACTTATTTAATATTTGATTGTCGATGTACGATTGTCATCTTGATTAGATTCCTTTTTATTTTACGGGATTCGAGTAATTTGCGGATGATTGAGTGAGTACGCGTGTGTGTGACTTCTTCTAAGTCTAACTAAACACACAAGTCTCTGCATTTAAGACAAAGTGTTGTAATATAAAAGTATTGTAGATAAATATTTTAATGGAAATGTTTCTTTTCTTTGATTGTTACATAAGTATTAATAAATACAAAATGATGTAATAATTTTGATTAAAAAAAATATTAAAATTGGCAGTTCGTTTAGTACGACGTTCGGTTAGTACGACCTAATATCACCGGTCCCTTGGGCGTCGTTATAACCGGTCTCTACTGTAGTTGAAACTCTAGGTCCATGGGGTCCCAGCGCGCATAAGTTGTTCGCAGAAATCGCGAAGCGTCTGGTTGACGTAACTCGTGACCGAAGAGCTGGCGGCTACCTCGCACAACGTATCAGCATTGCGATACAGCGAGGTAATGCCGCCAGCATCCTTGGTACAATGCCTCAAGGGCCTATAGATTTAAGCTAGTTATTAATTTCGTTAATAGTACCACTGTATATATATTGTATGTAAATAAATGATTTTATCAATAAAACAATATTATTAAAAAAATGTTAGATGAGATGCTCTTAAATTCATCTAAATATTTAATAATTAATATGTAGTTTAAAAAATATTCATAATTTCCTTAATTTGAAGCAAACATTGGAGCAATGTAGGAAAACTATACGTACCATAAAATGTATCAGGTTCTTGGCAGTGAACGTGTTAAGGTTGTTAATCCGACCCCGGAATTAAACGAGCCTACCGAAATATAATTATGATTATGACGCTAATCCCAACCAAACCCTCAATTTACAACTTACCTTCGTACCCAACGCTAAAATGGAGTCCCGTGAATATCGGAAAAATAAACACACAGAATTTTTCCACAAATTGGACAAAATTATCTTCGTTTTCAGCAGCATGAACTACTGGGTAGATGATAATGGAAAACCTGTGGTGTACGTGAACGCGTACAAGAGAATTATGAAAGTTATAAACGCAGCGATTGTTCTGTTTATGGTGGCAGAGTTGGGGTCATTCTTCACTCAAAACAATCTGACGGAGAGTCAGAAATCTGACCGCCTTATGATGGGGTTTTCACACATTATTCTGTACTCTGCCACACTCTCTCTGAACCACCATAAGGAGACTGTGACGCAGATACTATTTACCTTAGCTGTGGGCTTAAAGAAGGATTTCAATGATCTGGAGACGGAGACACTTATGCTGAAACGCACCAAAATCTACGCATGTACGTTGGTGCTTCTTTGCTTTAACTCCGTGCTATTCTACGGTGTTAAAGGATTAACTAAGGTATTGTTTTCAGGTAAGGGTGTACACTTCATATATATAATATAACCAACCTACTTACCTACATAAATACTTCAATCATGTCTTTTGACATGGAAATAGGTACCTAAAGAAGTGAAATATTGTAAATCATTAAAAATGTTTAAAACCAAGTTGAAAAAATATAAGTGAAAATATATAATTTAATTATCATCAACTAACTAGCTGGATATATGTAATTGTAAACCACGCATGAAATTGTTTATAAACCGTGTTTTTTTTTATTTCCGTTAAATTAAAAACGTTGCTTGGTTCATTAATAGAAGCTACCTGTTAGATCGCTTTTTGCATAATTCGAAAAAAAAAAATGTTTTCCCTTTTTCATACAAAATAAATGAATATTACATTGTAAAGGGTCATTTAGAGTTACGCAAAAGTTAGTGTCAAAATGACAAAGCTTAAGGTGGTTCTTCTTGCTCGAATTTCATACAAACTTTCTTGGCACCATAACTCCTATTATATAGGGTTTCTTCACTTGAATATGTAATGTTTGTTTGGGTAGTATATAATATATATTTCTGTCTACGCATAACGTAAAAAAATACTAGATTTTGATTAATATTATTAAGAAAAAAACCTTTGAATATTGGTAAAATTTTGCCCCATTGCTTGTTTGTGTGAGTGATGCTTATAGTATAGGTGTAATTCTAACATGGCGACTTCATTTGACAAGCACTGATTTTTAATTTATCAAAGGTGTAACAGATGGCACTTTAAAACCGCAACACAGATCACCTGTGTATTTTTTTTTTCGTCACTCAATAGAGGGAGATATATTTAATGCACAAAGCATGTTACGAGTATACTCATTTAAGAGTCTCCTTTCTGATATAATTTCATTCCCAGATTTAATATAACTTATATTATATAATAAAATACATTTATATAACTATCAAATAACTATACATTTAATAGAAAGGTCAGTCCAAACAATCATTCGCGTAACGGTCGTCCACCGAAAAGCCTTGTGAATTCTGCTTTCGTTTCGGCAGAAATATAAATGTTCTCTGGAAAAGACTATATTTATTGTAACAATGATTTTTAAACTAAAGTAGCTATATTTTTCTCAAAAATATATATTTGGAGAAAAATGTCGTCTTGTTGTAAATAAACAAGATTCTATATGTTCTGCTTGTGCATAACAAAAGTAGATTGTTAACCAAGGGATCATTTCTTGATGATATTTTTTTCAAAAATAATGCCTTTCACCCGAGTTAAAACACTCTCCTTTTCATTTCGCATACGAGGAAAGTAAAATGCATGTTTTAAAAAAAAAATTACAGTACCTAGGTATTTTTTGACGGTAGGTACTTTCAATTAACAATTTAGCCAAAAGTATCGTTATTTATGGAATGGGGAGTCAAATATCAGAATGGAAATTGTATAACAAATCCATTTATACCCAAATTTCAATTGCTTGTCAAAACTAAAAAAAAAAATTATCATACTTGGAATTGGATCCTAAAATGCTCTAGTGCAGAAACGTATCATTTTCTGCACACCTTTTACAACAACAATAACCCTCTTTCAATTCATAGCATGAGAAATGAAACGGATATTTCTTGTTTTCTTTGCATTAGCATTTTTCTCTCGATAATTTAATCAATTTGCAACATAGAAGAATCGTCATAAATTCATAATCATAAATATCAAAATATAAAAGGACATACATTTTTAGAAGATTTCCCCGCGCGACGTTGCCAAATGGTTTAAAGGGCAACATGCTCGCAACGTTTGGATGTCAATAAGTCGACAATGAAAAACTCTATTTCAAATCAAATCAAACTTGATATTTTTGACAGTAATGGGTTACTTAAATAAGAAGGCATTTTTGCCCGGATCTACTGTGGTCAAATGGTCTAGTGGCTTTTAGCTATTGAGTAAGGAAGGAGTACTAGTGCTCGACGCTGCACTAGTATTCGACATGGGCACTTTATGTCAAAGTAATATAGGTTAAATTTGAACGGCGAAGATTTTTCTGTATTCAAATTTAATCCTTGTCACTTTGACATAAAGTGCCCATGTCGAATACAAGTGCAGCGTCGAGCACTAGTACTTCTACCTTATAAGTCTAATAAGTTGAACGATTTAGTCGACTATAAGGGGCCTATAAGGAAAAAATACTGAGTATAAAAATGTCTAATTTGTAAAAATAAAATAGTCTCAATCTTTTTATGCCCCGATATAAAAATGTCGATAAGTATATAGAAATACCCATATATAATTTAGACGAGATATAAAACCAAGTATAATAACGTCGATAAATAAAAATGTCCACAAATTATTTAGTCGTGAAAACTATTTGATCTAGAACGTCTAATTATAAAAAAAATCGATCACTTGTTTATACATGGTGTAACAAAAATGCTGGTGATCCTTTTAAGGGCGTTATCCTGCTCTGATAGGAAAAAAATATTTTGCGTGAAAATAAAAATATTTGCGTGGAGGTTTATTTGGACGACCTGTCCCATAAAAACAAAAAGGCTTATGCATTAAACTTTTTCGTAATCTGACCACGATACTGATTACGCCCTTAAACAGAACACCAGCATTTTTGTTACAACCTTTATAGTTCATGTCGTTTATCTGTCCTAATAAAGAATGCGTTACCCACTCAGCATTTCAGATGTATATGGTTCTGTATGTTAGTCAAGGTATAATGTAAATACATATATCAGGACATCTCTATTTAAGGTTGTACCCCTAACTTGCATTTTTGTTTTTAGGATTTTTTGTAAGTATTAGGTATGTCCAGTTGTCCACTCAGAATCACGAGTTCCTCCAATCCAAAAATATGAAAAAAAAAGCTTTCCAAGTGCACGAGATTCCCAATTCTAATACAAAAGATGAAGGTAGGTACAACCTTAAATAGAAATGCCTATCATCTTCTGAAACTTTATACCATACATACTTAAACGAAGTAGAAGACTACTTAAAAGTAATTAAAAAAAATCTAAATTGAAAAACATAATTTTTAATATAACAAAATATTTAAAGAAATCAATCACAGAATCCAATGTAAACTGTGTCATCAGCAAAGCAGACTTCATTTCATTATGTCAATAATGTCTTCTATGTGACCCACATCAAAGTCCGTCCAAATGTTGGCATTTTTACACTCAGTCATTCTCGTCACTTTTATTCTCAGTCAAAACTCATAGTAGTAATTTTTAAATGTCGGCATTTTTATACTTAGTCCATAATATTTTACTCCAATTTTCTTTCTCGACAATATTTATATTACCGACATTTTTATACTTAGTATTTTTTCCTTATAGACCATAGTCGACTAAATCAGTTGAAGAACACCATTACAGAATTCAAATTATGATCAAACAGGCATTTCTTTTTGTTTTTATTTATTTATTTTATTTCATTTTTTGGCTTTTTATGACCTTATTTTTTATCACACGATTAATTTACGATTTTTAATCATTATCAAACGGGACTTACTTAATCGCGTATAATTATGTTTTTAAAATTAACCCCGAGTTCCGACGGGGCGTAGTCCTCGTGGTTGTCGGGACGGGCTCTTCTCTTAAACAACGGGGACATCGCCGTCCTCGAAAAGTTGGAGGTAAATTTTAAAAACTTGACTAAAACGGTTAAGTACTGTGTTTCTAAATAATAATATAATAGATAGTATTTATTTTAACGCTAAATTAGTTGTGATATATATTAGAAAAGGTGGAAAGGCTGACCATATAGTCATCCAGCGTGGAAATGCTCTCAATTTCCTTTAGCATTGCATTTCCTAAAATTCTATCTAGATGGAACAACATTAGGAGATTATGTAAAATGATAACTATATATAATTTCAATAAAATGTAGGTAAAGGTATACCTACTTCTTATGTAATTCGCGAACTTAATAGTTTTTAGGACTGCCCAACAATGACTACGATATTTACGATAGGTACAGAAAGTAAGGCTGACTGCTGTATAAACGTAAGGCAACATATAAGTAGGTACCTAAATAAACGAGTTCGCATCGTTAGTACTAAGCTAACATTAAAAGCGTTTTTGTAATTTTAGGTAAAATAATTTGCGTCATTTTCAATTGATAATAAGAATAAAAATATATAAATTATAAAACTTTTCTTAAAATAAAAAAAATAAAAAATTAAGCACCGTCGTGATTTGAACCCAGAATCATTGTCACTAGCTTAAATTTATTCTAAACAGATGTTGTGGGTGCCACAAGCACATGACAATCAACGTTTGAAAATATCAGTTGGTTCTAAGTTACTTGTCAATGTCTCAAGAATTTAAAATCTAAATTGTTTTTCCAAAAAATAAAATTTCATGCGCTGCACTGCGCCCTCTAGGATACTTTACTGTAACATTCCAAATCTACTGACATTTGATGATTTGACGCTGACTTAGGAGGCCAAAGCACACATAGAAGCCTCAGGCGCACACAGGACATAACTTTCTTAGGAAGTGAACAGGCCTTGCTCTCGATACCAACTAACATGCGAGATTTGTCAATATTGTATCCAATTGTCATTTGATTTCGAATAAAACGTCATCTCGACTGATATTAGAATAGGGGTCAAATTGCTTTTTTTTTCAGAGATGTTCGAAATTTGAATGCATTACCAAATCGATTTCGATAAAGTAATGAAGCTATAGTTTGTCAAAGGACTGTCTCATTTCAAACATAGACAGAGATAATCATTTTTTAGGATTCCGTACCCAAAGGGTAAAACGGGACCCTATTACTAAGACTCCGCTGTCTGTCCGTCCGTCCGTCTGTCTGTCACCAGGCTGTATCTCACGAACCGTGATAGCTAGACAGTTGAAATTTTCACAGATGATGTATTTCTGTTGCCGCTATAACAACAAATACTAAAAACAGAATAAAATAAAGATTTAAGTGGGGCTCCCATACAACAAACGTGATTTTTGACCGAAGTTAAGCAACGTCGGGCGGGGTCAGTACTTGGATGGGTGACCGTTTTTTTTTGCCGTTTTTTGCATTATGGTACGGAACCCTTCGTGCGCGAGTCCGACTCGCACTTGCCCGGTTTTTTTTGTTCTTATTTACTGACAATTTGGTTTGACTAACTATATTACAACATTTTCACAAATAAGAAATTTGCTGTAACAAAACGGTTTAACATGTGGGCCATTATTTACGGATTTTGAAGGTATCATAGAGGGTTTATGATACGTGTGTAGATAAAGTTTATTATAGTTACATATACAGGAGGATGATGTAGTGAGATTAACGTTAATTTTTTAGTCATGCTGAAAAAAAAAGTTATTGATTTATTTACGACATGCATGGTCACCCTAAAATTACAATACTAAACTACCAATACTCTGTGTCAAATTTAATGTCATCACGGCTGGTTACTTTTGAAAACGCGTATATCACTCAAGTTTGACAGTTATTTTCTTCGTAATCATAACGCTGTCATTACGGTTAAAGAGTTTTTATGTTCAGCGATTAGGTCTTGTAGGGTGACCATGATTGTAGAGAATTAAATTAGCCCTCACTAAAAAGTTAAAAAATAGGAAAAACTGTGGTTGTTTCGCCTAAATACGACGGTGATCGATCAATTATCAGTTACTGAGTGTGCAGGATTAGTCCTGCTCACGTCTCATGAATCATCCTGTATAGTTACAGAGCTATATGCCACCACGCCATAACACTTCGTTACATCTGGCCCCAATTTCACCACGGTGACAGGTGCGACAATTGTAAAACATCACTGTTGCTGACGTCACAGGCATCCATGGGCTACGGTTACCGCTTACCATCGGGCGGGCCGTATTCCTGTTTGCCACCATCATTGTATTATTAAAAAATACTTTATTATATCGAAAAAAAACCGATATTTCTCTTGCTAAGTTTATAACAATTGTCACAAGAAACACGACAATTGTCACGAAATTCCGACTCATTTCCTGTCAAGAATTACCTACAATTCTTCTAAATCTTGACAATTGTCAGAAACTTCGCAAGAGAAATATCTGTTTTTTTCCGATATAATAAAGTTTTTTTAAATAATACAATGATGGTGGCAAACAGGAATACGGCCCGCCCGATGGTAAGTGGTAACCGTAGCCCATGGATGCCTGTGACGTCAGCAACAGTGATTTTACAATTGTCGCACCTGTCACCGATGTGAAATTGGGGCCTGGTTTTTAGTCCGCCCCCCTTTCTACGGGTTTTTAAAGATGTTTACGTAACGTCTCGGTGTTTCGTCGTGTTACGTAAGATGTTTTGTATTTTTATACAAAATGTTTAATTATTTTTGACGTGAAACGTTAGGTAAACGTCCTTATAAACCCGTTACTTTACTTATTTTTTTTCCATGCCATCTGGGGAGTCGAAACTAATAGGCCCGGGGCGCCAAATTTCAAAATACGCCCCTGCAGTAGTATAGTAGGTGTGTTCCGAACAAATGCGAAATATCCGGATATTGTATAATAGGTACTTAGGATTTTTTATTATAGTAAGTACCAAATAAATACCTGACCTCGAGCCCATTTCTCGAACGATATTTTGGAATAATATTTATACTTAAGTCCATCAAGCATACGTACGGTCATAAGTAAGGCATTCTTTACCAGTAAACTTAATTAAAGCTAAGCAGAGTGATTGTGGGCGGTGCTACTTTCATTCATGATCATTCATCACTATTCAGAAAAACTGCAAATTTTACAGATGAAACTTTCGTCACAATGATAACCGCCTGGCCCGATGTCCACGACCGATCACTTCTCGCCGGAGTCAGTCGCGTCTGCGTCTACGTCCTCAGCTGGCTATGGATGATCAGAGTCACCACCGCCTATCTCATAGTCCTCGCTGTCACCATCTCCCTCAGCCATCAGTATATGAACCTGCAGATGTACTTTAAGAGTATCGCGGAGGTATTTGATGAGAGGATTAGTCAGAGTGAGAAGGAAGAAAAGTTTGAGAGAGCTCTTAAGCTTGGTATAAGATTGCATGCTACCACCATTTGGTAAGTGTAGTGCCAAATTCATCAACCATACCTAAGCTTTATCTCTCTGTTCCTTTAGCAAAACGTCCCGTCAACAAAATGCCCCATTTGCAAAATGTCCCGTCATAAAATTTCGTTTGTTTTGCAAAATGTCCCATCCGCAAGAAAAACATTTTAACGGTTACTGTACTTTAAGTAAATGTTACTTTAAAGTTCTTGTTTTAATTTTCTGCCTCTACTCTATTTTCTGAAAAGGCAGGTCTGCGGACAGGTATCTACATTATTGGGCTGATTGCGAAAGGGACAAAAAAAGATGTTGAACGCAAATCATTTAAAAAGAGGGAAGGATTTGCTCTTGTTATGATCCCTTGACGATTGCTCACGCAGATTACTGCGCGGGAAATACACTGCGAATCGTGTCGAGGTCGTATCAAAACAAGATCAAAACTTTAACAAATTGTTTAATCAGAATCGGTTTTCGCTTTTGTTTTTTTTGTAGGTGCACGCAACAAGTGCAGAGAACTTGCGGAAACGTGTTCAGCGGACACATCGTTGTTAACATCTGTGTAATGGTGCAACTCATGTCACAGTTTAAGGTACTTACCGTCTAGCATCATCTTACCTCAAAAGGTAAAACGGAGCCCTTATAGGGCTTATTTATAGGATCACTTTCATCCGTCTGTCTACCATAGTTATTAATTTGCTAAAATAATAAGGCCTTTCACTCACTTTCGATTTCACATTCGCTGTCATTTGGGCCTTGTTGGCTGATTCAAAATATTGAATAAAGAGTGTCATTTAATCGATCTGCAGAATATTCCGATTTTGATGAACAAAAATGTATTTGGTCAGCAGAAATTGATACTTGGTCAGCAACTTATGGTAGGCAAGTATTTCTAAACCAGTTCCCAATTAATGTCATACTGAGCTGCTCCAAATTGATTTGGTTGGCAAATTAATTATTTGAGCGGCAGTAAGCGATCCACCATTAATCAAATTTAGTTAAGCAAAACTGCTACTTGAAAAGCCTCCATTTTACCAATCCGCAATAGCTCTCTAGGGGTAGGACAGACAAGACCACGTGGATAGTCTGATTCCGCTCCGCCCGCAACTCTGCTGATTTTTTAAATCAAACGTAATACACCTTATTATATCAGATTACCATTCCTTTAATATGCATACGTTTCAATTAAACTGCTTAGATACATGTTTTTTCTGCCGACCAATTTTTTAATCTTGCTGATCAAATAATAATTTTGCAGTTCAAGTATTTATTAAGCTGATAAATTATAATAGAAGCAGACCGACATTGGTTATAATGTTGACAGTTTGTGAATTATTTGCTGAACATGAGTTGTAGCTCGATATTTATTGCCAACAAAATATTTGTATGCTGTCCAAATGATTTAATTGCTATTTTTTTTTGCAGATCAAGTTTAAAAACGGCTGATAATTTAAATAAATAAGAGCCAATACTGGGCATATTTCTGGGTATCATGAGTGCACCCACATTCTTACACTAAACTTGACTGTACCGAAAAAGTAACAAGAAAGAAATAATAATAAAAATTCGTTTCAGGATTCTGATCGCTCTCTGGGTCACGTGTTGGCTATATTAACCACCTTTATAAGCATGCTGTTCAGCACTGGATTATTTATGTCGAGCGCAGGAGACGTCACTATTGAGGTACCTGTAGATAGTATAGAGGGGTCCTGTCATAGTAAATTATGTAGTCACAGTAAATTTACTGCCATCTATCGACACACGACTACAACTCAATGAAAACGTATAAAACTATCGAAAAAATTTATATATATGGATAAATGGTTTTATTATTTTTATATAATTTTGACCCATGTTCATTCACTGATACCTAAGTGTTAAAATTGTTAAATATGAAACGGTGTTGTCAACGCCATCTAGCCGACCATAGGCCAAAGGTGTGTGCGCCATGTATCCGAGAATGACTTTTTCTTGATTTCCGAGGCACGTTTTTTTATTAGACTTTATTCATCTTATACGAAGTTACACATGTCTTTGGTATCATGCACACGGGAGAGCTAGTGCGAATAACAAAATTCGAAGCTCGTCTGTCTACGTCTATATCGGTCATCAAAGAACGATAGAAATGGAGATCGTTGGTATACCTACTCCGACTATGCCAAATTTGCACCACTTGCCACTTTGGCAGGGGTAGGAAACTAGAGCGTTCGGACATTCTCGGCTCCGTTCGGCGCTGCATTGCTCCAAGCAATTAACCTCATGCATGAAGTTTATATTAGAACGAAATATTTTTTATTCGTATGTTTGTTGCCGTTATATCATATTACAAATGCGTTTCCATTATTAAATTATCATTTAATTGCATAAAATAATAAATAAAATAATAAAAACCGGCCAAGTGCGAGTCGGACTCGCGTTCCAAGGGTTCCGTACATTAAGTCCGACTCACGCTTGACTGCACGTTTCTAATAGGTTTTCCTGTCATTTATAGGTAAAGAACTATTTTGTGTATTTTTCTTTAAATTTTAGACTCAGTAGTTTCGGAGATAAAGGGGGGGAATGGTAATTTTTTGGCTATTTTCTTAAATAACTTCTAACTTATGTTTAAAAAAAATAAAATTTGAAATTCTCAAAATGAGCTCTTTCATTTGATGTATAATACGATATAGTTTGAAAAACTTTATTTTTTAACTTTCTCATTTACCCCCCAAAAGTGGCCCCCATGTTTAAAATTCATTTGTTTACGTTACATGTCCATCTTTGGGTCACTAATTTACATATGTCCAAATTTCAACTTAATTGGTCCAGTAGTTTCCGAGAAAATAGGCTGTAACAGACGGACAGACAGACAGACAGACGCACGAGTGATCCTATAAGGGTTTCGTTTTTTCATTTTGAGGTGCGGAACCCTTAAAGTACAAAAATTTGCCTATTTGTTGAATTTGTTCACACGTCAGCGTCATCCGTTTTGTCAAATTCGCGCATCCGAGCGTTTCAACCGCTCAAAAACTTTGAACATTTTAAATTTTTTAATAATATTATGGGGAGGTTTATAAAAGTATTTTTATTTTTCCGGTGTTAAAACGATATAAATAATGATTTAAAAATTTCAAGAAAGTCATGCATGAGGCTAATTATTAGGGTTGGCACAACTTGACGTTCCTTTGCGTGTCACAGGTAAGATAATTACTTGAATTTTGACAACCCTAATTAGCCGCAAGGGATAGTGCTATACCATACATTAGAAAGGGACAGCATAATTCGTCCCTGAACCGCTGTCAAACTTTGTAGGAAGTTTCCTTTCTGTACGGTAGTACTATTACCACACTATTACTTATTCTGTTCTCTGTGTGTGTTTGTTGACATTTGTTATATCGACTATATTGTCGACAAATGACAAGGCAACTTTTACGTTTTCAGGCAGGCAATTTACCGACGGCCATCTTTATGTCAGGATGGCAGAACTGCACGAAGATGTCTTCTTACCGAATTCGGCGACTGATGTTGATTGCTATGACCCAAAGTCAGGTAACATTTAGTCATAGTTTAACCCTTCGACTGCGACAGTCTGCCTTAACCGACAAAGGTATGACAGTATTGTTTTCAATTTATTTTGCCATGTAGGTATACAATATACACTTATGTCCGTCAATTAATGCACATTTTTTCCTTAAAACTATTATTATTTAATTACTTGACTAATACAAATACAAGTATCCCATAGGTACATCTTATTTATTCAAATAATCTGACACTATGTAGAATGTAGAATGAATGAATGATGAGTAGAGTTACGACGCTGATTTTCAGTGTACGATTACGGTGTACGATAGTACGATTTTCTATTATAATTTATATTTAATAATTTTCTTAAATTTATTATTGGCAATTTTTTTTATACGCTTAGGAATTTTGTTGTAGTAATGTACTCCTTGACCAATAAATGATTTTCGAGCCCAATGGCAAGTTAAATAATGCTTTGTTGCCAATTGGCAAGCTAAATTTGTTTACTGTACTTACGTATTTTTTTTAGAAACCTGTCATCATCAAGAGTTTCGGATTCATAGAACTCTCTTATCAATCGTATGTATCGGTAAGGCTCATTCATTTTGTAGTACTTATAAGTAATTAATGCCTCTTTGTTAGGTACAGTCAGCAGCAAAAGTTGCTAAGCGGGCGACGTGTTCAAAATTACCTTTTGTCACGCTCTTATCTGGGGGCACGGCAGTGCCCGCGCCAATGCGAGCAGAACAAAGATGCACAGCCGTACCATCCTTTTCCCGAAGCGATTCCGGCGATTTTTGACGTCCTGTAATTTTGTGCTGGCTAAAGCTGGAACCCTGAATTTTCAGTGACATATATGGCTTAACATGCTTTAGATATATTCTCAAAAACATTCAATTTGAACTTGTAGTTTAAGAATTATTGTACGTCAAAGTTCTTTAGTTTCGACACTGACACACTCACTCACTCACTCACTCACTCACTCACTCACTCACTCATGGTCATCATAATTCTAAGGTACTTCTAGCATACCCACAAGCTTCAAATTTTAAACATAAGTAGTTTTCAGCTTATCAAGCCATAGAAAACCTAAAAATATTGCAATATCAGTCACGTTTTAAAGATTTAAGAACTGCATAAGTATGACTTGGCAATCGCACATAATGCTTTACTCGTACCGTAATCGTAAATATGTATAATGCTCAAACTGGATGCGATTAGCACGCTAGCGTTACGTTTAATTATTTTTATTAGTTGACGATGATCCTTGTGTTACTATGCAGCCGTGCGATGGCCAAGTCATTATACGTATTAAAAATTAAAGATATCTTATTGATACGGTTTAACACCCCCTGGCACTGACTAAAATAACCGACTTGGTTTCACATTACATCTCAAAACTTTTTTGTAGTAGAAGAATTGCATAGCGAGACTTGCATCTTTTTACATGTAATGTTTTTGATGGGATTTTCTCAACAATAAAGTCGCGTCAAGATCAGTTTGACCATTTCGCCCGCTTAGCAACTTCTGCTGCTGACTGTACCTAGTTATAAATAAGGGCGATTTTTGAAAACGTCTCTTCTATACAAAAACTAACGCATGCGCAAATAGTCTTACATTTTTAAATTATTTTCAGATCGTGAAGGCATCGTACTCCGTATTCTCATATTTGTATTAAGAAAAGGAAGATTAACCTTTCAACCGCAACGACTATTTTATATAACACGCAATATTAACTTTATCATAATGTATGAAGGTTCATTTTATTCTGTAACCTGCAAATGAAATGATTGCGCATGTAGGTACCTAATTTTAGTAGTTTAGAAGATGTAAGTAGGTATTAAAAAGGCACAAAACTTTAAAACTTTACGCTAATAAGCAGGCAGTTAATTACTATTAGTTTTAGCTTGTATAGGTAATTGAAATAAATATGTATGTGTAGATCTTCAAGCCCTTGATAATTGTTTGTGTCCTTAGCCAAAATTTTAACATTTTGTGTTTGTTAGAAAGGAACAAAATTTAAAATACGACTTAAAATGTACCCATATTTCTTTATATATATATTTAATAAAGTTGCATGTGATTAGTCTCTGCATTACAAAATTTAAGTTTGTGTAAATAATGTTACCTTTATCCTTAGATTAGGTACTTTGTTTTGGCATTATCTAAACTGCACCTTAATGCATTCAATTTAAATTAAATAGAGTGATTTTTTATGTTTGACCATATCCCGATAGGTTATCATACCTGGGCGTTTTCTAAAATAAATATTGAAAACCCGATTCTCACGGATCCTGGTGTTTTTGGGTTCTTTTTTAACTCAGAATCACTAGCATATTCAATCCTGATGATAAAAAAAAATGTCCCAAAAATTTGTATGAAAATTGTACATTCCACTACGTCACGTCCATACAAGTGAAAATTTTTCTCATAATAAAACGTGACGTAATGGAGTGGACATTTTGGGACGTCTTTTTTTAATGGAAGGGTGGAGAGTGCTGTCGATTCTGAGTAGAATGAGCCCAAGAATGTCCAGATTTGAAAGAATCAGGTTTTCGATATTTATTTTAGAAAAAGCCCACTTATGATATTTTTTATTTATAATTAATTTATAAACTATGTAACTGCCTGCCTGTCCTTCAATTTTTTTACCTACACATTTACGAAAGTCCAAACTTTCTTAATTTAAGTAGACTTAGCTTCAAGCCCCTCAGAGTATGGTCAGACGTAATAAAATCATACTGTATGTTATAAAATTCAATAATAAAGAAGTACTTACTTAGACATAGCAGCTACCTTTACGATTCTTATACATCATTATTTGTATAAACCGGACTTAAGCGCGTATAATTAAGTTTTAAAATTACCTCCGACGTTTCGACCACGATGAATATTGTTTCGAGACCACGGGGACAAAACTGTCCTCGAAACGTCAGATGTAATTTTAAAATTAAATTATACGAGATCAAGACCCGTTTCGTAAATAATAATGTATACAGGGTGAACTACCGTACCGTACAACTTAGCTACCACGAGTTAGCATTTCATCTCTATCGCACCTATACACAGTGTTGGCCGTAATGGTTAATTCTAATTAACAATTAATCAATTGCATTAACCATTAATTCCGCAATTAATCAATTGCATTACGCATCAATGTAATGAAAATTAATTAAAATTAAATTTTGAGACGTATAATTACATTGATTGTCAATCTAATTGCCTATTTAATGGCATTAAAGTTTCAAAAAATGAATTAGAAATACTCTCAATTGGATTAACGTTTAATGGAATTAATTTTTGTTTTCATAAACTAATAGTTAATGTTACTTTTGCTTGGAACTATTAAAATTATAAATAAAAATAACCATATTAATACAAGACTCAGTGAATTATCAGATCATGATACATATTTTAACATGAGACTCAACAAAATGACCCTGAACCCTGGCAGTAGGTACCTTTTTTTTTTAGAGGGGAAATGCTTTACGCATACCACCCGGCGCGGGGACGGGCCGGGATGGTTATGTGGGACTCCCTGTTGTGGGCTAATGAGACCCCAGGTTTAACCACTAAAACCCCTCTGTTGCCGCCTCGCTGCTATACGGCGAGGTCCCAGGAACGCCGAAGTACTCTTCCGCAACCTCGCCAGCTGGCAGTAGGTACCTAGTGGAACTCCAGTTTAGAGCAACATAGACACACGCTGTTTTGGTTGGAACATTTAGGGAAAGGCCCCAGCTGACCGACGCCATTAATGAGGTGGGGACAAATGGGAATTATTTATAACTATGGGGCTGTCCATAAATTACGTCATCGATTTTTGACGATTTTTGACCCCCCCCCCCCCCTAAAATCATCCAAAAATCATGCTTCGAATGACCCCGTTTCCTCCTACGTCATGCTACCATCATCCGATGCCCAGACCCCCCCCCCCCCTAATTTGAAATGACGTAATTTATGAATAGCCCCTATGCAGCGCCTATTCCCATCTGTTCCCGGTGCAGACAAGTGGGAATACACCCGATATTGGTGTTCCCATTTGTACCCATCCTAATAAGGAGGGGACAAATGGACAATATTTTTATGCTGGATCTTCCCATATGTTCCCCGCGAAGACAAATAGGAATTCACCCATTATCGGTAATAATGGGTGCATTATTGGTGTATTCCCATTTGTCCTCTATCCACGTGTCCTACGCCATACATGAAAAGGGACAAATGGAAATGTTTTATATGCAGCGCCTATTCCCATCTGTTCCCGGCGGGGAAGAATAAGGATACACCCGTTATTGGAGTGTTCCCATTTGTCCCCGCTCCAATGAAGTGGGGACAAATGGGAAAGATTGTTCATGGAAGTGGATTTGTCGATTGTTCAACATTAGCTCTATCTTGGGTACTGCTGTTCCAAGTGCTCATCAAGACGAGTCAGATGACCAAAACAGCGTGTGCCTATGTTGCACCCAACCTGAGTTCCATTAGGTACTGCCAGGGTTCGGCATCAGCTCTATCTTGGTTACTGCTCTTCCAAGTGCACATCAAGACGAGTCAGGTGACCAAAACAGCATTTGCCTATGTTACACCAAACCTGAGCTCCACTAGACCTTTGATCCCTTGGACGCCTTTATAAAATTACGATATTTATTCTTGTTAATTGATAATTATCAATCACATTTTTAATTTTCATTCAAAATTGATTTAATTTTTAATGGTTTGTAAAGCAATAACCATTAATTATTTTTAATTGTTAGTGGTTCGAAATAAATTAATATTAATGCAAATTGATGTTCAATGCAATTGATAATTAATTTTCTTTCAATGGTTAATGGTTAATGGCAGTTAACCTTTTCAATGGTTAATTTTTAATGTTCAATTGCATGAACGTTCGGCCAACACTGCCTCTACATCAGTGCGAGCGAGATGGACTGCGACCGAGTTTACGTAGTTACACAGTTAAGCGGCTACTGTACTGTAAGTTACAGTTTAGAGTCAAAGTCGAAGAACTTGAGCTCCCTATCTTCTGGCAGTTTCTTGAAGAACTCTTCAGCGTAGTCGTCGGTGACTTCAGCGAGGGTCGCGGGCTTCCATTTGGGGCTGTTGTCCTCAACGATCAGGAGGGCGCGGACACCTAAAAAAAATCACATCCAATTTTTGTCCGTGTTTTTCCACCTAATTTCTTTGGTCACTTATTACACGAAGCGTACCATTATAGTGTTTTTTTTAGTGTTTTACAGTCGAAGTCAAAAATAGGTTTAAATTTTTCGCCTTATTACAAAGGAACAAGGTGCAAAAGTGTAAACATATCTTTGACGTCGACTGTTCCGTAGTGCACAAACATAAAGTCTTAATTACAACTATAGGCCAAATTAAATTAAAAAAAGCGTTTAAAAAATTAATTCTCAGCAACCTACAAATCATTTTAATACCTTCATTAGGTCCTAAATTCGTATAATCCGAGTTTGCTCCATCCCAGGAGGTGTGGATAAATTTTGGAGGCCATGGGAGATACATTTTACCTTGGATTGATATAACCACTCGATGTAGAAGGGACCCAGCAATCAATTACAATGTCACTAGCAGCAAGGTTGTTGTGGATCAGACGCTGGTGAAAAAAAATTTCGGATCTTAGCACGATGATACAAAAAAAAATTTACAGTGGCGGCCATTTTTTACAATCTTTGACTACGAACTCATATTAAGATATCTTTCGGATCCTCAGATATCAATTTTTATCATGATTAGAGCAAATTTTCCGTCGGACGTACAAACGAACTACCTACAAGCTAAAAACAGAAAAAGAGCAAATTTTTTTCCACACCTCCAAGAATGGAGCATACTCGGATTACGCTAATTTAGAACCAAATGAAGGTATTACGTAAGACAATTTCCAGCTTGCTGGGAATTAATTCCTGGAAACAATCTAATTTGATTGGCCTAAGTACCTACTAAGTTTTCCGCGTAATTAGTACGAGTGTGAACTAGGGTATGGCGACCCTGCCAGGATATACTATAGTGGCCACAATCCACAATCACCTTTAGGAAAGTGATTCGGTCAAATTGTGTTTTTGGAAAACTAATTGATTATAGCCAGCATTCAATGAATGTAGTACCTATAGTAAGTACCTAGTAAGTAATTTATTTATTCATCAAAAATGTAAAATTATAAAAAAAAACAGAATGAGCAACAACAAAAAGATGGCGCTAGCGCAGAGTGGAAGTAGACGGGTTAGGTAGGGCTGCACCGTCATTGAGACCGAAGAAATGTTGGATGGGTTTGAATTTGTGCCGTGTCCCACGGATACACATGCTGGTGGCTCGGATTATCGAAATTATAATTTTGCATCTTAGCCAGCCCATTACTACACTGAAGGATCTGTCCCAACGGTCAGCGATGGCTTCACCGAGACGTTTGATGAAGTATAGTAGAATAGTATAGTACACTAGCGTCCAAGTGTGCGTAAAGCACCATACCCAAAAGTATCATAATATACTACATTAATTTAATGCTGGCTATAATTTGTTTGTCTTCCCCATACATTAGAACATAACTTAACCGAATCACTAGTTGCTAGGGTAGACGCGGCGGCATCAGTGTGCTACGAATGCTACGGCACCATCTAACTCCATCTTGAGGCCCCAGTACAGTGGGCGCGTTGAAAATAAAACGGTTAAGCCCTTGCTAGACGGTCGCTGATAAGCCTTCAGACCGTCTGACCTTGGTCTGTCCTTGGTTTGTGGGTCAAATAAAGTTTTGCTATGTGCTCAAGTTTGGTATAATTTTCGGGTAAGTCAAGGATGCTAAATTCATTTGTAATATTTAATTTATACGGTTTCATATAAATATTTGAAAAAATGAAAAATAAAAATTTGCTATTTTATTTCCAAATAAAAACCTATATTTTTATTTTATTTTAATATGCATACAAAAAAAATATTTTAGTTTAATATGCATACAATAAATTTGATAGAAAGTATGGTCAAGTTTGGTATCAAATGAAAGTGCTCGGTTTACACATTTATAACATTGTATTTTTTATTTACGATACCTATTAAAATAATTGGTAAGATAAAAACGAAATAAACATAATATAGATAATTAATTGTTAGCTAAGTGAGAAGTTTTATTTCTAATTAAATCAAGGTATTAGGTATTTTGATCGTGGAGCCCATCACACCAAGGGGGCGATTTTTGAATTTCGACCGCTCAAAATCGTGTATTTCGTTCAATAATATCTGCAGTACCTGGCATTTAAATTTTACTAATAGAATTGAAAACGAGTGATCAATACCACTCGATTCCCAATTTCTATCACTCGTATTTCAAAAAATAGCATTTCGCTGTTTTCCACCGATTTTCGAGTGACGAAATCGAACGCTCGAAATTCAAAAATCGGCCCCCTGATAGCAATTATTCGTTATTATGATTATTATATAATATCATCATAACCCTTGCCACTGAAATCTTAATAATTCTAAAATTAAATGACAATTAAGCAATTAACACTGCGAGTGCCAAGCGCCCCATTATCAATATCGTAAAATGGTGGTACTTTGCTCCTCTGTGGGTAATTATGCTCCAATTCTGAACTTCAACTTCAACTTCAACATTTATTCAGCAAATAAGCCACAAGGGCACTTTTACACGTCAACATTGAATTTACATACAAGCAAAAATAACAATACAATATTAATCAATACATCAACAATTTTATAAAATACAACTAACTGCAACTACCAATTCAAACTAACGTATTACAATTATTTAGAGATGTATATGGTCTCTTAACGTCGAATTACATAAACGAAAACTATAATAATAATATTAAAAAAATACAGATACAAAAACAAAAGTAAAATCTATAATATTTAGAGGTGTAAATGTCTCTAGGTGTCAGAACTATAAGATAATATAGTTTATCAAGTTATCCTTAGAGATGTATAGGGTCACCAAGAGTCAAAATCCTGTATAATTAACACATTCATTAAGAGAAAAGAAACATACGAGAGCAGAATGAGGCGTCTCACTGTAATTAAACTCAAATATAAAGGAACTAAGTATAATAGCTCGTGTTAGCTTAAACAGACCAGTCTCCACAAACAGCACCCGTTCACGAGTATGACGCGTATCTCAGCCATCGCCTCCCTCAACCTTCATTCGGGAAAATGGCGACCCGATCAACGACGCCACCGTAAGCAAAGATTTTTAAGCGAGCATGACATGTTCAAGCTACCGGCCTATAATAATATTAAAATAGTAATAACATGTAGCTGTAAGACACAGCATTTTGTGCTCGTATGTTACATAAAAGACAGTATACTAACCATAATAACTAAGAAGAAAGACGACTTATCGTCTAATACCTATAAATATTTCTATGTACCATCACGCTCCGCGATTGTTGCGCCATTTAGGGTCCTAGCTACATTACTTGTTCAATACTTATGTACGTTATAGAATTTCCAATTTAGCACGAACCCTAAGTGCCATAACAATCCGTGTGGTGACTATACCTATGTTAGTATTTATATACTCAAATAAACGAAAATGAATATACATATTTTGAATTGCTGCGTTGGTAAAGAACTCTCTTTTTTGGCGTGCGCCTATGTCGCCTATTTAATTTGGCTCACACTTTGCGCCCCTAGTAAACTATAAGTCGGATCAATGATACCTATACCTACCCCAAACAATCTTTGTGCTCCTTATTATTGCTTCAGATAATATATAAAACAATATTATATGAGATGCTCTTCTTAATACGAATATCAATTCATCTAATATAAAAAAATGTAATATTTAAAAGTTTAAAAAATATTTATAATTTCCTTAATTTGGACCAAACATTGGAGCAAAGTAGGACCATTACATCACGTATATAATTTAGCGGGTTCTTGGCAGTGAACGTGTTAAGATTGTTAATCCGACCCTGAAATTAAACGAACCTACATATAATTATGACCCTAACCCCACCAAACCCTCAATTTACAACTTACCTTCATGCCTAACGCTAACATGGTGTCCCGAAAATATCGGAAAACTAAAACCACAGAATTTTTCCACAAATTTGACAAAATTATCTTCGTTTGCAGCAGCATGAACTACTGGGTAGATGATAATGGTATACCTGAGGTAGTTGTGAACGCATATAAGAGAATTACAAAAGTTATAAATGCAGCGATTGTTCTGTTTATTGTGGGAGAGATGGGGTCATTCTTCACTCAAAACAATCTGACGGAGAAACAGAAATCTGACCGGGTTATGATGCCGTTTTCACACATTATTCTGTACTCTTTCACACTCTCTCTGATCCACCATAAGGAAACTGTGACAGAGATATTGTTTACGTTGGCTGTTGGTTTAAAGAAGGATTTCAATGATGAGGAGACGGAGATACTCATGCTGAAACGCACCAAAATCTACGCGTGTGCGCTTGTACTTCTTTCCTATAATGCGCTCGTATTTTACGGCGTTGAAGGATTAACGCAGGTATTGTTTTCAGGTAAGGGAGTACACTTCATCACTATATTTAGGTACCTACATAAATACTTCAATCGCCTTTCGACGTGAACATTATTTACCGTAGGTAGGTGTGTTCCGTCCGAACAAACGCGAAATATCCAGATATTGTACCTACATATAAACATAATTATTATTATAAAGACGAAACATATATACATACATTAATCACTCTTCAGAAAAACTGCAAATTTTATAGATGGAACTTTCGTCACAATGATAACCGTCTGGCCCGAGGTCCACGACCAATCACTCCTCGCCGGAGTCGGTCGCATCGGCGTCTACGTTCTCTGGTGGCTATGGATGATTAGAGTCACCACCGCCTATCTCCTAGTCCTCGTTGTCACCATCTCCCTCAGCCATCAGTATATGAACCTGCAGATGTACTTTAAGAGTATCGCGGGGGTATTTGAAGAGAGGATCAGTCAGAGAGAGAAGGAACAGAAGTTTGAGAGAGCTCTTAAGCTCGGTATAAGATTGCATGCTACCACCATTTGGTAAGTGTATGTGGCAATCCCATATTCATCAACCATACCTATATATCTCTGTCCCATTAGCAAAACATTCCTTTTCTAAATAACCCCATCGCAAAACATCCCGTCAACAAAATGCCCCGTCATAAAATTTTGTTTGTTTTGCAAAATGTCCCATCCACAAAAAATCATTTTCACTGTTTTCGCTAGATGGTTACTTTTTAGGATTCCGTACCCAAAGGGTAAAACGGACCCTATTACTAAGACTCCGCTGTCCGTCCGTCCGTCCGTCCGTCCGTCTGTCACCAGGCTGTATCTCACGAACCGTGATAGCTAGACAGTTGAAATTTTTACAGAAACGTGATTTTTGACCGAAGTTAAGCAACGTCGGGCGGGGTCAGTACTTGGATGGGTGACCGTTTTTTTTTGCCGTTTTTTGCATTATGGTACGGAACCCTTCGTGCGCGAGTCCGACTCGCACTTGCCCGGTATTTTTTACTTTAAGTAAATGTTACTTTAAGGTTCCTGTTTTCATTTTCTACCTCTACTCTAAATACTTTTCCGAAAGGGCAGTTCTGCGGGATCTTACATTACATCCCGCAGAACTGCCCTGTCGGGGTACATTATTGGACCTGTAGCGAATGGGACAAAAAAAGATGTTAAACGCCAATGATCATTTAACAGGGAAGGATTTGATGTTGTTATGATTCTTGACATTTGCTCACGTTAATAAGCGAAATAAGTACACTGGGAATCGTGTCACGGTCGTATCACAACAAGATCTAAACTTTAAAAAATTGTTACATTAGAATCGGTTTCTCTTTTGTTTGTTTTTTTGTAGGTGCACGCAACAAGTGCAAAGAACTTTCGGAAGCGTGTTCAGCGGACACATCATCGTCAACATCGGCATGATGGTGACACTCATGTCACAGTTTAAGGTAGGTACTTACCGTCTAGCATCATCTTGGTGCTTTCCGTATTTTTAGGGTTCCTTACTTCAAAAGGAAAAACCGGCCAAGTGCGAGTCGGACTTGCACACGAAGGGTTCCGTACCATTATCTATAAAAACGGTCACCCATCCAAGTACTGACCCCGCCCGACGTTGCTTAACTTCGGTCAAAAATCACGTTTGTTGTATGGGAGCCCCACTTAAATCTTTATTTTATTCTGTTTTTAGTATGTGTTGTTATAGCGGCAACAGAAATACATCATCTGTGAAAATTTCAGCTGTCTAGCTATCACAGATCACGAGATACAGCCTGGTGACAGACGGACGGACGGACGGACGGATGGACGGACGGACAGCGGAGTCTTAGTAATAGGGTCCCGTTTTACCCTTTGGGTACGGAGCCCTAAAAAACGGAGCCCTTAGGGTGGAATCACATCTATCAGCATCGAGCCGCATTTTATATATGAGAAATCGCTCGTTAGTATGAAGATGCGTACGCATCGAAAAGCTGAAAGCATGCGTACGCATCTTCATACTAACGAGCAATTTCTCATATATAAAATGCGGCTCGATGCTGATAGATGTGATTCCACCCTTATAGGATTCCTTTGGTGTCCGTCCGTCCGTTTGTCTGTCAAGAGTCTTGACTCATACCCTCGGGAACGCGTGGAGGTATCGAGTTGAAATTAAAATCATATATGTATTCAGATCTACAGCAGCCGTCGCTCATGGACACCCGAAACAACAGCAGATGGGTTGTACTTAAGTGTGTTGCCGGCCTTTTCTATCATCAAATGTCATCTTGGCTAGGAAAGTTAACCTGGGGGAGAGTACAAGCTGTACAAGTCACCTGCAATAATAAATAATTTCTGAAATAAATAATTATTTAATTTAATTTAATTTAATTTTTAATAATATGTTACTCTTCGAAGGCCGCAAAAATATGTGACACGCTCTAATGACTCTACAAATTCGATCGTGTCAGATATTTCAGCAGCCCACGTTGTGTAACATAATATTATTGCAGGTGACTGTACCAAAAAATAACAAGAAATAATGATAAAAACGTTTCAGGATTCTGACCGCGCTCTGAGTCACGTGTTGGCTATAGTAGCCACCTTTACGTGCATGCTGTTCAGCACTGGATTCATTATGTGGAGCGCAGGAGACATCACTGTTGAGGTAAGCACCGTCAGTATCATGCACACGGGAGAGCTAGTGCGAATATCAAAATTATTTATTTATTTATTTTATTTTAAACTTTATTGCACAGTAAAAAATATACAGTGACAAAAGGCGGACTTAATGCTACACGGCATTCTCTACCAGTCAACCTTTAGGCCAAACAGAGAAGCATAGTTGGTGCGGGGTATGTAAAAACACTAAAACTTGATGCTTAAAATTAATAGGTACAAATATAAATGTAATACGAAGATAAAATAAATAAATTCGAAGTTCATCTTTATTGGTCCAGCCGGCGTATTATGGATAGCTTTATCCATCTTTATCCACGTGATAAAATAACTGTCACTTTTTAACACCGTGGGATAGAAAGTGACAGACACCGTTTTATCACGCTGTCACGTGGACAAGAACGACTATCATATCCGTACAGTAATTAAAGAACGATAGAAATGGAGATCGTTAATCGTTGGAGTTTACCCTCTGGGTTGGAAGGTTAGATGGCAGTAGCTTACGTAAAAACTAGTGCCCACGCCAATTCCTGGGATTAGTTGCCAAGCGGACCCCAGGCTCCGATGAGCCGTGGCAAAATGCCGGGATAACGCGAGGAAGATGATGATGAGAAATGGAGATCGTTGAAGTACTGAATAGAATCAGACGTTACTTTGCGGAAATCCATACTAATTAAAACCAAAATATTACTTTGCTAATCCGCGAAAAGATAACGTGCTAGTCAATCAGTGCTAACCCGTTATACTTACTTGCGTATTTTTACATGCAATTAATATTCCCACCCTCCCACCGCAAAAATAAATACGCAAATAAATATGACGGCGCTTCGCTAGCACCATCTTTTAAGTTACGATGGAACTAGATTGACAGCTGTCAACCTGTCAGTCTGGCGGAGCGTTGGGTCGATGGTTAGCGCCACCATGTTGAATGTCAGAATGATTTGAACTTCAACGAGCGCACCACGGAACCGACGAATCGCTTTTGTTCCGCGTAATCTTGCGTAATTTATAATTGAAAGTGTGTAAAATCGATAAAACAAGTGATTTCCTAATTACTAGTACATTTATTTTGTGATTATGCTTTTGATTAGATATTAAATAACTTTTGATTGTGAAGTGTGTTCATTATTGACTACTACCTAATCGTGCACTTACATTAACCACTATGGGCGATGCTAATAAAGGCGGAGAACCGCCTACATCAGAAGTGCGAGAAATCCCGCCCGAACCGCAATCCGAGAAACGGCCGCCAGATGAAAATAGCGCCTTAAATTTTTTTAATAACATGGAAGCGGTATTTACCCGTATGTTAGCATCGTCACATGCTTCGGTAGCTGGTACTAGCTCTCAGACCGGTGTAGTGAAATTAATACAGTTTAACCCTGAAGATGCCGACGCGGATATAGAAGGTTGGTGCAAGGTTACTGAACTTATAGTCAAGACTAAGTGCCTAGAAGGAGTAGATTTGCTTGTAGCGCTCACGAGTGCTTTAAAAGGACGTGCAGCTACCTGCCTGACTAAACTAGATTTGAACGTATTGACGTGGGAGTCAGTAAAGCAAAGTTTGATGGCCCAGTTTTGTCGACCCAAGTTATTACAAGATTACTTTGATGAAGTTTTACGTTTCCAAATCGGAACCAAGGAGACGGCACCAGAAGCTGGGTTACGTTTGTGGAATATGATCGAACGAATTCCTAAGGCTCAAATGGAGGAAGTTGTCATAACTGGTTTTGTTATATCGGTGTTGTGCCAAAAGGATAGTCTTATTCGCCGCGAATTAAACGCACATGCTATTACTACTAAAGCTCAGTTGTTCAGAATCCTAGGCGGCATTTCAATAAAGCGACGATTGGATGTCACTGACACTCAAGAACCCGAACCGAAGCGATCACGAACAGCAGATGCTAGATTCCCGGGCAAATGTCATTGGTGTGGAATCCCTGGACATAGACAATCTGAGTGTAGAAAGCGACGAGAAGATTCTTCTGCGACTCCTAACCAGCGAGATGCCTCAGCTCCTGCGCGTACCTCGGAGAAGACTTCAACTGTAACCTGCTACAGTTGCGGCAAGCCTGGACACCTAGCTACGAATTGTCAAGAAAAGAAGAGTGGTAGTAAAGTTGCTGAGAAAAAAGAGGTCAATGTTTGTGAAGAACGACTGTCGAGGGGTGTATTGAGGACGTCATCCGGTGAGCCAGTCACTTTTTTATTTGATAGTGGATCGTCTTGCTCTTTAGTGAAAGAAAGCATTTTTAGTAAAATCCCAGGTACTGTGCGCAACGATCTCGTTTATCTTACGGGTCTCGGCGGTGATATAGAGTGTACGTCTCAAATTTTGAGTAAGGTAGATATTGGAGAAATTTCAGAAACCTTGAAATTTCATGTAGTACCTGATGATGACGTACACCTTGTAGAACCTGTCTTAATAGGAAGGGATATGATTAAAAAGGGGTGGAGTGCTAAAATTAGTAAAAACGAAGTGGTCTTTTATTCTGAAGAACAAACTAATGTTTGTGATTCTCACGCTACTAAGCCAGATTTTTCACAAGTAGATACAGATTTGACAGGCAATGATCGAGCGACTCTAATTAAACTATTGAATCGCTATGCTGACTGTTTCATAGAGGGTGTCTCTAATAGGCGCGTAAATACAGGGGAATTAGAAATCGATTTAGTAGATCCACATAAAATTGTACAGAGGCGCCCTTACAGGTTAGCACCGGTAGAAAAGCAAATCGTTAGAGGTAAGGTTCAGAAACTTCTAGATGCCAGTGTCATTAGAGAAAGCTCATCACCATTCGCGAGCCCTATTCTTCTCGTAAAGAAAAAAGATGATTCCGATAGAATGTGTGTCGATTATCGCGAGCTAAACTCCAATACGCAACCTGAGCACTACCCTCTACCTCGTATTGAGGAACAAATTGACCAGCTTAGTGGTGCACATTATTTTACATCACTGGATATGGCATCAGGGTTTCACCAAATCCCCATCCACCCGGCCTCGGTAGAAAAGACGGCATTTGTGACACCCGAAGGGCAATACGAATACCTCGCAATGCCTTTCGGGTTGCGCAATGCTCCTTCAGTCTATCAACGTTGTATCACGAAGGCTGTGCGTCAGCTCGAGGATAAGCCCTTAATTTATATGGATGACGTTTTATGTTCCTCCAAGGATATATCCGATGGTCTTAAACGACTTGAAGCAGTCTTAGATGCTCTTTCTACGGCTGGATTCTCTTTCAACTTAAAGAAATGTAAATTCATGAAGAAACAAATCGACTTTTTGGGGTATTCACTTCAGTGTGGTGAAGTTAGACCAAACCCACGCAAGATACAGGCTCTTATAGATTCCCGTCCGCCTAAAACAGCCACGCAAGTTCGTCAGTTTCTAGGACTTGCGTCCTATTTCCGGAAATTCATTCCCGCATTCACAAAAATTGTTGGTCCACTGTATCCTCTAACAAAACTGAAGGGTCCTGTAAAATGGGAGGAAAAACACGAGAAAATCCGCACTACTATAATAGAGATTCTAACTTCTGAACCAGTTCTGACCATTTTTGACCCAGCCTTACCAGTTGAGCTGCATTGTGACGCTAGCTCTGAAGGCTATGGGGCTATACTTATTCAAAAGAAAAACGATTTTCCGCATGTGGTCGAATATTTCAGCCGACGTACATCTGAAGTCGAATCCCGCTACCACTCGTACGAACTGGAAACGCTGGCAGTCGTACGAGCTGTAGAACATTTCAGGCATTATTTATACGGCCGACGTTTCAGTGTGTTTACGGACTGTAACTCGTTGAAAGCGTCGAAATCAAAATCTGATCTGACCCCACGTGTTCATCGCTGGTGGGCATTTTTACAGGCCTATGATTTTGACATCATATATCGCGAAGGTCGTGGTATGGAGCATGCGGACTTTTTGTCCAGAAATCCCTTACCAGACTCTTCCTCACCTACATCTGTGACCCCAAACAAGAAGATACTTTTTGTAGAATTGCATCAAGGCTGGCTTTCTGTAGAACAGAAGCGCGATGCAGAGATCCAAGACCTAATCAACAAGCACAATAACAACGATTTTCCTGACACAGTCGGTCAAACATATGATGTTAAGGACGGTATTCTTTACAGGAAGGTAGTAAGAAACAAGATCATTTCATGGTTGCCAGTAGTGCCTCGTTCCTTGACATGGACTTTGATCAACCACGTTCATAGTGAATTGCAACATCTGGGTAGTGACAAAACGTTGGACAAATTGTACGAACAGTACTGGTTCCCGCAGATGTCCAAGTCCGTTAGAAAGTTCATTGACTCTTGCATTGTTTGCAAAGCATCGAAAGGCCCCTCAGGTGCTCAACCCGTACAATTACACCCCATTCCAAAGATTTCTGTACCGTGGCACACAATTCATATAGATTTTACCGGGAAGTTAAGTGGAAAGAGCGACCGCAAAGAATATTGTTCCGTAATTATCGATGCATTCACTAAGTACGTGTTGTTGGAACATACTTTTTCGATTGATTCAGCTAGTGCAGTTCGAGCCCTCAAAAACGCCGTATGTCTTTTCGGAGCTCCGAAACGTATAATTGCTGACCAAGGCAGATGTTACGCTAGCCAAGAATTTAAGAACTTTTGCTCTGATCATAATATTGAGCTTCATTTTATAGCTACGGGCTCTAGTAGGGCGAACGGACAGGTAGAGTGAGTCATGCGCACCCTGAAAAGCCTGTTAACAATTGTCGAAAACGACGCCAACAAAAGATGGCGTGACGAGTTAGGAAATGTTCAGTTAGCGTTAAACAGTACCATTTCCACAGTCACCAAATTTACGCCAACTGAACTTATGTTCGGTATTCGTTCACAGTCTTTGGGTATATCACAGATTAGGACTTCTGCTTCAGAAAGCGAACAGCGAATCGATTTAGAGTCTGCTAGACAGGATGCATCTAATAACATACAGAAAGCAGCCGCATCAGATGCTCAAAGGTTTAACCAAGGTCGCGCGACTATTAAACCATTCGCAACAGGAGATTTCGTGTTTATCAAAAGTAGCGAACGCAACCAGACTAAACTAAATAGAAAGTTTAAGGGTCCGTTTGTTATAACTGCCGTGTTAGATAATGACCGATACGAATTAAAAAGTTTGAGTGGTTCCAACCATACCTTTAAATACTCACACGAGAACTTGCGTTTAGTACCTAAAGGGCATGAAGGATTAGTTGAAATATCTACTAGTTTAATGAGTCAGGACGAGGCCACGACGGCGCCGGAAAACGTAGAACTTAATAATGACAGCCTCGACAGATTAAGTAGTTGTGATACATTAACTGCAAGCTCAGATACCAATACCGCAGAATCAGACACACTTACAGCAGGGTCAGATACGTTAAGTAATCACTCTGATCATGAAGTCATCGAGCTTGAAGTCGAAATTCACGCAGAGCAAGACAGTCTTTAGCTAGTAGGTATGTCTAACGCTGTGTTTATGTTAATTGTGGTGAAGGGACAATGTCGTCCGGGCCATGCAGCTGCAAGCGGCTGGTCGTAAGGACACATTTGTCAGGTCAAATCATAAATGATAACTGGTCGAAGGGACAGTGCCGTCCGGGCCATGCACATAGGGCTGGTCGAAAGGACACACCCGTCCGGTCCAGATTAATGCAGCATTGTGAGGTTGATCCAACTGTATCGTCCGGGCCAGACCCTCATGTTAGGGTTGGTTGATGGGACATACTAGTTGCGACTGAGAATATTCTTGTTTGGATATTGACAGAGAGGTACCATCCGGTCCATGCGTGGTCGAAAGGATGTACGTTTTCTCTACTATTCTGATAAGAACATCGGTGAAATTATAATTAACTGCTGGTCAGGTTGGACGAGCGGTTAAGCTAAGTTACTGATACTTGCTCGATTGATTTTGTGATTGTTACAGAACTGCAACACAAAGCGCCCGAGGACGGTCGCATGTCAGTCCGGCCGTGACGGCGCTTCGCTAGCACCATCTTTTAAGTTACGATGGAACTAGATTGACAGCTGTCAACCTGTCAGTCTGGCGGAGCGTTGGGTCGATGGTTAGCGCCACCATGTTGAATGTCAGAATGATTTGAACTTCAACGAGCGCACCACGGAACCGACGAATCGCTTTTGTTCCGCGTAATCTTGCGTAATTTATAATTGAAAGTGTGTAAAATCGATAAAACAAGTGATTTCCTAATTACTAGTACATTTATTTTGTGATTATGCTTTTGATTAGATATTAAATAACTTTTGATTGTGAAGTGTGTTCATTATTGACTACTACCTAATCGTGCACTTACATTAACCACTATGGGCGATGCTAATAAAGGCGGAGAACCGCCTACAAATATAACAAACCACCACCAAAAGAATAAACCTCGACAAGTGTTTCGCCTCTCTACGAGGCATCCTCAGGAGTTGTTGACGGTCTGACGCCCGGCAACGGAATGACCTGTCTCTCTCTTGCTTCTTTCATGCCTCCCGAAGGGAGGCATGAGATGCCTTCCCATCCCTTTTGGGGATTTTTGGCGGTTTCAAATCGCCGCCCGTAACTACGGGCGGGTCTTCTCAGTGCCCTTATTCTAAGGGCGATGGCTTCTTCGTCATGACTAGCCGTGAATGGCCTGTCATGACTTTGGTTTCTTCTTCTAGCCTGTCAGCGGCTTTGTGGCCGTGGGGCCTCGCAGCTGCTGTGGGCTGTCTTCCTCTGCCTCTGGTACCAGCGTCCCGGGGGGGAGGACTGGCGCTGTCGGCGGCTGTCCGGAGGGCGTGCGTGGAGCGGCGCAGTGCCCGTTGAGCGGCGTCTTCTCCTTTGGCTTCTGGCACCAATGCCCTGGGGGGTCTGGCGCTGTCGGCGGGTGTCCGGGGGGCGCGCGTGGAGCGGCGCAATGCCCGTTAGGTGGCAGCGACGCGAGCGTTCGGCGCGCTTCTGCGGTTTTTTCCGGCGCAGCTGTGGGGCTGCAACGGTTGCGTGGATGGGGCCGGCGTCCGCGTGAGCAGGTGCTGGCGCGGGGTCCGGGGGAGCAGGTACGGAGGTTCCCAACATGGGGGCCTCTGTGGGTGCGGTGTCTTTTTTCAGGGGGCCCTTTGAAGGGCCTTTGTGGGGCTGCGGGGCGTCTCCGGGGCTGGCGCGGAGTCGCGGGTCCGTGGGCGGCGGGGTGGTGATGTCGCAGGCCTCTTCCTGCTTGTCGAGCGGGCTGCACTCCGGTTCCTCCTCAACTGCCGAAGGTCGAAGAGTGACCGGGTGTTCGTCCTGGTGTCGCTGTGGTTGGGCGTCTTCCGGGGGCGTCTCTACTGTCCCAGGGAGACCGACTTGCGCCAGGCCGTCAACCTTGGATCGGTCACGATCCAGTTGCCCGCGAGGGGAAAGTCGGTCTGGGGCTGGGGCTACCCGCGGGGTTGGTGCGTAGGGACGTCCGAGGGCTTCGATGAGGGCGTCGAAGTCGGGTTTCCACGGCTCTGTGTAGCCGTAGGCGGGTTCAGGGGTCTTGGTGTCGTCGGGTACTTCGTAAAACTCGCGTTGCGTACTACCCACCCTATCCGCGGGGACCGGGGGGGTCGCGAGTTTTACTGTTGTGGCTGCGGGTGGATTGAAAAATCCGTTTTCTTGTCTACCCACCCGCCCCAAAGGGACGGGGGGGGACATCGGTGGCTTCTTGTTCATGTGTGCGGGACCTGCGCGACGCGTCACCGCCAGTCGGTCCTGTTGAACAGGGCGACCATCGGTGAGTGGGTTCTGGGTGCAGCTGGGCTTCTCCTCCGGCGGGGCCGGGCGCGTTCCGGCTTCAATTTTCGCAGAAAATCGTTGTCCGGATAAGCTGGTGCTGGTGAGGTGCGTCCGTGCGAGGTACCAGTGGCTCTCCAATGACCTGTCTAGAATGGTCGGCCATATTTATACCTTGACCACTCCCCCTCCCGTGCAAGTGTGAGTGAGATGGAAAAATTCGTAATAACGGCGATGACGCAACATTCAATTGTTCGTTAAGAATCATGCCCCTATTGTTGTACCTAATTATTTCCAGTTGTTCCAGAACACCCAAACGCAATCCCTTTTCGCAAACATGTAAAATATCAAAAGAATGATTCTCAGATAAAGTGTGACCTGTATCTAATAAGTGCTTTGCAAAATTGGACTTCTCTGGATGGTTATGTCTATATGACGCAACATGCTCTTTATACCTAGTAGTGAAACTACGGCCCGTTTGCCCCACATACACTTTATTGCAATCGTCACAGGTAAGCTTATAAACTCCAGACTTTTTCCCATTCTCGATCTTATCTTTGCCATTGCAAAGCTTCGAGTGCAAAGTATTATTTGTCTTAAAGGCCACAGGAATGTCGTTAGACTTCAAAATTATGTAAATTGCATCAGACAACTTGCCAACATAAGTTATGCTCGCTTTATATTTCTTAATCGGTTCAGAGGATCGTGCCGCATACAACATAGTGTTGACCATACTATTCCGCTTTTTCCTGATGATACCATCCACAACAGACTTATCGTAACCATTCGAAACTGCTAAGTGATAAATATTATTTAATTCAATCTGATAGTGTTCATCAGAAAGAGGCACAGTCAACATTCTATGCACATAACAATGAAAAGCAGCCAACTTATGCTGCCACGGATGCGTGGAAGAAGCCGGGATAACTGTATCGGTTTGTAATTTACCGTAAGCCTACACATACCGATACAGTTATCCCGGCTTCTTCCACGCATCCGTGGCAGCATAAGTTGGCTGCTTTTCATTGTTATGTGCATAGAATGTTGACTGTGCCTCTTTCTGATGAACACTATCAGATTGAATTAAATAATATTTATCACTTAGCAGTTTCGAATGGTTACGATAAGTCTGTTGTGGATGGTATCATCAGGAAAAAGCGGAATAGTATGGTCAACACTATGTTGTATGCGGCACGATCCTCTGAACCGATTAAGAAATATAAAGCGAGCATAACTTATGTTGGCAAGTTGTCTGATGCAATTTACAAAATTTTGAAGTCTAACGACATTCCTGTGGCCTTTAAGACAAATAATACTTTGCACTCGAAGCTTTGCAATGGCAAAGATAAGATCGAGAATGGGAAAAAGTCTGGAGTTTATAAGCTTACCTGTGACGATTGCAATAAAGTGTATGTGGGGCAAACGGGCCGTAGTTTCACTACTAGGTATAAAGAGCATGTTGCGTCATATAGACATAACCATCCAGAGAAGTCCAATTTTGCAAAGCACTTATTAGATACAGGTCACACTTTATCTGAGAATCATTCTTTTGATATTTTACATGTTTGCGAAAAGGGATTGCGTTTGGGTGTTCTGGAACAACTGGAAATAATTAGGTACAACAATAGGGGCATGATTCTTAACGAACAATTGAATGTTGCGTCATCGCCGTTATTACGAATTTTTCCATCTCACTCACACTTGCACGGGAGGGGGAGTGGTCAAGGTATAAATATGGCCGACCATTCTAGACAGGTCATTCCGTTGCCGGGCGTCAGACCGTCAACAACTCCTGAGGATGCCTCGTAGAGAGGCGAAACACGTGTCGAGGTTTATTCTTTTGGTGGTGGTTTGTTATATTTATTTGCGTATTTATTTTTGCGGTGGGAGGGTGGGAATATTAATTGCATGTAAAAATACGCAAGTAAGTATAACGGGTTAGCACTGATTGACTAGCACGTTATCTTTTCGCGGATTAGCAAAGTAATATTTTGGTTTTAATTCGTTGAAGTACTCCGACCATTTGCATCATTTTTGGCACTCTTGGCAGTGAAAATGTACCTATAGCTGCGCGTCGATTTAGCGTAAGTATCGGTTGAATTTTAAATAAACTAGTAGTTCGCCCCGAACTGAGAACTCGCGGTTCGCCAAAAAGTTAGATCAATTGAATGCACGTCGGCAAAGGATCGAAAAACGCGTGTGATTTATTGCAAGGTCTGTGGAGCCCTTAACTGATAAATTTAAGTCACCATAGAGATTAAAATAAACTGTATCTGTGGTGTGGTGTGTGGTGTGGTGTATCTGTGGTATGTGGTAAGCCGTAATATTGCTTGTTGTCAAATACCTACCTATATTATGTTTATTTTATTTCGTATTTATCTTGCCAATTATTTTAATATTGTAAATTAATGCCGGGACCGGGACGTGCCCCTAGCCAGCCGTGTGTTCCATTCCAAGTTGAATGTAAGAACTTCACTTCGCTTCGCTCGCTCGTTCGATAAATAAATATTAGGGACACGTTAAACAGATCCACCTAGCCCCAAACTAAATAGTTAAGCATAGCTTGTACTATGGGTACTAGGCGACGATATAAACATACTTAGATAGATACTTAAATACATACTTATATACATAGAAAACAACCATGACTTAGGAACATATAATATATCTGTGTTCATCACACAAATAAATGCCCTTACCGGGATTCGAACCCAGGACCATCGGCTTCGCAGGCAGGTTCACTACCAAAGAGTAAAGTAAGTTGGTCACTACCCACTAGGCCAGACCGGTCGCCATTTTACATTTATTGACGTCGTTAAGCTATAGGTAAAGGTATATCGACATCGTTGACACGGTTATATCGAGTGTCTGACGTGACTGTCGACAAATGACAAGACAATGTAACTTTCGTTTTCAGGCAGGCAATTTACCGACGGCCATCTTTATGTCAGGATGGCAGAACTGCACGAACATGTCGTCTTACCGAATTCGGCGACTGATGTTGATTGCTATGACCCAAAGTCAGGTAACATTTAGTCATAGTTTAACCCTTCGACTGCCACAGTCTGCCATAACCGACATATAAAAAAAACCTTTATACATACTATAATGGTTTGCTATTGCCTGTTAAATAAAATAGCCGTGGCGGTCAAAAGGTTATATTTTTTATATCCATACCTTAGAGCATTTAATAATGGGAGTCGCCTTTAATAAAAGCTTACCCCTTGGCCGAAAAACTTGCACAATTGTGCAAACTTTTGTATGGACTGACATGGCTATTTGTACGTTACATACAAATCATGTAGAAATAGCAATACATTTGACGTCCCCTCCCTCGCAAAAATCGGCAGATTGTTTCGTAAAGTAAATGACAGCGATGACATCTCCAGTTACTAAATGCTCTAAGATCCATACCTTGCTTGCAGTACTGCATTGTCTGGATTAAGACTTTTTGAGGCCTTAGCCTAAGCGCGCACCACGATTTTAGTTTTTGCGACACGATTTTAGAATCGCGCTGTAATATATCGCAGAAAATTCACTGCGCGCACTGCGATGAAAAAGTCGCGGTTTGTTCATTCTCAACATGGATTTCGTACCAGTCGTTTGTCATGAAACGTTGTCTTTAATATGTGATCGCTGTATGACTTTGAGTATTTATACCACAAAGGTGATCTCCTTCTATTTTCATAATTAAATGGTCAACATCTAGCGTCTTTAGCAGCAGGTTCCGACATGTTGACGCTTGGAGAGCGATATGCCGACTGAGGTCCGGGTGCGATTTTATTATCGCAGTGCGCGCGGGGCCATACAACTCCGTATGCCGCAATTCACTTTGCGACAATCGCGTCGCGAGCAGTCGCGGAAAAATGTGACAAATCACAATTTTAAAATCGCTGCGATTTTTTTGTCGCATATGCGCGCACTGCCATATAAACACATACGTTACATTTCTGCGACTAAATTATCGCGCGACAAAAAGTCGTGGTGCGCGCTTGGCCTTACGTAGTTCAGAACCATTATGTAATATCAAGTGTAAAAATATGTGCTAAGTATTAATTTCTTTTGAAGTGAAAACTTCTTTAGCGGCGCTGAGCACTTTTTGTGATGGGGAAAAAATGTTAAACTCGCGAGAGCGTAAGACGTGACGTCACGTGTGACGGACACTGTTACAATGACATTGAGTTTTTCTTTTTTGATTTAAATGCCATCTAGTGAGTTTCCCTCAAACTGGTACTAATATAACTCTAGTGGTATCGTCTTGGGTCGTCCCATTCGTTTTTCGTCAAGTTCTTAAATTAGTCCTATTCCGCTTTCGCCACGCATTCTACATTGAAAGCCACCGACGATTGTGACGAATGTAGAATGGGTGACGAAAGCAGAATAGGACTAATTTAAGAACTTGACGAAAAGCGAATGGGACGACCCAAGACGATACCACTCTAGTAGGTACTCCACAGGTACTCACAGTGATGTGCTTAGGGGTTTCAAGTAATGCGACGAAATAACGCTAGATGGCGTTAACCTCAATTATACATAGTGCTGCAGACATTTTGCACTAGATGGCGCTGTTATTAATATTTTGAGTTACAATGTCATTGAGTTTTCACTTCTGCCGGCACTCCCGGAGTGCAACCCGTTGTTTTTTTTTAGTTAAATTTGTTTACGGTACTTATTTTTTTTAGAAACCTGTCAACATGAAGTGTTGCGGATTCATGGAACTCTCTTATCAATCGTATGTATCGGTAAGGCTCATTCATTTGTAGTACTTAATAAGTAATTAGCAAAAGTTGCTAAGCGGGCAACGTGTTCAAAATTACCTTGACACGCTCTTATTTTCTTAACAATAAAGTCGCGTCATGATCATTTTGAATACTTCGCCCGCTTAGCAACTTCTGCTGCTAACTGTAGGTACCTAATTATAAATATCGCGTCGCTTCTATAGAAAAACTGACGCATGCGCAAAATGTCTTAAATTTATAAATTATTTTCAGATCGTGAAGACATCGTACTCCATATTCTCAGTTTTGTATTAAGAAAAGCAAGATTAACCCTTTGACCGCCACGACTAAACGCGCAATAGTAAACTTTATCATAATGTATTAAGGTTCATTTTATTCTGTAACCTGCAAATGAAATGATTACCTAATTTTAGTATGTAGTTTAAAAGATGTAAGTAGGTATTGAAAATGCACAAAACTTCAAAAGTTTACGTTAATAAGCAGCAGTTAATTATTATGTGTTTTAGCATCTATTGTATACTGGAATTATGTAAACTCAAATACACAAAAAACTATATTTGTATAAAAAGATTTATCTTAAAACTAATAATAAGTAGCACTTGAGTTCTACATATGTAATTGATTTATTGCACTAATTTTACATCTAGATTATGTGCATATTACATTCTTGTAACCCTGTTTTGTAATTTGAAATAACATAGTTTAAATTCAAATTAACTAGGCATTAATGACTAGTCTGTCAAACAATTTTGTCAGTTTGTCAGTAGTAAAAGGCGCGAAATTCAAATGTTCTATGGGACGATAACCCTTCCCGACAACATTTTTTTTGTGTGCCGCTCTTTTCTACTGACGGAAATGGCTTGACAGACTATACAATAACTGGCGTGCCCTATTATTGTTGTAGATGTCGCCACTAGATGTCTTGTTATTAGAATTTAAGCGCGACGCCATCTAGTGAGTCAGATGAGTTAACTTAGCTATTTGTGCTTTATAATCTATGGTAAGCAGAGATAGGTTGAATTAGACCAAGATAAGTCTGCAACGATTTTGATAGCACACGCAGTGCATGTGTTATTTAACGTTAAACGTCAAACTTCTATGAAATTAGACGTATAAATAACACTTGCACTGCGTGTGCTATCAAAATCGTTGCAGACTTGTCTTGGACTAACTCTATAAGAATCTGCAGAAAATGATATCTTATAGGTACAATAAAGGCGAGCGACTTTAGAACATTTTAACAATCAGTATTATTCACTTGTTATATAAGTTATCTGGTAAATCCAAAAACAAGCGTTTGAAGTTTTCTTCACCTTTAAACATGAAAAAGGTACATTAAAAAACAAAAAACTCTCCGACAACAATTTTGTACCTAATAACTTAGAGGATATAACCAAACGGAGTAGCCATTAACATACGTTCCCCTCTGGCGAAAATAGGCGGCCAATGGTCATACACATTGTATGGACTGACGTTTATCTGACATGGCTATTTTTATTAGAAAAAGTATTTCAGTATTATTCGCCACTCAAAAGGTACCACTTTGTAGCTAGACGAAGTTTGCATACGAATAACCTCTCAAAGCGATCTTACGGCAAGCGACATAGTGTAGTGGTACCTTTTGCTTTAAAACGACACATGTAGATATGCTTATAGTTGGGCCAAGCTAAGTCTGCACCGAATTTGAGGTGTCAAAGTGACACTTTCATACTTACTCATTGCACAGAATGTGTAAGTCCGACTCTAAAAACAGAAGCTATACAGGATGAAATACCATACCGGGTAAGTTACAGTTTAGAGTCAAATTCGAAGAACTTGAGTTCCCTATCTTCTGCTAGTTTCTTAAAGAACTCTTCAACGTAGTAGTCGTCGGTGACTTCGGCGAGGGTCGCGGGCTTCCATTTGGGGCTGTTGTCCTTGTCGATCAGGAGGGCGCGGACACCTAAAAAAGTCAGATCCAGTTATTGTCCGTGTTTTTCCACCTAAAATCTTTGGTCACTTATATGACGAAGCGTTTGCATAAGGTAAGGGCATCAATATAAACGGCGACTACATCTCACATCTACGATTCGCAGATGACATAGTCTATGGCGGAGTCGCTGGAGGAGCTGAACCGGATGCTGGACGGCCTAGCATCAGCCTCGCGACGCATCGGTCTTGGCATAAATTTGGATAAAACCAAAGTCATGATCAATGGCCACATTGATCCAATACCTATAGTCGTACATATATGGTCACCTTCTGGAAATCGTTTCCGAATACACTTACCTTCGGCAGATTCTGCAGTTAGGTAGTAACAATTTCGAGAAGGAGGCCAAGAGGAGGATCCAGCTGGGCTGGGCAGCGGTTGGGAAACTTGCCGAGTCTTCTCGTCATCCATACCGCAATGCTTGAAAACAAAAGTTTTCAATCAGTGCGTCCTACCCGTCATGACCTACGGAGCCGAGACATGAACACTCACGGTAGGGTTGGTCCACCAATTCACAGTCGCTCAGCTCAGCTTGGCGCTCTTTAGGGGAGGGCTATGTCCAGCAGTGGACTAATATAGCCTGATGATGATGATGACGAAGCGTACCATTAAAATGTTTTTTTTAGTGTTGTACAGTCGACGTCAGAAATACGTTAAAATTTTTACAAATGAACAAGGTGCACAAGTGTAAACATATCTTTGACGTCGACTGTTCCGTAGTGCACAAACATAAAGTCTTAATTATTTCCGTGTAAAAAAGTTTCGCAAATGTTTTGGAGATGTTATTAATTACTTGGAACACTTTTTTTTCATAGCCTATTTTGTGTCCCACTGCTGGGCAAAGGCCTCCCCTTTCTTCCGCCACTCATCACGGTTTGGTGCAAGTTGCCGCCAGTCGCTGCAAAAAGCGTCAAGGTTATCCCGCTATCTCTTTTTCCAAAAAATACACTTGGAACAGTAGTAATATTTTTTTAAAGTCTTAATTACAACTATAAGCCAACATAGATTTAATAAAAGCGTTTTGAGTAATTAATTCCCAGCAACCTACAAAAAAAGAAATTCAAAGAGGCGGCCATTTATTACAATCTTTGACTACGAACTCATATTAAGGTATCTTTCGGATCCTCATATGTCAATTTTTATCATGATTAGAGCAAATTTTCCGTCGGACGTACCGTTTTTGAACTACAACCAAAAAAAACTGAAAAAGAGCAAAATTATTTGTACATCTCCTGGAATGGAGCAAACTCGGATAACGCTAATTTAGAACCAAATTAAGGTATTAAGACGATTTCCAGCTTGCTGGGAATTAATTCCATCTCGTTTGATTGGCCTAAGTACTAAGTTTTCCGCGTAATTAGTACGAGTGTGAGTGAACTAGGGTATTGCGATCCTGCCAGGATATACTATAGTGGCCCCAATCCACAATTTACCTTCAGGAAAGAGGTGGCTCTATGATTCGGTCACATTGGGTTTTTTGAAAAACTAATTAGGTAGGTATACCTAGCCAGCATTCAATGAATGTAGTATGATACTAGCGTCCTAGTGTGCGTAAAGTACCTACCATACCCAAAGGTATCATACTACATTCATTCAATGTTGGCTATAATTTGTTTGTCTTCCCCATACATTAGAACATAACTATACTATGGTAGACGCGGCGGCATCAGTGCTACGAATGCTACGGCACCATCTAACTGCGTCTTGAGGCCCCAGTACAGAGGGCGCGTTGAAAATAAAACTGTTTGCTATGGTTGGTTTTTTTTTAGCATTAGAAATAAACAATCTTGATATGTCTTTTAATTGAAAAACACATTTTAAAAATAAGTTACGGCAAATATGTAACAATTATGAATCTAATACAATCATTTATATTCTTCTGCTTTCATAAGTAATAGTTATTGATTTTTAAAAAGCGTTTTTCAATTAAAAGACATGTCAAGATCGCTTACCTTCTTTCAAGTTCTTTCTAATGCTAAAAAAAAGAACTATACCTTCAGGAAAGTCATGGTAGTCCGTCCGTGGTGTTCACTACAGTGTGATTTACGGGAAATGATGATGATGGAATTTCCTTTTGCATAGTTGCTCCTTTTGACTCACATATTGATTTAGGAAGGGGAGCCAACCGAATTTTTGATGCAAAGTTTTGATTTAAGGGGGCCCCCCGATATTTGTAATAAATAAAGTTTTGCTATGTGCTCGAGTTTGGTATCATTTTCGGGTATGTCAAGGATGCTAAATTCATTTCTGATATTTAATTTATACGGTTTCTGTCCGTTTCATATAAATAATTTTGAAAAAAATTAAAAATTTATTTTTTTCCGAATAAAAGCCTATATTTTTTTATTTTAATATGCACACAAAAGGTAAAAAAATCATGAAAAAGCCCTACTATTCCTCGTTATAGAAAGTATACATTAAGTGGTGAGGTTATGTGGGTATATCAGTCAGTCTAGCATGAGTTGCGTTCTCGCGCGCGACTCCTACATCTAGCGCGACTTAAAGTATGGACTCGCGCGCGAGAACGCACCTTATGCTAGACCGTGTATGATGACGAGACTGAGATATGTCCTGTGTACACATCGGTAACTCGTGGCATTTAGGTAGCACTTAAAAGATTAGTTTAATTAATTCCTTTTTTTTTGTGGTTTCTTTTCGTATAGGAAGAACATTGTCACATCACTAGTCTGTTAGAAACTGTCAATAAGTGCTACCTAAGTGCCACGATTTACCGATGAGTGCATCACTAATATTTTAAGTGCTACCTAAATGCCACGAGTTAACGATGTATAGTCATGTGTCATTCGCCAGTCGCGAATTAAATATATGTCCTACAAGACTGGTCATATTTTTCATAAAATCGATTTCGACTGGCAAATCATATTACTTTTTGGCAACCGGGTTTTTTTAACCTAATTAAACCCCGCTGAATCCGAATTTGCCGGTTGTCCGATCAAAATCTTGACCGGAAGTGAGATATTTGATATATTTTTTAGTTTTTCGTAAATAACTCTTAAACGGTATAGCAAAAAATGTTCTATTACATAAGTAATCTGCATAAAATTGCCTACAAGAAAGATTCAGTACAATTTTTCGCTAGGATCAATATACAAACAGATATTAACGCGGGAAATTTAATTATAATCACTTCTAAGGTCCCTTTCTTTAGTTTTTAGTAAATAACTCGTAAACGGTGGCCAATATCAAAAAATGTTGTTAAACGTTAATAATCTACACATTTTTTTTTACAGAAAAGATTCAAAGTCAAAGTCAAAATATACTTTATTCATGTAGGCCTAGGAACAAGCACTTACGAATAGTTATTAGGAACATAATATTTTAATCTAATTATCAGCGCAATTCATTGATGTTAATATTATTCCATAATAACATTGGATTATTATAGTAGTATACCCTATAATGGACACGGAACCAGTAATGGGACAAAAAAACACAATTCCTCTAAAATAAGTGTATAAAAGTAGTTTATAAACACTGGATATATTTTTATCATAAATAAGAGTCCTAGAGCTGATTATGTTTGAATTTTTATTTAATTCTGTTATTTTTTAAGAAATGTGCGTCAACCCAAAAGTTGTCGTGCCACTGAAAAAAAATATCACTAAAAATTCTTAACAACTTCGCTAAAAGAGGTGAGTTAATTTATTAAATTTTAATTAATTAATACTTGATGAAAACTAGAATGTGCTTTGTTAATTGCATTTACCATGAGATAAGAGATAAGGTATACAACACACTATGTTGTGACTCCACAGATGTAAAAAAATAGTGGTATTTGGCCCAATCCCATTATAGGAGCTGTAAAACTGCATACCTCCTATGATGGGACAATTGACATAATGATGCTTGCCATGCCATAATTTCATGTTTTAAACAATACAGAAGTAAAATGTAGTTACGAAATATGTCAACCAGGAGGTATTCTCGGACTTAGGATAAATTAATATCGTTTTTCCAAACTTTAGTGTGGGTCAAATCTTGGTAGCTGAATTTGACCCACTTTTCGATTTCCGATTCAGTTGAAATTTTGTGTAAGAATCGGATGATAATGCAACATTATGATAACATGGACTTGATCTGATGATGGAGACAGGAGGTGGCCATGGGAACTTTATCGCAATAAACCCTAACTAATTGTGTTTGGGTATATTAGAATTGTCTCGATGAATCTAATACAATAATAATTGGCGGTGGAAAGAAAAATACATTCAGCGATAAAAGCTTATACCAAAAATTGATTTTTTTGCCATAACTTATTCCCCATTTCAATATTTTATACTGATAGAGCAATGCCCATTATAGGGGGCCCATTACTGGATCCACGTCCATTACCGGGGGCCCATTAGTGGAGCTTTGGTGTCCATGACTGGAGAAAAAAAGCATAGTTTTAATTTGTTAATTATGTGGAAACTCATTGCAGTATCTTTGATACAACACGCCTAAAACATGACAGACTGATAGGACTTTCATCTTTTAACACGCTAAGCGGAATACCATTTACATGTACAAGGGAAATATCATAAATACTCCAAATTTCCTCTTAAATGTCCCATGACTGGTGCTGTTACTATATATAGATCAAATTTAACACTAAGAATTTCACAAAAGGCTCGTCAAACATAAAAAAAAATGTATAAAAAATACTAGTCTAGAATTTTTAGAATGAAATCTAAAAGTCAAAAAAAACATAACAAAAGAAGTACATACATCGGAATATCCATTTCCTCATCAATAATCCAATATAAGTACCTAATAAATAAATAATTATTTCGAATAACAATGAATTCAGTAATATGGTTTGGAAGTTTATTATAAAATCTTACACAATTACCCATGAATGATTTTTTAATTTTATGGAGCCGAGTGAAGGGAAAAAAAAAACCAGCTTTACATATGACCCAAGACTTTTTCGAAGCAGTTCACGACAGAATTAAACAACGTTTGGTAAAACAAAAACAAGATTTCAGAAACCAATATCCAGCAGTCACCGTCTGGTTCTCTGCTTAAGGTAAGATAGGCATGTACTTACCTACAAATAAATATATATAATCATGTGCCGAAGCATATATTAAGCTATTAAGAGGAAAGGGAATGACCGGTTCTCCATACAAACAAATTTCCCGTTTTCCTCACTGGATATTGATATTATTATGTCCGTCTGTCTATCTGTCCATATGTCACAGCTATTTTACTCAAAAAGTATAAGATAACGAATTTGGAAAGTAGGTATATTTTGTAAGCCACTACTTAGTTTAGAAGTTCAAATGTATAATAATTTAATCTTTTTTTAGGCACTCCGTACCAGTGACTATTTCTCTTTGCTCCTTACATGTAACTAAAAGTGCGGGGGCGCCTAGGACGCAAGTAACACTCCAGCGCTTTCAACGCCCTCATACAAAAAAGCCGTGCAGATGAAGATAACAATATAATACTTTAAATATGTAAATTCCAGATTTCCTGTGACTTATAAGTATGTATGCAGCCGTTTCCATTTCACTACACCTTATAAAACAAAGTCCCCCGCCGCGTCTGTCTGCTTGTGTGTATGTATGTTCGCGATAAATTCAAAAACAACTTACTGAACGGATTGTCATGCGGTTTTAACCTATCAATAGAGTGATTCTTGAGGAAGGTTTCGGTGTATAATTTTTTAAGGTTTTGTGTAACCCTTGCGAAGCCGGGACGGGTCGCTAGTTTATATTTATTCGTAAGCTTGCATTGCAATGGCACTTTAGGCTTAGCCTGTAATTAGGTACTAAGATTCTAATACTTAGATTGTGGACTCTTTTCTTAATGCCTTTTTACTTATATACATTTTACGACTTTTAAATATTTGACGCTGTTATGTTTTTCGAATAGTATCATAAACATGTCAAGAGAGAAAAAATAGTGATATTAAATTTGTAGAAAGATACTAAATGTATTTGAATTTATACGCAAGAACACGTTGAATGCAGGTATATGTATCGTCTTACCCCGCGTGTCAAGGTATTGGTTAATTGGTATGATATGATGTAGCGCCGTTTGTATCAGCATAGGAACCAGATCGACAGAGCTACTTCTGCTGCTGCTTTCGCCTTTGTAATACCTACATATTAGTATACATTGATCCTGTTTTCTCCCCCAGGGTATTTGTCTGTTTGTATTTTAGGATTTCATTAGCTAGGTATCCAAAACAGTAATACGAACGCAAATTATTTCCATGTTTTTAAGGGTGAAACCCTGATCGTGTGAAGAGATTTTATTTTCTTTGATAAATACAGCATTTGCATTAACTATAGATAGATGGGGTGTTCCATGAGAACGCCGCTTTCGAAATGCTTAAATTTTGTCTTGTGTCTTGTATGGCAACTTCCTGAATCAACTGCGTAAAGCTCGAGAAAATACTGCCAATAGGCTAGGCTAGAAGATAAGTTTTTTGTAAAGGATCAAATATCTATATTGGACCCATGAACCCATGACATTGAAGCCAAACACGATTAAGTTGGAGCAGTTTTGTTTGCATGTATTGCATTTATAAAAGAGCAGCTTTCGAGTAGGAGGATCATGTTTTTAAAATAGGTATTAGTAAGCATAGGTATATAGGTACGTAGGTTTGTCTGTAGGTAAGTATAATTTTTGGTTCTAGCAATAATAGTAGTATAACCTTAATAGTGATGTCTTTCACGTATGCAAGTAGTACGTACCTACTTGCATACTACGTGAGAAATAAGAAGAGGAGTAAAATAAATTTAATATTACTATACATACACAGTATGTCCAAAGAAAGAGCGCTATGATATAAGCAAAAGTTATTTTTTAGGGTTCCGTACCTCAAAAGGAAAACACGGAACCCTTAAAGGATCCGTCCGTCTGTCTGTCCGTCTGCCCGTCCGTCCGTCCGTCCGTCCGTCTGTCCGTCTATCCGTCAGCCCGTCCGTCCGTCCGTCCGTCCGTCCGTCGGGCCTAGGCGGGGGAACAAACTTTGAATTGTTCGAGAACATCACATTATGTCCTACAGTATATTTGTGTTTGGAATATTATAGAACACTATTTTGTGAATGTATGTGTAAAGTTATCTCAAAAAAATATATTGAGATTTTCCGAAAAAAATTTTTTCAAAATTAGGTTTTAAAAAGATGTAAACATTAAATTGTACAGTAGTGATTTCTTATTCAAAGAGCAAAACTAAATATTTTACACTGTTAGTAAAATATCCACCACTTTTTTAGTGGTGCATACGTCACGAGCAATAAAAATGTTTAAAATAAATAATTACTATACAACATTAATTAAACACTTGGTGATTTTCCACTATATTGTTACGCCAATTATTCTACTCAATCTAAAAAAAAGAAAATCGGGGGGATTATGTTTTTACTATTTTTTAAACAATTATAACGAATTTTAGCCCACGCGCATTAATTCTACAGTATTTTTTTTAATGCACCATAATGCCTGTACTGAATGTTATCACAGCGTCAAAGTCATCCTCCCGACTGTACGACTTTGTCGGTATAGCGTTCAGGACATTGACCCTAGGGTCATTAATTTCCTGAAGGGCTCAATTAGGGCACTCGGGATAATCGTACCGTGGGCATCTGTAAACCCTAAATATTGATTAGAAAAAGCTTTCGGAACTGTAGGAATTGATGCAAGGAAAAATTTTCTTCCCCCGCCTAGCCGTCTGTCTGTCGAGACCCTTTATCTCGGGAACAAGTGGAGGATCGAGTTGAAATTTAAACCTTTTATATACTTAGGTCTACGATCCTTTGAAGATAAATCAAATTGTAATATTATGTATGTATGTACCTACAGCATTTCCAAAAAACAGCGCTATGTAAAGTAGTATTTATTTTTTTAAATAGGAGGCAAACGAGCATAGCCCATGGAACAGAGGTCATATCATAAGATTGGTAAGACCCACATATTTCTTTGTCCGTCTTTCTACCTCTGTGAATGATCATCCCGCAAGAATTTATTCCTATAGTACCAGTGTCTATTTTCCTGTCTCATTCCTTAGTAATTGCTGCTTAGTAAATTCCTGTTTGATAGAATAATAAAAACTTTTTACAAAAAAAAGCAAACCTACTTCAAAAAGGATGAAATAAAATATTATCCTTTTTGAAGTCTATGCGTTACCAACTGATATGTTTGAAGTCGGTGCCAAGCCAAATTTTGAAGCATACCATGATTTTGGTGCGATTCGATAAGGATGTACCTACGTTGGATTGCCTTACACGACGACAATGAACATACTTTCTGTAGGTACAGTCGACGTTAAAAATATGTTTACACTTTTCGCCTTATAACAAAGGTGTAAGGTGCAAAAGTGTAAACATATCTTTGACGTCGATTCTATCTAAGAACACACCTCAGAACACACGATCAAACCTTCTTGGCGCAGTCTGTACCATGTTTGTCGGCACATTAGTGGAAATCCAATGCATTTTTTTTCCGTCGTATTTTTTAAAGAGCATTTCTTACTAATGCTCGAACAGTCTATAGCACGCAAGTGTGAGATTGGGACTGAGTAATTTCCCGTCCCTTATCCAGAGGACTACATTTCAAAATATAAAACAATTCAAGAAATTTACCTTCTTGCCAAATTTCACCTAATGCGGTTCAGTTGTTTAGCCATGAAAAGGCGACAAAGAGGCAGACAGAATTACTTACACATTTGTAATAGTTATTAGTACAGTTCTAATGGGATTTATAGCCATAAAGCTGATTATTTTTGACTGGTATTGTTACTACTTGGTTTGGCACTGACTTCAAACATATCAGTTGGTAACGCATAGACTTCAAAAAGGATAATATTTTATTTCATCCTTTTTGAAGTCGGTTTGCTTTTTTTTGTAAAAAGTTTTTATTTTTCCATTTTTAGATTTAACGCATTGTTAAGAGCGCGACGCATGAATGAAAAACAAGATCATGTTTAACACTAAATTCGTGTACCTATTTCTTTAATAAATATGTAATCAGGAATTTTCTCGAGTCCGTCTGGGAAATTATAATTCCTGTCACTACTACACTAAATCCATCCTCCGCCCCGCCACTGACCCAATCCCTCAACGCCCCGATCACTCAACCTCACAGCGCATCAACCCCTGATCCAGGAACCCCTCGACCCTGAACCAGAAATTTTCTCGAGTCCGTCTAGGAAATTATAATTCCTGTCAACTAAATCCATCCGCCCGCCCCGCCACTGACCCAATCCCTCAGCCCCCGATCACTCAACCTCACAGCACATCAACCCCTGATCCAGGAACCCCTCGGTCCTGAACCAGCAACCCTTCAACCGCCATTCCCCGACCCCTTAATCCCTGACCCCTTAACTCCTAACCCTAATCCCCGATCAGTAGCCTTACCAGCTTACCACGAGTTTGACATTGATATATTCGCTAGCATGTTTGTAACTTGCTTCCTATGCATCTCGCTCGTACTAACCTTAGTGTGAGCGAGATGCATAAAAAGTTACATTTAGATGCATAAGACGTTAGCGAATGTGTCAATGTCAAACTCGTGGTAAGGCTACAGTTGCAGTACATCAAATTGGTGGTTTTCGGAAGCAAATGCTCGAGTTACTTTAGAAAACCCCGAAATCACTTAACACGTGCCTTTAAAAATTGAGGAGTTCCCTCAATTCCTCATGGATTCCATCATCAGACCAGAACCAAAAATAATACGGAAACACCTTGGAGGTAACTTCTTCCAAACAAAAAAAGAATTACTCAAATCGGATCACAGGTGCCGGAGTAATCGCTGAACATACTTACATTTAAAGAAATCATCATCATTATCATCAAAATAATCATCATCATCAGGTCTACTTCATCAAATTGGTGGTTTTCGGGAGAAAATGCTCGAGTTGCTTAAGAAAACGCCCAAAACACCATGCATGTGCCTTTAAAAATTGAGGAGTTCCCTCAATTCCTCATGGATCCCATCATCAGAACAGAACCAAATTAAAATGGGACCAACTAGGAGGTAGCTCCTTTCAAACAAAAAAAGAATTACTCAAATCGGACTACGGATGTCGGAGTAATCGGTGAACGTACACAGAAAAAAAAAAAAAAAAAAAAATAGCCACAACCGAATACAGAACCTCCTCCTTCTATGAAATTGAAGTCGGTTAAAAACTTAAGTTGTTAGGTATTAGGGTGTTAATAATTTCGTCTAGATTGTAAGTTTTGTAAAATGCAAGGCTAACATTACACACGACTAATGATGATGATGACCAATAAATCAAGCATTTACATTAAAGAAAGTGAGTGACATTTGATGAAGTGAAACTGCTGATGAAGACCAGACGGAACACCTTAACGACGCGTATTTCACGTTTGGCGATATGTCGTGTTAGTTAGGTACCTACGTTTGATCTGCAAAGTGTGTATGTATCTTCGCGATAGACTTAAAATAGGTATTGTGATACAATTAATGGTATTATAAACAATTTTTTCTTTCATGTATGTACCATAGACATTCCTCGATGGCACCAAGTTGCAACCGGAAAGCGATGATCATATGATCACTCGGCAAATCAAGACTGTAGCAGCCACATCTAAGGAGATTATGAATACCTATTCAATAATAGTTTATTTTTTGCTGTTTGATATGTAAAAATGCACGTCAATAAGATGGCAAAATGTTGTTAAGACTGCGTCGACCGTTTAATTGCACTCTCATTGGGGGAATTAGGTTTTCTAATAAATACAAGGCAAATACACCAAACTTATAACCTCTCCAGAGTCCGCAGCAGCAACCAGGACCCCTAGACTGCCTAGGGATCAGGCTATGGGATTCGTGTCATACTCCACAGAAGAACCACCTTATAGACCGCGGGCCAGGAGCAAATATTGTCAGTCATCGCCTCCCGCTTGATACTTTGTGATAGTTTAAATGCTATACTATGCTATCCTGAATTACTAGTAAGACCATTGGGAACTTTGTACCCAGTAGACTTACCAGTAAAACAAAACTCCCAATAGTCCTTGATAGACATTTTTAGGTAGCGTGATGAATGCTGTTCATGCCATACCTTTATGTTCATAAAAAGTGGCTGCATTTGGAGTGTTCCAGGGTGACGGCAGGAAACACGGAATACTATAATAAGGTAATATTATAACTGGCAGGAAGCCAATGTTTTTTTATTAACAGGTTGATGAGTATGTACTTTCGAATGGCATGAGTCCCCTCTCGCTACATCATCATCATTTGACGACCGGTCTGGCCTTAGTGACCCTGCCGAAGCCTTAGTGAAGCCGATGCTCCCGGGTTCGAATCCCGGTAAGGGGATTTATTTGTGTGATGAACACAGATATTTGTTCCTGAGTCATGGCTGTTTTCTATGTATGTATCAGCCGCGAAATCTTACTATCAGTAAGACTATTGGGAAGGAAATTCCCAGGACTGAACTACTGGGAATTTTCTGGAACTGGTGGGAATGGCCGTACCTAGCAGAATTGTAATTTAATATTGTTAGGTACACATGCAGTATGCCCTGGTTTGATACTTCAATACATAGTCATTAATATACTTAAGAACAATAAAATATACGAAGAGTTTTATTGTATTATTTCAGTAGTTAGTGCCTTTGGGTAATTTTAGGCAGGAAATAGGGAATATTACGCAAAATTCTGCGTAGGGGGCGTTACTAGCACTAACCCCAGGACCTACTGCAAAACACGAAAATAAAAATTTCTCTCTATCACTCGATATCTGCCTCTCTGCATATCGACGGAGAGGCAGATAACGAACTTTCGATTATCGCGTTTCGCGGCAGGCCGTTTGTAAACAAATCACCTTGATGCATCAATGTCATAGTGAAAAGTTGACAAAAAACTGTTTAGCCCGCTCCACACTCGTGTGGGAATCGCGGCGCAAAGCCATAAGTTACTCTATGGTTTACAATACATGCTAGTGCTGCATTCTGGCAACACTTAAACTAACCACCACAACTAAACACAAAGCCTAAACATAGCCTATACATACAATAACCAAGTTCTGGTCTCAACTGAAATATGATATATGTTTGTACTCTGTGCAGGCAGATTTATAGAAGATCAGTTGAACTCTAAATGAATGAATAAAAATGGTTTTTATAGTTTGTCAAAGGGCTGTCTCATTTCAAACATAGAGAGAATCATACTATCTTTGTCTTACACTAGTACAAGCACCCAAAAGAAAAGGATGAGTATAGTTTTTTTGTTCTTATTTACTGACAAATTTGGTTTGACTAACTATAGATACGTTATTGACATATATATTTCTATGAACTTCGTACGAAATAAAAAGTATCTAAGTAATAAGTGGGAATGTGAGAAAAAACTAGTATCTTAATATTCATTATACACCTACATGCTCATTATTTAATCATTTTTACAAGCAGTAACATTAATAGGTGTCTCATTTAATATAATCCGACTAAATTACATTTCAGCAACACCTCCATATTTCACAAAATAAATCAAGACATTATCCAACCTATATAATCTTGACGTATATTATATCAAAGACGCCTGTACCTAATATAAACCGACAAAGTAACGAATTAGCTATACCATCATATTTAACAAACAAATTTATGACGTTTTGCAACCTTCTTATTTTGGCAAATATATTCCGACACAGCCGGGCATGTATATTGTGAAGGGTGGTATTCCATCTGTCCAATCTTTGTCCAATGTGTATTTGCGTCTAACATTTTGCTTAATGAGAGAGTAAGACGCAATGCATATTGGACAAAGATCTTAAACAAGTAGAATACCACCCGAAGAGAAAAATTGAGTCTCCGGGCTGTCAGGAGCCTCCGTGACGTCAGGGCTATGACGCCAAGTACCTAATATAAACCGACCAAGTAACGAATTAGCTATACCATCATATTTAACACACAAATTTATGACGTTTTGCAACCTTCTTATTTTGGCAAATATATTCCGACACAGCCGGGCATGTATATTGTGAAGGGTGGTATTCCATCTGTCCAATCTTGGTCCAATGTGTATTTGTGGCTCACATTTTGCTTAATGAGAGAGTGAGACGCAATGCATATTGGACAAAGATCTTAAACAAGTAGAATACCACCCGAAGAGAAAAATTTAGTCTCCGGGTTGTCACGAGCCTCCGGGACGTCAGGGCTATGACCGGGCCGGGTCCGCACCGTGCCACGTCCGGGCCCCGGTGATCACGTGATGCTCTCCATAGAAAACGAAGCTCCGGAAGCTCCGGCCCGGCCACGGCCCGGTCTAGCGTGAGTCATCCTTAATTGGCCTAAACCGGTCTGATTCTAAATTGCTGATAACTTTTTTAGTAATAGGAAAAATATCAGTGAAAATATTATCTATACAGGTTGCACTAGTAGTAGTAGTCACTCTAGTGGGCTCCATAAACATGTGGTTGAGATTACAAGATTTAAAAAGATTCAATAATCTACAAGAAATTGTTGAATTTTCCATAATATTTACATTAAAGTCGCATATAAGCAATTTCTTACTAGAAGATGAAAAGATACAGTACACTTTTCGCAGGGATCAATATTTAAAAAGATAATAAAGAGGGAAAGTTAATTATAATAAATACTAAGGTTCCTTGTTTTTATTTTTTCGTCAATAATTTGAAAAGTATGACTCATAGCAAAAAAAATCTTATACATTAATAATAAACATAAAATTTCCTACAAAAAACATGTAGAACACTATTCGCTACGATCAATATTTAAAAAGACAAAGCAGCGGGTAAGTTAATTATAATCAATTTTAAAGTCCCTATTTAGTTTTTTGTAAATAACTCGTAAACGGTTTATAGGTAAAATAAGGCTCATAGCAAAATAAGTTCTTAATGTTCTTGTAAATAAATAATCGGCATAAAATTTTCTACGAAAAACATATTGAACACTTTTCTCTAGGATCAATATTTGAAACGATATAAATGAAGAAAGTTCATTACAAAGGTACACATAATTGGTCAATTCAATCCGTTTAAAAATATAATAGATTGTTAGCTAAGTGAGAAGTTTAATTTCTAATTACATCAAAGGCATATTTACTTGGATCGTGGAGCCCATCACACCTGATAGCAATTATTCGTTATTATGATTATTATATCATCATAACCCTTGCCACTGAAATCTTAGAAATTGTACAATTAAATGACAATTAAGCAATTAACACTGCGAGTGCCAAGCGCCCCATTATCAATATCGTAAAATGGTTCTACTTTGCTCCCCTGTGGGTTATTATGCTCCAATTCGACCTATATTTCTATGTACCACCACGCTCAATACTTACGCTATAGAATTTCCAATTTAGCAAGAACCCTAAATGACATAACAATCCCGTGTAGTGAGGTGACTATGACCAACTATGACTATACCTAATTACCTATGTTAGTATTTAAATGGGTACTCATATAAACGAACATGAATATATATAAAGGGTGATTCAGGAGACGTGAGCAGGACTAACACTGCGCATATCGTTCATTATAAGCATCTGTTTCGTATCAGTATTAGTGAGGTTAACGTTAATTTTCTAGTCGTGTTGAAAAAAAAAGTTATTAATTTTTTTACGACATTCATGGACACCCTAAAATTAAAATACTAATCTACCGATATTCTGTGTCAAATTGAATGTCATTACTGTCATCACGGTCTGGTTACTTTTGAACACTCGTATCTCACTCAAGTTTGACAATTTATTTTCTTCGTAATCAAAATGCCATTACGGTTAAAGAGGTTTTATGTTTATTAATTAGGTCCTGTAGGGTGACCATGATTGTTGAGAATTAAATTTGCCCTCACCAAAAAGTTAAAAAATAGGAAAAGTGTTGTTGTTTCTCCTAACTACGACGGTGATCGATCAATTATCAGTTACTGAGTGTGCAGAATTAGTCCTGCTCACGTCTCATGAATCATCCAGATCATCCCGTATACATATTTTGAATTGCTGCGTTGGTAATGAATTCTCTTTTTTTGCCGTCTATTAAATTTGGCTCACAGTGGGTTAACTTTGCGTCCCTAGTAAACTATAGGTCGGATCAATGATACCCCAAACAATGGGTATCTTTTGCTCCTTATTATTGCTTCAGATATATACTTACAACAATATTATAAAAAAATATTCGATGAGATGCTCTTCTTAATATCAATTCATCTTAAAAAAATATCTATAATTTCCTTTATCTGGAGCAAAGTAATACGTACAAAATTTAGCGAGATGTTGGCAGTGAACGTGTTAAGATTGTAAATCCGACCCTTGAATTAAACGAACCTACATATAATTATGACGCTAATCCCAACCAAACCATCAATTTACAACTTACCATCGTACCCAACGCTAAAATGGAATCCCGAAAATATCAAAAAAATAAAACCACAGAATTTTTCCACAAATTTGACAAAATTATCTTCGTTTGCAGCAGCATGAACTACTGGGTAGATGATAATGGTATACCTGAGCTAGTCGTGAACGCGTACAAGAGAATTACAAAAGTTATAAACGCAGCGATTGTTCTATTTATGGTGGCAGAGATAGGGTCATTCTTCACTCAAAACAATCTGACGGAGAAACAGAAATCTGACCGCCTTATGATGACGTTTTCACACGTTATTCTGTACTCTTTCACACTCTCTCTAAGCCACCATAAGAAGATGGTGACGGAGATATTGTTTACGTTGGCTGTTGGTTTAAAGAAGGATTTCAATGATGAGAAGACCGAGAGACTCATGCTGAAACGCATCAAAATCTACGCATGTGCGTTAGTGCTTCTTTGCTTTAATGCGCTCGTATTTTACGGCGTTGAAGGATTAACTCAGGTATTGTTTTCAGGTAAGGGAGTACACTTCATAACTATATTTAGGTACCTACATAAATACTTCAATCGCCTTTCGACGTGAACATTATTTAACCGTAGGTAGGTGTGTTCCGTCCGAACAAGCGCGATATTTCCGGATATTGTACCTACATAGGTAAGTACTTAGGAATTTTTTATTATAAAGACGGAACATATAAAGCAAATAATACACTAAAGGGGCCCACAGATTACCAGTTCGCCGGACGATATCAGCCTGTCAGTTAAACGCAAGATTTGACAGCTCCGAACAACTGACAGGCTGATATCGTCCGGCGAACTGGTAATCTGTGGGCTACTTAAGAATCATTCATCACTGTTCAGAAAAACTGCAAATTTTACAGATGGAACTTTCGTCACAATGATAACCGTCTGGCCCGAGGTCCACGACCAATCACTCCTCGCCGGAGTCGGTCGCATCGGCGTCTACGTTCTCTGGTGGCTATGGATGATTAGAGTCACCGCCGCCTATCTCCTAGTCCTCGCTGTCACCATCTCCCTCAGCCATCAGTATATGAACCTGCAGATGTACTTTAAGAGTATCGCGGAGGTATTTGATGAGAAGATCAGTCAGAGAGAGAAAGAAGAGAAGTTTGAGAGAGCTCTTAAGCTTGGTATAAAATTGCATGCTACCACCATTTGGTAAGTGTAGGGGAGGGGGGCCCAAAGTGAGCACCTTAAGGGGAACTGCGAAAAAAGTATGAAAAAAATATCAGTAACACTTAACTTTGAATGCTGTTTAAAGCTGAATTTATCGTAGTTTAATTTTACATACTTCAATATTCTGCAAAGTTTAGGAAAACTAATAAAAATAACGAATTACGAAAACTTAGCGGGCAAAGCGTGCACAAAGGGGGCAAAATGAGCACACTTCATTCATGCAATAACCATACAATATTTATTTGGAGATAAGGACAGAAACTACGTCGATCACATCAATAAAACTCTAATGATTTGATATAGACTTTAATCAGAGTCAAAACATAAGAAATTTAACAATCAATGGTACTTCTTACCAAACATACTACATAGGTACTTTAAATTGTCACAGCCTTGACGAAAATTCTTCTTCTTCTTCTTAAAAACATAAACTTTTCATCAAACAAACATTTATTTTATGATATCTCTTGACATGTGTCATAGTAAAATGATTCAATACCAATATAAGTTGTGAAGTCATCAAGTGCCCACAACTTGCAGTATGTGGGTACATGCTCACTTTGCCCTGCCCGCTTTGCCTTTTCGACCAAACCCACATTGTACTTAAACCTAACGTTCACTTAATTCGCGCACATTCATGAATATTTCACATAAACAAAAAGCTAAATAACTGTCAATTCATACTACAATTAACGTTTTTCAACAACGTCCTCACAAATCCACAAAACACTCGATACGTACCTTGTATTTTTCATATCTGAACTTATTAAATCATAATTTTGGTCACTATGACGCGCACGGTCACTAACAGCGGCGGTGGGCAATTGTGGCAGGCAGAGCGTGGCGGGGCGGATATCTCCACGCAGTCACGCCGCTATTGCTGTTATATTTTCAAGGTGAGCACCAATGCTCGCTTTGAGCAGTATGCTCGCTTTGGGCCCCCCTCCCCTATGTGCCAAACCCATATTCATCAACCATACCTATATCTCTCTGTCCCTTTAGCAAAACTTTCCTCTAAATAACCCAATCGCAAAACGTCCCGTCAACAAAAGGCCCCATTTGCAAAATGCCCCGTCATAAAGTTTTGTTTGTTTTGCAAAATGTCCCATTCACAAAAAATCGTTTTCACTGTTTTCGCTAGATGGTTACTTTACGTTTTACTTGTGGAGCGCCCTAAACAGACACGTGTGCTGGTAACTAGTATAGGAGTTCCATACTACGGTAATTCTGGGGCGCTCCAGGGGTTAAGTAGGTAAATGTTACTTTAACGTCCTTGTTTTCATTTTCTTCCTCTACTCTAGAGACTTTTCCGAAAGGCCAGTTCTGCGGGGTCCTACATTATTGGACCTTGCGAATGGGTCAAAAAAAAGAGGTTGAACGCCAATGATCACTTACGAGGGAAGGATTTGATCTTGTTATGATTCTTGTTATGATTGACAATGGCTCACGTTAATAAGTGCGCGCGAAATACACTGGGAATCGTGTCACGGTCGTATCCAAACAAGATCAAAACTTTAACAAATTCTTTAATCAGAATCGGGTTTCGCTTTTGTTTTTTTTGTAGGTGCTCGCAACAAGTGCAGAAAACTTGCGGAAACGTGTTCAGCGGACACATCATTGTTAACATCGGCGTAATGGTGCAACTCATGTCACAGTTTAAGGTACTTACTGTCTAGAAGGGGTCCCTTTGTTTTTGTTTCCTATAAAGTTTCAAGTCATAATGTATTGTTTGTCATATTATCGTTAGTTATAAAACTGAAACCGTTAATTTTTCAGGATTTTCCTAAGGTTATTCTATAGATAGGTTAGGTTAGGTTAGGTTTGTTTTATGGCAATCCTGAAATTACGCGTTTCTGAAAAAAATCTATTATGACTAACGAAAATTCGGACAAACAATACATTATGACTTGAAACTATTAGGGAAACAATAGAGATCCGTCTAGAATCATCTTGGGTGCTTTCCGTATTTTTAGGGTTACCTCAAAAGGAAAAACGGAGCCCTTATAGGATCCCTTTGTTTTCCAACCGTCCGTCTGTCTGTCAAGAGAAGACTCTTGACAGACAGACTGAGTCAAGGGACTCAAACCCTTTATCTCGGGAACGCGTGGAGGTATCGAGTTGAAATTAAAATCATATATGTACAGTCACCAGCAATAATATGTTACGCAATGAAGGCCGCAAAAATATGTGACGCGCTCTTATTGTAATGCGAATAAGATCGTGTCAGATATTTTTGCGGCCTTCGTTGTGTAACATATTATTGCTGGTGACTGTACTCAGATCTACAGTCTCTTCAGTATACTCAGATCGTCTGAAGGTAAGCAATTACCGTCGCTCGTGGACACCCGAAACAACTGCAGAGGGGTTGTACTTAAGTGTGTTGCCGGCCTTTTCTATCATCAAATGTCATCTTGGCCACAGAATAAATAATAGTACTAGGTACAGCAGACTCACTTTCTAACAAAACGCGTCTGTTACGATCAGCACAGATATGGCCGCTAGGTGGCGACAGCGCCACGCGCGGCTTATGGCTTTCCCCAAAATTGGGGCGGAACGGATGTACTTTTTTAGCTACCTGTAGCAAAGCGACGAAATTGCGGCGTGAGCCACGCCTGTGTCTTGGCTAGGAAAGTTAACCTGGGGGAGGGTACCAAAAAAGCAACAAGAAATAATGATAAAAACGTTTCAGGATTCTGACCGCGCTCCGAGTCACGTGTTGGCTATATTAGCTACCTTCATGAGCATGCTGTTCAGCACTGGATTCATTATGTGGAGCGCAGGAGACATCACTGTTGAGGTCAGAATAATGCACACAGGAGAGCTAATGCGAATATCAAAATTCGAAGCTCGTCTGTCTGCGTCTTTATTGGTCCAGTAATTAAAAAGAACGATAGAAATGGAGATTGTTAATCGTTGGAGTTTACCCTCTGGGTTGGAAGGTCAGATGGCAGTCGCTTACGTAAAAACTAGTGCCCACGCCAATTCCTGGGATCAGTTGCCAAGCGGACCCCAGGCTCCGATGAGCCGTGGCAAAATGCCGGGACAACGCGAGGAAGAGGACAGGCTGTACCAAAGGGGGGCCGTTTCTGGGACTTACAATTTTTTTGGGAAATTGAAAAAAACATAGGGGTTTCTAAACACTTAGGGCCAGTTGCACCACCACAATTGACAGACTGATCAACGTCAGCCGGCGCGCCCCGCGGCCTTACTATGAAACTTTCCATACATAAAAATTTTGCGAAATCTTTAACAGTAAGAGCGTGTGACTTGCAATCTGGAGGTCGCGGGTTCAAACCCCGGCTCGTACCAATGAGTTTTTCGGAACTTATGTACGAAATATCATTTGATATTTACCAGTCGCTTTTCGGTGAAGGAAAACATCGTGAGGAAACCGGACTAATCCCAATAAGGCCTAGTTTACCCTCTGGATTTTTTTTTATTTTATAAATATTGTTATGTTCCTGGAAACGCTGCGCTATCGGTATACACGTTGTTTCCGGGTATGTGTAATTGTTCTAGTCGCGCGGGATATGGTGTTTGTGTTTTGTTTGTGAAGTGTAGTATGTGTATGTGTATGTGTGTGTGTGTGTGTGTGTGTGTGTGTAGCGTGAAGTGATTTGAAACGGAAGAGATTGAGAAATGAAGAAATGAACAAATGAGTGTTTTCGTTTTAAGTGCCGTTTAAATTGTTAACAATATATTCTATGAAATCGTTGAAGCATTTTGTGGTAGATTCTTTTGTAAGTATGGCCTGTAAGTTATATGGGTCGATGTTAAGGTTTTGACAGGTGATTAGAAGGTTGTGGCGTCTTGGAGAGAATCTTGGACAGTTATATATTAAGTGGTTGAGTGTCTGTGGTATGTCGGTATTTGGGTCGCATGGACATTTATTGTCAGTGATTATCTTAAATCTGTGTAAATATGTCTTGTGGTGGAAGGTCAGATGGCAGTCGCTTTCGTAAAAACTAGTGCCTATGCCAATTCTTGGGATTAGTTGTCAATTGGACCCCAGGCTCCCATGAGTTGTGGCAAAATGCCGGGACAACGCGAGGAGGAAGATGGGAGAAGAGGTACATAGAAAACAACCATGACTTAGGAAGAAATATCTGTGTTCATCACACAAATTTAATAAATGCCCTTACCGGAATTCGAACCCAGGACCATCGGCTTCGCAGGCAGGGTCACTAGCCACTAGGCCAGACCGGTCGCCATTTAACATTTATTGACGTCGTCATTAAGCTATTTGGCTATTATAGGTAAAGGTATATCGACATCGTTGACACGGTTAAGGCCCCTGTACACAATGGGCCAGTCTGGCGGACGCATTTATGCGTTAGAGGGAGCAAGTGATATTGCTATCTCATTCTACCGCATGGCTGCGTCCCTTGGACTGGCCGGCGCTGGCCCACTGTGTACAGGGGCCTTTATATCGACTGTCTGACGTGACTGTCGACAAATGACAAGACAACTTTTACGTTTTCAGGCAGGCAATTTACCGACGGCCATCTTTATGTCAGGATGGCAGAACTGCACGAAGATGTCTTCTTACCGAATTCGGCGACTGATGTTGATTGCTATGACCCAAAGTCAGGTAACATTTAGCCCCCATTCGCACGACAGCTTTTTCAACGCGCGTTAAAAAAGCGCTTGAATCTATCCGCACTCTAAATTCGATTTAACGACCAAGGCTTAAAGTCGAAAATCCAACAACGCTTGATAAAAAGCGTCACCGCTGTCGTGTGAATACATACATGGTTATCCATTTGTGTCATTCTAACGCTTTTTTAACGCGCGTTGAAAAAGCTGCCGTGCGAATGGGGCCTTAGTCTTAGTTTAACCCTTCGACTGCGACAGTCTGCTATAACCGACAAAGGTATAGTATGGCAGTATTAGGGCAGTATTTACAAATGGCAGTATTTATTTCAATTTTTTTTGCCTTGTAGGTATACAAGATAGGTACACTTAAGTCCGTCAATTACCTATTGCATATTTTTAGGGTTCCGTACCTCAAAAGGAAAAAACGAAACCCTTATAGGATCACTCGTGCGTCTGTCTGTCTGTCCGTCTATCACAGCCCATTTTCTCCAAAAGTACTTGACCAATTTGTCGTAATTGTCGTATTTGACAAGTTGAAATTTGGTACACATATGTAAATTCGTGACCCAAAGACGGATATCTTACGTAAACAAATGAATTTTAAACATGGAGGCCACTTTTGGGGGGTAAATGAGAAAATTAATGTTACATATGAAATGAAAGAGCTTATTTTGAGAATATCAAATATATTTTTTATGTGATTTTGAAATAAATAGTTTAGAAGTTATTTAAGAAAATAGCCAAAAATTTTGAAAAAAATATACAAAATAGTTCTTTACCTATAGATGACAGGAAAACCTATTAGAAATATGCAGTCAAGCGTGAGTCGGACTAATTACTGAGTTTTTGATCCGACCCCTACGGGTTTTTTAAAGGCAATTCACTCGCGTTTGATTTGTAGAAAGTTGGTACGTTTCACATATAAAAATACATTGTTAAAAATTGGGTAATGTACGGAACCCTTGGAACGCGAGTCCGACTCGCACTTGGCCGGTTTTTTCCTTAAAACTATTACTTGACTAATACAAATTAACAAATACAATTATCCTACACCTACATCTTTTTCATCCAAATAATCTGACACTAATATTATGGTAGTACAATTTTTCTATTAATTTATCTTTGACAATTTTCTTTATACTCTGGCAAATTTATTAGGTATATGATTAGGAATGTTGTTGTAGAAATGTACTGCTTGGCCAATAAATGTTTTTCGAGCCCAATGCTTTATTGCCAACTGGCAAGTAAAATAGTGCTTTATTGCCAATTGGCAAGTTAAATTTGTTTACGGTTCTAAATTTCTATTTTTTTTAGAAACCTGTCATCATGAAGAGTTGTGGATTCATAGAACTCTCTTATCAATCGTATGTATCGGTAAGGCTCATTCATTTGTAGTACTTATAAGTAATTAATGCCACTTTGTTAGGTACAGTCAGCAGCAAAAGTTGCTAAGCGGGCGACGTGTTCAAAATTACCTTGACACGTTCTTATTTTCTCAACAATAAAGTCGCGTCAAGATCATTTTGAACACCTCGCCCGCTTAGCAACTTCTGCTCCTGACTGACTGTACCTAGTTATCGTCGCCTCTATAGAAAAACTGACGCATGCGCAAAATGTCTTACATTTTTAAATTATTTTCAGATCGTGAAGGCATCGTACTCCATATTCTCAGTTTTGTATTAAGAAAAGGAAGATTAACCTTTTGACCGCAACCACTATTTTATATAGCACGCAATAGTAAACTTTATCATAATGTATGAAGGTGCATTTTATTCTGTAACCTGCAAATGAAATGATTGTGCATGTACCTAATTTTTAGTAGTTTAAAAGATGTAAATGCACAAAACTTTAAAAGTTTACGTTAATAAGCAGGCAGTTAATTACTATGTGTTTTAGCTTGTATAGGTATGAATAGGTCATTGAAATAAAAATTTATGTATACTATTTGTATTTTAAGTATATTACATAGATTAAATTGAATCGTGGTAGCCTAACTAATTTATATCTGAAGGTTGTGGATTCAAAACCCGGCTCGTATCAAGGAGTTTTTCGGAACTTATGTACGATATAGGGGCCTGTCTGCCATCTTGTGGCCTGAATCGGAAACATAAACATGTACATTGACACTTCACGCCAAAAAAAGTGCTGCCATCTACCGTTCTCGTACGTTTTCTTGTTAGGTTCTGCCATCTTGTGGGCTACATTGGAAGCATAAACTTCACATTTACCTACGCCTCACGCCAAAAATCTGACGACTCCTGTGCTGCCTCATGCACGCTCCAGGTACCAGTCGCTATTCGGTGAAAGAAAACATCGTGAGGAAACCGGACTAATCCCAATAAGGCCTAGTTTCCCCTCTTGATTGGAAGGTCAGAAACTCAGAAAGGCGTCGGACCACTGTTACTTTTTACACTGTGGTAATGCGGTACAAAAAAAAGAGTATAACTTTTTTAGTGATATATTTCACAGTAATAGCACATATTTATACGAACGGGAATACAACATTTTACAAGAAAACTAAGTACCTATAGGATACTACAAAACGACAGTTCTAAAATAAATGCATTTTAAGTCTGCAATGACAGTTTGGAATATATATACTGGAATTATGTAAACTGAAATACAAAAAACTATATTTGTATAAAAAGTTTTATCTTAAAACTAATAAGTGGCACTTGATTTCTACATAATTGCTTTATTGCACTAGTTTTACATTTAAATTATGTGCATATTAAATTCTTGAAACCCTGTTTTGTAGTTTAAAATACATAATTTAAATTCAAATTAAGTAGGCATTATACCGACTAGTCTGTCAAACAATTTTGTCAGTAGAAAAAGGCGTAAATTCAAATGTTCTATGGGACGATAACCCTTCCCGACTACATTTTTTCAATCTGCCGCTCTTTTGTACGGACGGAAATGGCTTGACAGAATAACTGGTGTGCCCTATTATTGTTGTAGATGTCGCCACTGGATGTCTTGTTATTAGAATTTAAGCGCGACGCCATCTAGTGAGTCAGATGAGTGTTAACTTAGCTATTTGTGCTTTATAATCTATGGTAAGCAGAGATAAGTAGAGTTAGACCAAGATAAGTCTGCAACGTTTTTGATATCACACGCAGTGCAAGTGTTATATTAAACGTCAAACTTCTATACAACACTTGCACTGTGTGCTATCAAAATCGTTGCAGACTTGTCTCGGTCTAAAGGGGCCCACTGATTAACAGTCTACCGGACGGTATCGGCCTGTCAGTTATAACAAAATTTTGACAGTTCCGAACAACTGACTGGCCGATACCGTCCGGTGGACTGTTAATCAGTGGGCCCCTTAACTCAATAAGAATCTGCAGAAAATAATTTCTTCTACAATAAAGGCGAGCGACTTAAGAACATTAATAATCAGTATTATTTCACTTGTTATATACCTAAGTTATCTGTTAAGTCCAAGAAAGTTTGAAGTTTTCTTCGCCTTTAAACATGAAAAAGCTACATTAAAAACAAAAAAAAAACACTCTCAGACAACAATTTCGTTCCTAATAACTTAGAGGATATAACCAAACGGAGTAACCATTAACAGGCGTTCCCCTCTGTCGAAAATAGGCGGCCAATGGTCATACACATTGTATGGACTGACGTTTATCTGAGATGGCTATTTTTTTTGACGTGCCCCTCCCCCGCAGAAATCGGCAGACTGTTTGGTACAGAAAATTACAGACAAAGGCGTATCCGTCTGGTTATATCCTACAAGCCTGATAATGATTGACTAGACCAGAACCAACTTTTAGGGATATCAAGACTTATTTTGTGAATAGATAGTTTTTAACAGAAAAAAATACATATGATATGATAACGATTAGTGTCTGATTTTAATATTATGTTTATATAAAGTTTGGGCATCTAAGTAGTTATCTTTACACATAGTCTAATAAAACATGGTCTTCTATTCCCAGAGTGACACAGGCCTACGTCACAATAACATGGCCGCTATATATAGCGCTATCGCATATTATCATATAGCGCTGTCGCATGATGACGTAGGCTTGTGTCAGTTAGGTGACCTAGAAAAGACGGGAATGGAGTACCAGGCGGAGTATATTATTATTAGTGTCCGACCGAAACATGTTTTTTTGCCGAAACCGAAACCGAATGTTCGGCTTTGGCTCTAGTTTCGGCCGAAACCGAAACTTTTGTAGACTTGTTAAAATCGTTGAAAAAATGTCATAAAACCGCTTTTACACACATATTATGGGGCTGTCAACACCCAAATGTCCTTGAAATTGATGTTACTTAAGCAGTTTTTTAAGAAAATTACTAGAGTTAGACCAAGATAATTCTGCAACGATTTTGATAACACACGCAGTGCAAGTGTTATTTTAAACGTCAAAACTTCTATGAAATTAAATGACGTATAAATAACATTTGCACTAGTTGCACTGCGTATGCTATTAAAATAATTGTAGAATTTTCTTGATCTAACTCTATTCATTCACCAGTCAAGCTAACATGTATATACAGGATCAACCAAAACCGCGAGCGCAGCGAGCGCGAATTTTTTGTTGACAATATCGCAAGGCCAGGTACCGATCTTCACCTGGGCCTAAACGTCCGAAGTGCCCCAGTGAGGCGAACTTTCATGCGAAGTCAAAGCCGTGCTTCAGGCTTCAGGATAAGTAGTTGAGCACAGACTCCAACCAATGTCCATTGTATGGAAAAGCGAGATATTTCCTTGAGTGCTGGTGGCCTAGCGGTAAGAGCGTGCGACTTTCAATCCGAAGGTCGCAGGTACCAACCTCTGCTCTTACCAATGAATATTTTCGGAACTTATATACGAAATATCATTTGATATTTACTATTTGCTTTTCGGTGAAGGAAAAACATCGTGAGGAAGCCGGACTAGTCCCGATAAGGCCTAGTTTACACTTTGGGTTCGAAGGTCAGTCTGATGGCAGTCCCTTTCGTAAAAACTAGTACCTACGCCAATTCTTGGGATTAATTGTCAATTGGACCCCAGGCTCCCATGAGCCGTGGCAAAAATTCCGGCATTACGCGAGGAAGATGTTGAGTTTTCTCATTATTCCCTTGCCCAGGCCCAATAACATGCGACATTGCTATCTCATTTACTCCGATACAATTAGACAGTGTGCGCGTTATAGGTATTAACAGCCTCTAAAGACTGAGTCGACCGTCTAGTGGCGCCCTCATTAGTGGAATTGTGTTTTATAATAAACCAATTTATTTCTGTACCTATACATGAATCAGAATATGTAGGTACATTATTAATATTGTTGTCCTACTTATTCCCCAACGTTTGGTCTTTGTCACATAGTTTAGTTTCATAATACGAAGTACCATTTCCTAAGTTTCGGCCCGGCCGAAAGGTTCGGCCGTTTTTTGGCCGAAACCGAAACTACAGCCGAAACATGATTTTTTGGCCGAAACTGGCCGAAACCGAAACCGAACCTTCGGTCGGACACTAATTATTATACCATGTCTTTACACTTAGTAAAGTATTACTTAGTGCACTTTTCCACCATTATAGCACTATCTGAACTACACTTCATGCGTTAAAATTGAATTACACAGTCTAACCATATGCCGTGCGGTGAATGTGCAGGTCATACTGAACAACTGTTCCATAGGTAGGTAGGGTGATTCGCCAGTAACTGGCCACCGGCCATTAACTGCCCACCCTAAACAAAAAATGCCTCCAATAACTAGCCACCTTATACTAAAATGAATTCTGTTTATAGGTGAATAGAATTGATTTTTAGATTAGAGTGGCCAGTTACTAACAGGTGGCCAGTTACTGGTGAATTACCCTACATATCAGAAAATAATATGTCGATGTTTTCTATGGACAGTCAAAGTATTTCAGTATTATTCACCACTCAAAAGGTACCACTTTGTAGCTGGACGAAGTTTGCTTGTATTTTTATACGAATAACCTCTCAAAGCGTCCTTATGACAAGCGACATAATGATATCTTTTGCTTGAAAACGACACACGTAGACATGCTTTGCGTTTAAGATGACACTTTCACTCATTGCAAATTAAGTATGTGCAGGTCCGACTCTAAAAACAGAAGCTATACAGGATGAAATACCATACCGGGTAAGTTACAGTTTAGAGTCAAAGTCGAAGAACTTGAGCTCTCTATCTTCTGGCAGTTTCTTGAAGAACTCTTCAACGTAGTCGTCGGTGACTTCAGCGAGGGTCGCGGGCTTCCATTTGGGGTTGTTGTCCTTATCGATCAGGAGGGCGCGGACACCTGCCAAAACCATACAAAAATCATTCATAAATCAATCAATTACTTTCAACTACTTGACCTAGTAACTAAACTTTGACTTTAAGCTTTTGCCTAATTTCTGACATTTACGATGCCACTGGTACAACTGTAACAGTCGTACTATAACACTGTGTTATTGTTGACCTTATACCGTTGCAGTAAAGTTCAAGATCAAACGGATACCTTCAGGAAATTCGTGGCTCTCAGTGGTACGGCATTCCACGCGGTACTCCATCTTGAGGCCCCAGTACAGTGGGCGCCACTGTAACGCTACGCTAACTCATTTATAGCTCTATCCCGTTGCAGTAAGATTCAGTTCGTTACCATCAGGGAATTGGCTCTAGTTGCTACGGTAGACGCGGCGGCAACAGTGCTACGGCTCTATCCAACTCCATCTTGAGGCCCCAGTGCAGTGGGCGCCACTATAACGCTACGCCAACTCATTTGTAGCCCTTATCCCGTTGCAGTAAGGTTCAGTTCTGTTACCCTCAGGGAAGTGGCTCTCGTTGCTACGGTAGACGCGGCGGCATCAGTGCTACGAGTGCTACGGCTCCATCTTGAGGCCCCAGTACAGTGGGCGCCACTATAACGCTACGCGAAATTCATTTGTAGCACTTATCCCGTTGCAGTAAGGTTGAAAATAAAACTTACCTTCAGGAAAGTCGTGGTTCTCAGTGCTGCGGCAGGCCACTCGGTACTCCATCTTGAGGCACTGCCCCAGTTCTAGTTGAGCGCCGCGCTGCAGCGCACGCAGTGTGATTTTCAGGGAGCCAGGACATACGGAGTGAAGCGTCTGGGTCAAAAAATGGGGGTCAGATCGAAAAAAAAAATTGAAAGTGCGAACGCAGTAAGACGGGTAACTAGCAGAGCAGACCAGGTGTATAAAATCAAAGATCATATTACAATGCACTTCTACCTAAATGTCAAGAAAGAAAAACTACCATTGGTTCTTTTCTTTGCATGAAGAGTTAGACCTAAATAACTCTGCAACGATTTTGATAGCACGCGCAATGAAAGTTTTATTTACACGTCATTTCATAGAAATTTGACGTTTAAAATAACACTTGCACTGCGTATGCTTATGTGCTATCAAATTCGTTGCAGACTCATCTTGGTCTAACTCTATGCACATCTTCTCGGCACAGTGGCACATTCAGATAATAGAAGATGAAGCGATCTGTGCATTTCCGTGCTAAGTTTAAAAACTGAATTACGCACTCAGGCACGCACGCACTGACTTGAATCTCCAGTGTTTTTATAACGGGTCGAATTGAAGCATTTTCGACCCAAGGTTTGTTCAAAATAGGTTTAATTCCTACCTTCAACGTTTTATTAGACCAATCATTATTAACTTTCTGCAGCCTCTCAATAATTTCCTCTACACTACCAGCAGCGAAGCAATAATTTATATGCTTGATATTCTCCGCTAGAGAAAACTCTTCAGCGGGCTCATGGAACTTGGTTAGCAACGCTTGTATCTCATTCTCGTTGGTGCACCGGGAGAGGAGTGTTTCTAGCTCGTAGAGACGGGAGGATGGGACGAAGTGGGTGGCTATTCCGGATTTGACCACATCTTTGCCTTTTAGTCTGTCGCCTGAAATCAAAATGATAGTTCCTTAATGTATTAATTTCAACTAGTGATGTACCGACTATTTATTTGGCCGACTAGCCGACTAATCGACCATTTTTGCCGACTAGTCGCCGACTACAAATGAGGCCGGATAGTCGGCTTTCCCGACTAGTTGGTACATCCCTAATTTCAGCCGTTTGAATGAGGGCCCATTTTAGTAGTCAAAAGGAATTTGAAACGTCTGTGCAAAAACTAAGTTCCACAATTAAATGGCCGCGCGGAGCGGCGCTGTCATTTGATTATGGGTCGTAAGTTGAGGTCGTAAGTACTGTATCAAGTTCTACAGGATGGTATGAAGGTACCATCGCCCAAACTCTTAACTGTCCATCGGTGGACCTTATGCTTTTTGTAATAAGGTCCACCAATGGACAGTTAAGAGTGTTGCTGTTTGTATAAGGGGTATAAGTGTTAAAACATTCAGGATTAACTTTACATTGAACATTTTATAGCGTAAGTGTTGACAAATCTTATTATAAGCCCTAAATGACTTTTATAGGCTTATGAATAGATTTATTATAAACTCACACAAAACAAGGCCATAATATTATTGTCATGTCCAACAGTTTGCCTTGAATTGAATGCTGACACTAAAAACTAATTAGCTAGTATAATTAAAATGAACTCATAAACAAATAGAGTCTTTAGCACTTAACTTTTGCAGATACATAATTCTGTAAGTTAGTATAGTTCATTAATAGTTTGGCTAACTAAACTATCGGCACTACTATGAAAAAAACTCGTATCTTGTTCTGTCAATCAAAAGTAAAATGTGGTATCTATGTATTAGATGCATACAGCTTTTCAACTTTGAGTATCAGTGTGATGTGAGATACGAGATTTTTTCAAAGTAGTCACGCTATGTAACGCTTACCTACACCAAGTGATAGAATTTTAATTTGATTTTAATGATGACATTCCACACTTTGTCATTGCAAATACCATACAGAAATAGCTTGGTCGGACTCTATACACATTTCAAGCTATTTCATCTTAAGGCATTTCTTAATTTTACTAATTACAGCTTACCTGTTAATCCCAAATACAATCCTAAATTGACCTGTAACCTCGGCAAAAAATATGATCCTCCAACATCCGGGAACAGCCCAATCTTCGTCTCCGGCATAGCTATGAGTGTCTTCTCCGTCGTCACCCTGTACCGTCCATGCACCGATAACCCTAGACCGCCTCCCATGGTGATACCGTTGATAATCGCTATGTAAGGAATCTTATATTTCCCAATTAAGTAGTTTACGTTATATTCTGTATGAAAGAAGATTGGTCCTTCTACTTTATCTATAGCTAATTTAATATCACCGCCTGCACAGAAAGCTTTATCCCCCGCTCCTTTGACTATGACACAGGTTTTCGTGTTCTCCCATTCTTGAAGCTGCGGTAAAAGTTTTGTCACCATGGATGTGTTTAGGGAGTTTAGAGCTTTGGGGCGGTTTAGTGTTATGACGCCTGCATTGTTCAGTGTTTCAAATAGTACGTCTGATTCTTGTGTTGACATCATGCGCTTGAGAGCTAGAGCGTTTGATAGTTTGATTCTTAATTTAAACATCTGAAACAGAATAAAAATATAATTTGTGTTTTGTATTTTCCTTCAATTTGGAGAAATTGTTAGGCTTCTGTACCCAAAGGATAAAAACCGGACCCTATTACCAAGACTCCACTGTCCGTCTATCTGTCTGTCTGTCACCAGGCTGTATCTCATTAACAGATGAAATTTTCACAGATGATGTATTTCTGTTGCTGCTATAACAAGAAATACTATACTACAATGAATGACTACATTTTAGCAAGGCTTTTGAAGTACAAGGTTTGAACATGGTTCTGAACGAGCTCAACATAAAAACCCGTCTATCTACTGTCTGTCTCAGGAGAATCCTCGGGTTCTTTGGGCACTTGGCCCGGCGGGAACCCGACAGTCTAGAGAAGTTGATGATCGGTGGCCAGGTTGAGGGCAGAAGAGGCAGAGGCAGAATACCCACACGCTGGTTTGATGCCATTGAGGCAGTCACACGCGTCAAGTTCCAGGGCTCTATGCGGAAGGCAGAAGATCGGCCAGGTTGGAGAGCAATCCAAGAAAACGCAACTTATGGCGGTCACGACCCTCAGTCATGAGGTTACGACGAAGAAGATAAGGGTCCAAGCAGGAAAATAGAGTGTTGGTTGATCATGTCATTCCTCAGTCAGGAAGATATGATGAAGACAAGTAAGAACAATTGTAATAAATTGTTAAAATAAATCTTGTATCATTTGTACTAGCATGTTTCCATTCTGCAATTATTTTCACAGGAAGTAAGTATCAGCTCCCGTAGATCAAAACAATGGGCGTCACAATTTTATTTAAAGAATTAACCGGTATCAGGTACCTATAAAAAGAATAAGTAATATAGTAACATGCAAGGGTTGTGTGTTACATTACTTACATTGCTTGAATAATTCGTTTTTGATAAAAAAATCTTCTCTGATAGCGAGGTATAGGTACTAATATTTATAGGTTGGGATTAAAATACGCCCAAAAATCACAATAATAAATATGGCTAAAAATCTCAACTAAAACATCAAGTGCAATTATTAATTTTGTCATAGTATGTATAAAACAAGCAGCTGTTATCCAACAATACGTAAATTACGATTACATAAGAACTTGCCTTGAACCCTGTCAAAGATGTTATCATTAAGTTAACACAAATTCAAAACTTGTCGGTAAGGCGAGGCTGCCTAGTTTTAAAGTTTAAACAAATAAAATTCACCACACAAATGTATGTTTATAAACGTAAACTGAATATCCCGACAGAGGCGAAGGTGTTTTATATACAAAATAACTACGAATAATTAACAAAATGCTCTAATATTGACCTTTGAATATTATATTGCGGCACAGTAGATTCGGCAAATCGGCATGGAAATGACGTTTAATTACTTTACGTTCCAACTTTCATGTCAAAATCTAAAGTAAGTGTTAACATTACGGGCTATGATGATGTGGGGAACGGAACGTTAACGTCAAAATTAATGACACTTCTTGTAATTTGAGGTTATATAGTTAAAAATACAATCCGTGTATTTATTTAGATAAAACTTTAACAATATTTATTGTGACTGAGCTAAACAATGACTGTAACTAGAAAAGTGCTCAACTGGTACGCCAGGCTATCTCCAAGCCGTGGCCATGTCACTCCTCCTTACAGTCACGTCGTACAGATCGGGGATCCTAGATTACGTAAAGTTTCTGAGCCGGTGCCGCCTGAATCAATCAAAACTGAGCAGATTCAGACAATAATTAAGAAGCTAGAAGTAGTAATAAACAGATACAGCAGCCTGGGGATGTCAGCGCCTCAAATTGGCGTGAATATGAGGATATTTGCTATGCAGTTAACTGCGCTAGAAATTAAGATTACGAGTCCAGATATTGTCAAATCCCGTGGTATGACTGTAGTACCGTATACTGTGAGTAAGTAAATAATGCTAATAGCTAGAATTAACCAATAAATCATTTAAAATAAGTTTAATGTTATATTTTCATCTGGTTTCAGGTGTTTATCAATCCATCATTGAAAATAGTTGACTATCGCAAAGTTTCTCATGCTGAGGGTTGTGAAAGTGTGAGAGGATTCTCTGCAGAAGTTCCTAGATACAAAGAAGTTGAAATTTCAGGTAAACAGTATGATTTGTAGTTGCCCTTCTTAGGGTGGTATTCCACCTATCCAATTTCTTTGTCCAATGTCTATTTTGTCTCACATTTTGCTTAATGAGAGAGTGAGACGCACTGACATTAGACAAAGAAATTGTACAGGTGGAATAGCATCCTTAAGGCAGCTCCTTTTGTACCTATGTTATTTTGTTAATCCTTTTAATTTACTTTTATTTCAGAATTATAATTTAATGTGTGTTCAAATGCGAAAGTTGTAATATAAGTTTCAAAAGAGGCTCGCAATTTCAGCACATAAAACTGCAATCAAACTATTTCCAACATTTCAGGTCTTGGTCCTGAAGGTGAGCCAAAATCAGAAAAGTTTAAAGACTGGCCGGCCAGAATAGCACAGCATGAGTTGGACCACCTAGACGGCAAACTGTACACAGACATCATGGACAGGAAGACACTCTGTTGCACTTGTTGGGAGGAAGTTAACGTGTCGCAGGGCAAACTGGCAATACCATTTACACCAGAATAAAATGTGCAAATGATGATGGATTTTGTTTTTGGAAATCTCCCTTGCATTTACTACCTTATAGCTCATTAATCTCATTATTATAGTATTCGTTTAAACCTACGGGTTGGGTATATATACAAAATGCTATTGAAAAATTGACTAAGTAATAATTTTTGAAACAGGAGCCATTTAGTATGGTTTGGTCATGCAGAGTCCGGTTAATACACGACCAAATAATGTACAGCCCAATAATTGGCGTCCACTTTTTTGGATGCGTATTATTGGGTTGTACACTACTGCCCTGTTAAAAGAGTCCGGTTAATACACGACCAAATAATGTACAGCCCAATAATTGGCGTCCACTTTTTTGGATGCGTATTATTGGGTTGTACACTACTGCCCTGTTAAAAGAGTGGCTTCATATTATTGGCACGGACCGAGCTTGTACACCCTGATAACGCTCAACCCAATAATACACGACCCAATAATACGAATCCATTTAGTGGACGCCGAATATTGGTCGCATATTATTGGCCCGTACCGAGAATGCTCGACCCGGGATTGCTCAACCCAAGAATGTACAGCCCAATAATTGGCGTCCACTTTTCGCTCCACACCACAGACTATAAATATTTGACACATAGAGTGATATTCTAGGGATGGGCGACGATTTTTAAGTTTACGATTCAATAATGTTGCCATGCGCAAAAAATAAGCAGATAATGGTAAGGTTAAGTAGCTAACATATTATCGCACCGCACCGCGACCTTGGTGCGTCGCACGCATAAGTAAGAGCGAGAAAGAGATATATTTTTTTTCCAGACGGAAACAAATTGTCCGATCCATGAAATGTATACTTGGTCAAGCAGATCTGGTCAGTAGAAAAGGCGGCAAATTTGAAAAATTTAGGCGCGAAGGGATCTCTTCCCATAGAAAATTTGAATTTCGCGCCTTTTTTTTATTGATAAGATTTGCTTGATCAGCTATAATTAGAATAAAATGACAGAAAAAGGTGCCTGCAATTTGCGAATTTAAAGTAGTAACACACTATCGCACCGCACCGCGACCTTTCGTACCGGTAAGTGAGGGCGAAAAAAAGATATCTGTTTCTCGCTCTCATTCATGAGTGCGACGCACCAAGGTCGCGGTGCGGTGCGATAGTGTGTTAGCTACTTTCCAGGGTTTTAAATGAGTATAGTTTTCCTGGTTCTTAGGCCCCGTTCGCACGACAGCTTTTTCAACGCGCGTTAAAAAAGCGTTTGAATGACACAAATGGATAACCATTTATGTATTCACACGACAGCGGTGGCGCTTTTTATCCAGTGTTGTTGGATTTTAGACTTTAAGCTTTGGTCGATAAGTCGAATTTAGAGTGCGAACAGATTCAAGCGCTTTTTTAACGCGCGTTGAAAACGCTGTCGTGCGAATGGGGGCTTACTGACTGTCAAATTGGTTTGACGAACTATAATTAAGTCTTCGTCACACAGGAGCGTTTTACGGGTGGCGCGCGAGCGGGGCGTGAGCGTTTTATATGTAAAGTAGCTATAGGTGGTCAAGCAAATCTTGTCAGTAAAAAAAGGCGCGAAATTAAAATTTACTATGGGACGATATCCCTTCGCGCCTCTATTTTTCCAATATGCCGCCTTTTTCTACTGACAAAGAAAAGAGATATACGTTTCTCGCTCTCACTTATGGGTGCGACACTCCAAGGTCACGGTGCGGTGCGATAGTCTGTTAAGCCCCCCATTCACACTCCTACCTTGTAGTCCGCCTCGTAATCCGCCTCGTTGGGTAGGATTGTGTATGGGGGTTGCGGACTACGAGCCGTCCTACAAACTCAAGTAGGATGCCACTTGGGTCCTACAAATCCTACAAGCCCCGCCCACCGCTGTAGTCCGCCGCGTAGGATTGTGTGTGGCTTGTCGTCCTACGTTGAGGACTACCGTGTTTGACGTAGGTATAACAACAGTGCGCGCCATTTTGTTGAAATTCGTAAAGGAATCGCTGTTTTTGGACCAGAAATCACCCAATTACTCCAACAAACAATGGAGGACTAGGCATTGCAACAATTATTACCAATACTTAAGAAATATGACGTTCTCTGGCGAATTTTTAGCAGTTTCTTTTCCCACACTCTTTTTTATTTTTATCCAATAACAAGAAAATACATAGCAGAAGAGCTATTTTCTTTTTTTAAATTGCACGTAAAGCCCCCTCCAGACAATGCGCGTGAATCGCGGGCGAAGCCGCGAACGCGAGTGTGGAGTCGATTTCGCTGTCTGCGAAAATCGACTAAACACTCGCGTTCGCGGCTTCGCGCCGCGATTCGCGCACGAGTGTGGAGGAGGCTTAACATTTTCTGTGGGCTGAAATAGGCCAAGCGCGCACCACGATTTTAATTTTTGCGACACGATTTTAAAATCGCGCTGTAATATATCGCAGAAAATTCACTGCGCGCACTGCGATGAAAAAGTCGACGAGTCGTTCATTCTCTACATGGATTTCGTACCAGTCGTTTGTCATGAACCGTGTCTTTAATATGCGATCGCTGTATGACTTTGAGCATTTATAACACAAAGGTGATCCCCGTCTATTTCCATAATTAAATGGTCAACATCTAGAGTCTCATTTTCTCATTCCGACATGTTGACGCTCGAAGAGCGAAATGCCGACTGAGGTCCGGGTGCGATTTTATTATCGCAGTGCGCGCGGGGCCATACAACTCCGTATGCTGCAATTCACTTTGCGACAATCGCGTCGCGAGTAGTCGCGGAAAAATGTGACAAATCACAATTTTAAAATCGCTGCGATTTTTTTGTCGCATATGCGCGCACTGCCATATAAACACATACGTTACATTTTTGCGACTAAGGCCCCGTTCGCACGGCAGCTTTTTCAACGCGCGTTAAAAAAGCGTTTGAATGACACAAATGGATAACCATGTATGTATTCACACGAAGGCGGTTTTTGAGCGCGACGCTTTTTTATCGAGCACTGTTCGATTTTCGGCGTTGAGCGTTGGCGTCAAATTGAATAGATCATACGGAAATCCGTGTATCTGTTCTCACAAGCGTTGAAAAAGCGCCGGCGCTGCTGTCAGTTGGCTGTCAAGTGTCAATTTTTGGTGTCAATCGTCAAGATTATTATTAGTTTCACCTTAAAATGTCAACTTATGCTTACAAATTCCTGAAATATTCAAGCTATATCCAAATAATACGTCGTAATAGCAAATAAAGTATGGCTTTGCTGAGATCATGCGTACGTGGCAGTACGACTCACAAGTGATTTTTAAGCGTTCATATGAACACAAATATTGGAAACGGTAAAAAAGCGCCAACGTCGGGTTTTAACGCAACGCTTTTTAAGCTGTCGTGCGAATGGGGCCTAAATTATCGCGCGACAAAAAGTCGTGGTGCGCGCTTGGCCTAAGTAGACCGACACTTGTGAGAAACGAATCAGTACTGGTGATGGACGGCAAAACAGAGGGCCTACCGCGAACCACGTTCTACGTTTTGCCCCTCTGTCGCGCGTGTAAATTCGTACGTAAGTGTGACAGGGAGGCAGCACGTCCAACGTGGTTCGCGGTAGGCCCTTAGTACCGTGTGTGAGCTATTTCTTGCTCCGTAGTCCTGCGAGGCGGACTACAACGTAGGATGGTGTGTGAGCTATATCTTACGCCGTAGTCCTGCGAGGCGGACGACAAGGTAGGAGTGTGAATGAGGGGCTTTAGCTACGCGGCGCGCCCCGCTCACGCGCCGCCCGGAAAACGCGCCTGTGTGACGAAGCCTTTACAGAGAATTCTTATTAATAGTTTTTAACAGAAGTAGACCGTTGGAGCTGACCTAAGTTTCTGAGTTACACACTCTCTTTTTGTATTATTTAACGAAGACTTCCTTATTCCTTCGGGACTGATCGAATCGGTCGATTTGATCAGTAATGAAATTGGCGTCAATCTCCAATTTTAGATTTATGGTGATATTAGAGCCCTCTAAATTGAATAAACGGGTATGTCCTTAAACCACGTCCAAGACCATCGGTGGACGGGCAGCAGCGTCCCTCAAATTCGGTGTACTCGACTGCGATCGCCAACCCGCTTGCCAAGCGTGGCGATTATGGCATTCACCCCCCAAAAAAGGGGGAGGCCTATGTTCAGCAGTGGACGTCTTATGACTGAGATGATGATGATGATGATGAAATTGAAGAAATGCCCCAGAACGAAAATACTGACCTCACAAATTGGTATTCCTTGCGTCCGCACCTCATTTTATCGGTAATATCGGTCATTATCGGTGGTTGAATTTGTGAGCCAAATTGGTATTTACGTCCGCACCTCCTGATTCGATCGGGCAATTGAATCAGATTGGCGAAAACATGACTAATCTGGATATGCCTTTAATTGACGAGTTTAAAGGATATCATACAAATACGACGGAATAAAAATAAACTTGCTTATACTGTTGTGTATTGCTATTGAATAGCTTGGATTGCTCATGATAAAATTAATCTTGATTGAATTTCTTTCAGATCAAAAATCAAGCCTCAACATCGCAATCCCTCAACTCAAAAAAAGATTCCAGTTGTTGACGCCATAGATATAATTATTTCCAAAAAGCGTGCACAAATAACAGATGCACGTGAAATATTAGCTGAACTAGCTCACAGATTAATAATATGTGTCTACGGATTAGTATAGCCGCCCGTCATACTTTTTTTTCTATTTATTTTTAGAGCTTGTCACCGAGGTGAACTTGTCGCTCCATAAAAAACTACAAATTTATACATTCTTACAACTAACTTATTCTATATACTAAAGCCTTTCGTACAAGCTGCAATAGCGCCATGGCAGCATCCGACGAAGGAGCAGCCAGGCCACTATTGCAGCCCCCAACATAGCATTATGGCTTACGCCCGTCATACTGGGTCATACTGAACAACTTTTTCTATCGGACCAACCCCGAAATCCCAAAAAAAATATTGGCCTTCCCATAGAAAACGTCGACATCCATTCGATCAAAATGTATGAAACGGCCAATAAAACTTAGGCCCCGTTCGCACGGCAGCTTTTTCAACGCGCGTTAAAAAAGCGTTTGAATGACACCAATGGATAACCATGTATGTATTCACACGAAGGCGGTTTTTAAGCGCGGCGCTTTTTTATCGAGCACTGTTCGATTTTCGGCGTTGAGCGTTGGCGTCAAATTGAATAGAGCATACGGAACTCCGTGTATCTGTTCTCACAAGCGTTAAAAAAGCGCCGGCGCTGCTGTCAGTTGGCTGTCAAGTGTCAATTTTTGGTGTCAATCGTCAAGATTGTTATTAGTTTCACCTTAAAAATGTCAACTTATGCTTACAAATTACTGAAATATTCAAGCTATATTCAAATAATGCGTCGTAATAGCAAATAAAGTATGGCTTTGCTGAGATGCGTACGTGGCATTACGACTCACAAGTGATTTTAAAGTGTTCATATGAACACAAATATTGGAAACGGTAAAAAAGCGCCAACGTCGGGTTTTAACGCAACGCTTTTTAAGCTGTCGTGCGAATGGGGCCTTAAGTGATTTCGAAGTTGGTCCCATTATAAGTGTCATAACTGAAAAATTTGAATTTGATTCAATCAGGTAGCGGTGATTGCTAAAGGGGCTTATACTCGGCTTAAACATAGAACACGGACCTAATGTAACGATGCATTTTTACAAATCGGTCGTTACAGCCGGTCGCAACGACGGACTCTAAGCCCCCATTTGCACGAGAGCTTTTTCAACGCGCGTTAAAAAAGCGTTTGAATCTGTCCGCACTCTAAATTCGATTTAACGACCAAGGCTTAGGTAAGTCGAAAATCTAACAACGCGTGATAAAAAGCGCTACCGCTGTCGTGTGAATAAATACACATGTATCTATTTGTGTCTTTCAAACGCTTTTTTAACGCGCGTTGTAAAAGCGCCCGTGGGTATGGGGGCTAAAGGCGTATCCTGACCAGATCCTGACTAGTAAATTTTTCGCCAATCTGATTAAATTGCCCGACCGAATCACGAGGTGCGGATGCAAACACCAACTTGGCTCGCCGAATTCAACCGCCGATATTGACCGATATTACCGATAAAATGAGGTGCGGACGGTTGAATACCAATTTGTGAGGACTGACGCCACACTGTGGGCTGAAAAGGCTTTCTTTGACATAGAAACCGTTGTTTTTTTTTTTTTTTAATGGCTTCGGGCTCCGGGCGCATTCAGCCAAACGAGTAAAACGGGGAAACGGAATTAAAGGATTACATTATAACGGATAATTCGGAATTTTGGACAAGGATCAGGATAAGGTAACGTATAATAAATTATAGTTTTATATTACGACGTGAATGGTTTATGTTTTCTTGATTGAAATAGGTTTTGCTAGGCATTGTTATAGTAACCTATGAATTTTAGACGATTAGGAATGAAAGTTGTCGAGTTACGAATTTAAAAAAAAATCGGGTTGCACTCCTGGAGTGCCGACAGAAGTGAAAACTCAATGACTAGTCCAAAATGTCTGCAGCACTATGTATAATTGACCCATCCTCCTTTCTATTGAAAAACTTTAGTTCCGAAATTGCTGGCCAGTGAGCTTAAATTTATAGCGTTAATTGTTTAAAATTCGAATATAAATTGTAAAGTTACCTTGCAGACCTCGCATCTAAATATATTTGGTCATGATATTTTGAGTTTTCACTTTTATTAGCGATTTTATCAAGATGTAGCTTTATTGAATTATATTGGAGTGATATAAAGTTAGAATGTAACTGTGAGATTCTCGTATTTCAGCCCGTACAAGATTTATTGCTTAATATAAAAGTTCCAGTTTTAAATAATTCACCTGATTATGATACGTTATGACTAAAGTTCTTTGGTGAATAACATTGTGCGTGACACATGACGTCAGCGTTACGTTACGCGTTATGTGTTACGCTGTATCGAGTTTATAATTTTTTCCCCACCTCAAAAAGTGCTCAGCGCCGCTAAAGAAGTTTTCACTTCAAAAAAATGTATGGAGCAGGAACAAGAAATCATTATTACTTACTCAAGAAACACAAAACAAACCGTAATATCTTCGCAGGGGGTTATACTACGAATTATTTGTGATTTTTTGGCATACTACATATATCCGTCACGGGTGCGGCTTTTTTTAAAATCATTAATTGTTTCTATGGGAAAAGCACAAAAACCAAAGTCAACATATTAAGATTTTTTTGACTGAAATGGGTTTTGCCCAGTATGTTTATGCTAAGTTGTAAGTTTCAGACGATTTGAGTCGAAAATACTAGTTATGATTTTTTTTTTCAAACAAAATGTATGGAGCCGGTACAAAAAATCAAAATATCTCAACAGTTGACTTTGGTTTTCGTGCTTTTTCCATAGTACCAATTAATGTTTTTTTTTAAAAAGCCGCACCCGTGACGGATATATGTAATATGCCAAAAAATCACAAATAATTCGTAGTATAACCATCTGCGAGGATATTACGGTTTGTTTTGCGGTTCTTGAGTACTTAATAATGATTTCTTGTTCCTGCTCCATACATTTTTTTGAAAAAAATTCGTAACTCGACAATTTTCATTCCAAAGCGTGTAAAATTCATAGAGTCGGACCAAAAAAAGTCTGCAGCGGATTTGATAGCCCACGCAGTGCAAGTGTCATTTAACGTCATAATTTCATAGAAGTTTGACGTTTAAAATAACACTTTCACTGCGTGGGCTATCAAATCCGCTGCAGACTATTCTTGATCTGACTCTAGGTTACCATAACAATGCCTAGCAAAACCTATTTCAATCAAGAAAACATAAAAATAACAACTTCGGTTTCTATGTCATTGAGAGCCGAATTTCAGCCCACAGTGCGCCAGTATTTTCGTTCTGGGGCATTTTTTCAATTTAGAGGGCTCTAAAGGCCCCTGTACACAAGGGACCAGCGCCGGCTACTCCAAGGGACGCAGCCATGCGGTAGAATGAGATAGCAATAACACTTGCTCCCTCTAACGCACAAATGCGTCCCTTGGAGTGGCCGGCGCTGACCCATTGTGTATAGTTCGTAGTTTTGTAACAGAGCCCGGCGGCTAATCCTATTGTTTATTGTTAAGTAAAACCGCACGTGCTACTTACCTGCAAAAAAGGGTCATACTTATTCTATTTGACACCTGAGCGCGGGCTAGTCCAACGCTCAAAAAACCAGTGTAGGTGCGCTCTCCGATAACGCGCCTTTGTTACGCATCTCGATGACACATTTTAGACTGGCTCTGTAGTGTTCGACTCGCCAGCACTCAGTAACCGAAGTACGCAGGTTTTATGCAGGTGGTTGTGGCACGTGGCACGAGCGGTTTTACTTAACAATAGACAATAGGATTAGCTCGGGCTCTGTTACAAAACTACGAACTATACAGGGGCTTTAATTAATATCACCATAAATCTAAAATTGGTGATTGAATTGGAGATAGACGCCAATTTCATTTCTGATCAAATCGACCGATTTTATCAGTCCCGTCTGGATACCACTTAAGGCTGGCGTTTGGTTTCCAGGGGGCCCACCGCGAAAACTGTAATTCGCAAATTCTTTAGGTGCCATATCCTCTATGGATGTCGGCTACCACAGTCCGGAACTCTTCTCTATTCGCAGCTTTTCTGCCATGGGGGCTAAAAGTTTCTTTAGATGTAGTTCAGAGTACGCTGGAAACATAGCTGGGCATTAACTCGTTAATCCGTTAATCGTTAATTAACGAAGTTAAGATTTCGAGTAACGGATTAACTTTTAAGTTAACTTTAAAAACCTGTAACGGACTTGTTAACTTCCGTTAACTTTTCTTAAGTCCGTTAATCGTTAATACCTAAGTACCTACTCACACCAAGGCCGCGCGCTGCCTCAAATATAATCACTAGTATACCTTCGAGTGCTGCTGTGGAACGCCTGTTTTCGGCGGGAAAAGATATTTTTTCTCCAAAACGGGCGTCGCTATAAGACGACAATTTTAATATGCTCATGTTCATGAAGGGGAACATGCACCTTATGGCAGATGCTAGCGAATGATATTTTTATTGGCTATGCTATTATTAATTAGTAGATTAGTCTTTAATAAAAATCAAAATTTATGATTATTTCTCCTAGTTTTATTTCTTATTGCGTATATTTACGATTTCGAGTTAACGATTAACTTTAACTTCCGTTAAAACTTTTGAAAAGTAACGTTTTAACGTTTAACGAAGTTAACTTTTTATTTAACGGATTAACGATTAACGAAGTTAACTTTTTGATTAACGGTGCCCAGCTCTGGCTGGAAAGCCGCTACACCGTTGGTGACCCCGAACTGATATACCATGGTACATGGTACCATATAATTTACCGTTTGCTTCAAACGCGGTGTATATTCGTTCTTTTTGTAGAATAGGTACTTATACATACAGGGTGTCCAGTAATTAATGGACAACCTTCCAACCATCGGCAGGGCACCTTAGGCTGGTCCAGAAAATGCACTTATAGGTCTAGTAAAAGTTTCGTGATTTTCGAGATAATCACACTTTTATGTCTTTTTTATTAGTTAGCACCATACTTCACTTTAATCACCATCTAGGCCATATTTTTGTTTGTAGAAATGTAAATAGCATGTGTGATACCATTTTAGAATCAGTATTAGATAAACTATTTTTAAGAAAGTTGGGCACTCTGTTCTCCATACATTTTTTTTCACCACAAGCGACCAGACTTCTTGAAAATATTAGAGTACAATGTAATTTTTTGTAATGTAATCGACAGGGCCGATGGTTAGAAGGTTGTCCATTAATTACTGGACATCCTGTATACTTGAATGGTGATAAGCAATTTGACTGAAATAATTGTATTGTGCTGCTTTTGCGACAATTGTTTCTATTTTTGGCAATGGGAATGCATCCAATTCAGTATAGGGTCATTGTGCTAGTTTTCGTCTGGTGTCAGTTTCCGTCCATTTGACGAAATTTGAATATAAATAAATATAAATAAATAAATAAATAGTGAGTATTATATTCTTTGATCCTTAATACCTAAACAATTTATCTATCTACATAAAAATATATTTCGCAAGTAGCAAATTATAAATAAATGAAATGTATTATTTACTAATCCGTCAAGTGGACGGAAACTGACACCGGACGATAAACTGACGCAATTATAGTCGCACCAATAAAAGTCTGCAGCGGATTTGATAGCCCACGCAGTGTAAGTGTTATGTATAAGTCATAATTTCATAGAAGATTGACGTTTTAAATGACACTTGCACTGCGTGGGCTATCAAAATCGCTGCAGACTTTTTACGGTCTAACTATACCCTATTTGATAATCGTTTGAGAATAATCGATTACCATCCTCTTCTTATGTAGACCTCCACCGGCAATTAGAACTTGTGCCCGCCAGGGAAATACACTGTGTTCGATGATACCGTCTTCGAGTAGTTTAGAGATTTCAGTTTTTATGAAAAGCTCGTCATCGTCACTATGGCGCCTGGACCGGACCGCAATGGGTTTTGTGTAGTGTCCGACCGAAACTACTAAAAAGGGCAGCAAAATTAAGCCTACCAAAAATAAACGAAGTATTAAACACATTGGCTGCCCACCATCCTTCACCTAAAGTGTATCTCCCACGCCCCTTACAAATTTAGTGATCCCAGCATCACTATATTACTGAGGTCAATAAAGAGGTAACGAGCTTTCGATTCCACTGGTGATGCTCATGGGCACACAGAGAAGATTACGTGATCCCAACGGTGATGTTCAATGTCATGGCAGCCAACGTGTTAAAAGATTAGCCTGCCAGGCTTTCCAGTTATATTAGGCTATATTGGTGTGCATATAAGTGAAACAACGACATATGTGCAACGTCTTGTAATATATTGATAATGATAGTAAATATATTTATGGAAGCATAGATTAAGTACATTTAATGTAGGCAATGACTAATGACATTCATATATTTATACAAATTAATAATAAAAATATCATTTAAAGTACATATGGTCCTATTTTCCCGCACTAGTGCGTAAAATAGCACTTTTCGTGCGTATGTCAAAAGTTTAAAGGGCCATGTACTGTAAAACGTTGTACGATACATGCGCGAATAGGTAATTTGCAAATCGTGTGGATTTAAAACACTCCCTTCGGTCGTGTTTTAATTTATCGCCACTCGTTCGAATTTCCTCTTTTCCGCACTTGTATCGTAAATAACTATTCGCCGCCCTAGGCCCCATGCCCTGTACAGCCGCCTCTTTCAATAGCACTTTATTACTAGCATTTTATTCACATGTGAGGCAAAGTAATCAAATGTAAATTTTGAGTTGTTTTCTTATGTTTGCTGGTAGAATTGACTTTTAAATGATGATTTTGGATGATAAATATTTAATAACATTCATTTGGATTTGATTTTCTTTGATATTTGACATTTAATATTTGCTTCGGGTTGGTGTGGTGAAAAATTTTGTGTTTCACTCGGGGGCAAATTTTCTTTAACCCTCGTGCTTTGAAAGCCTCGCAACGCTCAAGATTCCATTTTTCGAACCACTCGCTACGCTCGTGGTTCAATTTTGGAATCTTTCGCTTGCTCGGGTGTCAATATTAGCACGAGCGGTTAAACAACAACTTTGCCCCCTTGTAAAACAAATAACTATTTCACCACACCTACTTGGAAAGGCTTACTTTGCACTTCAAAAACTGATAGCAAAGTTGCATTTTATTCACATGTGAGGCAAAGTAATCAAATGCAAATTTTGAGTTGTTTTCTTATGTTTGCTGGTAGAATTGACTTTTATGATGATTTTGGATGATAAATGTTTAATAGGTAACATTAATTTGGATTTGATTTTGTTTGATATTTTACATTTAATATTTGCTTCGGGTTGGTGTGGTGAAAAATTTTGTGTTTCACTCGGGGGCAAATTTTGTTTAACCCTCGCGCTTTGAAACCCTCGCAACGCTCAAGATTCCATTTTTTTAACCACTCGCTACGCTATTGGTTCAATTTTGGAATCTTTCGCTTGCTCGGGTATCAATATTAGCACGAGCGATTGAACAACAACTTTGCCTCCTTGTAAAACAAATAACTATTACTGCGGGGCGGGGGCGCTGCTGCTGGAGGGGGCCTGACAATAGGGCTGTTGACATGAATCGCGAATATATAACATGTTATATGTTTACCATAGCATAATATTAGAATGCTGCAAATTATATTTGCAAGTGTAAATATGCTTAACAAATTATTTAAAAATATTAATAAAAAATTATCATGATAGTATTAAGGTTCAAATCTATGTAACAGCTCATACGAGTTAACATGTTTTGGTAATGTATTTAGGACGATCGACCACCTCAATGTAGACGAGTTGAATCTTAATACTATCACGATACAGGATACGGATTTAAAGGACATTGTTGCTTTAGCACGTGGCTAGGTATAATAGAGGTAGGTACGGGAGCTAAACCGCCCGTAGGTATAAAAGAAATAATGGTTTTTGTTAAAAGCTTATAGGGTCTTAGGCGTAAAAATAAGGCATAGGTATATACTATAATAGTAAATGCAAATAATCCAATTAGCTCCAGGATGGTAGTGTAATATGTGGTTCGTATGCGTGCATGTGCCTCCATCAATTGGTTGAACAAGACAGATTCGAACTGTCGACCTCCGTCTGTGGTGATGTGAAGAGCATCAAGCATGCCAAACCGAGAGATCTACCAAAACCAAACTAATCTACTAAAAGTTTGCAAAACTAACCGTTTCTACTACTGTTTTAACATTGTTCTATAGATAAATTACTTGGCTATCGGTATGGTATTTGCGGATTCCTGAATTCGACGCCACTTTTATTCTACACGTCGTGAAAAATATTGCGGCGTCGATTTTGGCTTCCTTTGTGTGACGTAACACAAAAAAAAACACATACATTTTCTTCATTTTGTGTTACATTCTTGCATATTTTTGTGAATATTCCATTGTGTTACCTACACTTTTTTGCAATTCACTCGTTTACGGGTTTTACTAGTGCTGCACTCTGGCAACAGAACATTGTATTCTCTATCGCCATAATTTGTGACGTTTTCAACCAAAAGGTTAACATTGTCGGTTGTCGACGAGGCTGATTTCAAATTGAAGCTTTATGGAAATACTTAGCGCCTTATTGACAACAGATAATAAGTACCCCTTTGGTTGAAAATGATACATTTGTCCCTATTAACATAATTTAGCCATAATTATAAACGTATTCATGAAAGCATTTTTCAGCTTTAGATGTGCATATACAGTCATGCACATCTAAAGCTGGAAAATACAGACTTATAAATCGAAATGTAATAAGTGACTTATGAACATATTCCGATTGATCAACTTTAATTATTCTATGTGCGGCAATTAGCACTGTACGTAAATACATACCTATTTCGAAAATTTTACCGGCCATATGTAAGTACTTACTGCAACTACAAAACGTTGTGCGAATAGTTAAGGTGGTTCGCTTTCCATACAAAAAACAATTGCGTTATATTAAGTAATTACACACTATTAGGTACTTAATTGTTTTTTGTATGGAAAGCGAACCACCTTAATTGCCAACGAGAGGCGATAAATTGAAACACGATCTAAGGGAGTTCTACTTTTCGAACATGTATGTTTGGGACTGCTTCTAACTCGACCTAGCAGAGATACTATTTTCTTGCGCATGATTGCCAGAAAACTTCTAGCTTCGCAAAAGATGCCAGATGCACTACATCTACGAGGTAAGCCCAACAGCATTGTGAATGCATTGTTATACTGCACTTTTAATGCATTGTAGGCTCGCTTCGTATAGTTAACCCACAGGCCGCTCGAGTAAAAGGAATGGCAATATGATCTAAAGAGCGTTGTACCTTGACATTACTGATATTATTAACATAAAAGGTTTACATTTGCTCCATGTGAAGCTGTTGGAGGAAAGAAAATTATAAAACTCATGAACATTCCTTTTCAATATTTTACTGACAGGTGAATAGGTTCTAAAAATGTAGTGCAATTTCCTTTACCTTCGTATTTTCACGGATACGTCCGAACGTCTCATATATGCTACTTGTATTTCAGTCAATACAAACAGTACTGAGGCGAGGTTGACTAAAGTAGCTTTTATACCTAACTATTCGTATCTTCTCCTGCAATTGGCGACTGACACGAAGACGTCAGACGCCCGAGGCGCGCGACGCACGTCCGGCGCCGGCGACTCAGCAGAGACTCATTCTGGCTGCTTGTATCAGCTCCTGAAATTTGAGAATAATTATATTTAGAATATTTGTTTAAAATGATTTTATCAGTGCAACATAAACTTTAATTCACTTTCATAACTTTCCTGGCTTATTTTATATAGGCCCTACATACACAGATGGCGCTAGAAATAGGTACGTAACTTTTATGAAAACCTAAATGTTAAATGTTTTAAAATTATGCCTGCTTATATGACCTTGTATTATCGTAGTTTATATAAACTGATATGTCATTTTTACAAACACTCCCTCAGTGGACTTGTTGTACAAAGTAGCAACAAAGGTCTTTCAAATTCTGAAAGTGTCATTACGGGATTGTCCATATGAGTATGACACCAACGAAACGGCCAAGCCGTACTGTTTGACCAAGATGTTGGCTTTATACTGTTAGAGCTTATAAAGTTAGGAATGACAGAGTAAAAGTCTTGGTACCTACTACGGGATCTGATAACTTTTTAGTGTAAAAGCTTTATGCAACTAGTCTTGGCAACACTTTACATTAAATGTTTTGGTGGGTTGTTCTAACCTCAAAAGTAGTATACTAGAGGTAATTGAGGTAATCTGAAAAAAAACCCGCCAAGTGCGAGTCGGGCTCGCGTTCCATATATATGTATATTACACAATTTTTAACAATCAGTGCCGGATTAAGATATTTTGATGCTTTAAGCATTTCTAGACCATGGTGCCCCCTCTCCCTAGGGTCATCAAGATTACATTGATTTTTTTGGTAAATTGAGAGAAGTTCAATGCCGCATTACAGCTGAGAATGGAAATCAGTCACATCATTTTATCACGAAAATTGACAGTGCCGTAGCAGTAATGTTGCAACAGAGTACCTAATACTGCTGCAGTCGCCACCCGAATGTCACCTTTATCATATCTAAGAAAGTGATTGAAACGCGAGCGAAGCGAGCGTGAAATTTTTTCGATATAAAAACGCAATATGATAGACAGTTGTACATTTTTACTTTTAGTATGGAAATCAGTCACATCATTTTATCACGGAAGTTGTTAGCTTCGCATAGGGCTCGATATTTAAGGCTCTCAGCGAGGTTGTTTTCATGCATAAAATATGCAAGAAAGTAGAGCTTGGAATTGACCAAGTGAATTGAATTGGCGAAGTGTGAGCAAGGCAGTAGGCCCAGCTGCGAAGAGGAAAGCTTGGATTTGGATCCACGCCCAAGTGTAATTACTTAAGGCAGAAGATCAACTTTGCCGTAAGGCAGAAGGCCTCGCATAAGACCTAACGCCGAACCGCAAAAGAGTGGGTTGAAATCGAATCTATGCATGTAGTCACACCTCTTCTACTGCTACCGATTGTTTCCCAAAGAAATACGCGCCATTATTTTTGCAAACTAGCTTTTGGACAGCTAAAAAAAAATCGTGTGGTAAAAACGATGTGTCTGTCCCTAATTTTAAAATTTGTTCACCTTTTTCAACCTGGCATTTTGGTGCCCCCCCCTGAACGTGGTGCCCTAAGCACGTGCTTGTTTTGCTCATTGGTTAATCCGGCACTGTTAACAATGTATTTTTTATGTGAAACGTGAGTGAAATCTAACACTTTAAACTCTCGCGTTTTGTACACATATTTAATTACACAAACGGGTCTACCGCGTTTGGTTGGCGTTTGTGGGTTTGTTGGGACGTCAGTCTTTCCGTGACCACAGCTGGTGCAACTCAGCTGAAACGTCGGAATTAAAGGTAAAAAAACAATGAAATTATATCGCGGTAGACCCGTTTGTGTAATTAAATATGTGAGTGAAATATCTTTAAAAAATCCGTAGGGGTCGGATCTAAAACTGTAATTAAGTCCGACTCACGCTTGACGTACATTTCTAATAGGTTTTCCTGACATCTATAGGTATAGAGCTATTTTATGTATTTTTTTCAAAATTTTAGACCTAGTAGTTTCGGAGATAAAGGGGGGGGGGAATGGTCATTTTTTGCCTATTTTCTTGAATAACTTCTAAACTGTTTATTAGAAAATTATAAAAAAATATATTTGAGATCCTTACAATAAGCTCTTTCATTTGATATGTAACATGATATAGTTTGACATTTTTTTTTTTTTCATTTACCCCCCAAAAGTGGTCCCCATGTTTAAAATTAACTTGTTTACGTTACATGTACATATTTGGGTCACAAACTTACATATGTGTACCAAATTTCAACTTGATTGGTCCAGTAGTTCCGGAGAAAATCGGCTGTGACAGACGGACAGACAGACGCACGAGTGATCCTATAAGGGTTCCGTTTTTTCCTTTTGAGGTACGGAACCCTAAAAAGGACTATAATTATTAAAATCATTTAAATTAATTAAGGTAAATGTGTGGAAAACTGTCAGGTAAGACGACAAGCTCTTTCAATCCTTCAACTCTTGCACTTGTACATTCTCTACTTACAGAAGTTTTGTAGAGCAGAATAAGCGAGGCATCCATGTAGAGGAAGTGTAGGGACGCTCGGCAGGAAGCAGGTGGGCTGTCGATCACGTGTTGCGTTCATTTAGCCCAATTCCCTAGAGTTGGAGCTGCAGCTAGGTTACTGTCCCGGCGGCATTAAGTGCCACACCATTCTCCTCGAATCTTCTTGTTTTCCTGCAGAACAGAAGAACATCTTTAAGATCGTTTTCTTTCAGTGTGTCTTTACCGAATGTATTATATCGCGGTGCCGCATACATGAATTACATGATAAGTTCGCCTTTGTACTAATGATGTGTGTTCTTTCATGTTTTATGTTTCTTTTTGTGCAAGGACTATACCAATTTTAATAACAAAACTTCCGTGAGACACAGACATATTAAATATATTAAAAACGGGTCACTCACGTATTTGACAATAATGCCATAAATGAGGGTAGTTTCTCGCCCCCCTTGCCGCCACCGGCGCCTGCGCCGAGTTATCGGGCGCGGAGAGCTGCGGCCCGCAGTCTGCGCCGGTCCGTCACCGTAAACGCAAGCTTCTGATGACACTCCTCGGTACGGAGTGAAACATGTCGAGCGTTTTTCGACTTAAAATACGTGAGTGACCCGTTTTTAATATATATTTAATAAGGACTATACCAAACAAACTTAAGAATATCCACAAATGGCTCAAAAACAAATGAAGGGACCGGATGTGGTGTCTTCTCGGAGGACCTGAACATATACATCTCAAAACCCCTGGGTTACACTGGGAACACAATACGGTATTCCAAGCTGAATGTGTAGGAATAATAGAAGCTTGCAATGCGATAAAAAGACGAGAAGTAAAACAAGAAAATATAGTAATACTGTCAGACAGTAAATCAGTACTGCAAGCACTAGGTAGCTACAAACTTACATCGGAACGGAACTCATACTTGAATGTCATCGAGGCCTCACTGAAGTGAGCAAAGAAGGCAACAAAGTAACAGTATAATGGATAAAGGGGCAAAGTGGATCAAGAGGAAACGATGCAGCGGATGAACTGGCCAGGAAAGGTTCAGAAACCAGCTAGACCAACATCACAAACAGCTTCACAATAAGTACTGGACTAAAATGAACACCTGTAGGCAGACCAAAGAACAAAACTACAAGCTTACACCAAAATATTACTAAAAACACCCAGACACCAACTACGCAAAATAGTAGGAATAATCACAGGACATAACAGACTAATCCAGCGGTCGGCAACCTTTTAGCAGCCAAGGACCAAATAGTAGTTACCGAAGTTGATGCGGGCCGCACTTTGTTAATATTTATGACTTTATCAGACATTGTCGTTTGTCAATATTACATACAAAATAGCCTAGGAGACTCGCGGGGTGCAAGTGAGAGGTTTGCGGGCCGCTAGTGAAAGGCTCGCGGGCCGCAAGTGAGAGGTTCGCGGGCCGCTTGTTGCCGACCGCTGCACTAATCAAACACCTACATAATATGGGTAAAACAGACAGCCCCATGTGCAGAGTGTGCATGGAAGAAGAAGAAACAGTAAAGCATATTCTCCTACACTGTAGGTAGAAGGTAGAAGTATACAGGAACCAATACCTAGGGACTCCGTGCACATTGAAGGAGGCAGTTAGCAACCTGAAGACACTGCTAGGTGTCATGGAGGAGCTGGGGTGGCTATAGTTCGTTTTTTTTTGCATTAGAAAGAACTTGGAAGAAGGTAAGCAATCTTGACATGTCTTTTAGTTGAAAAACGCTTTTTAAAAATCAATAACTATTACTTATAACAATAAGAATAAGAATAATTTATTTCTAAAAACTGTTACAAACATAGTTACCAGGGGCCCCCGCACTAGGTTACACCTGTATCGCGGGGAACCAATTACACTTGTATAACAGAGTTTCGTTATCGTGTGCAGGTCATACTATTAATATAATATCACATAATAACATTAAAACTTACATTTAATACTTAAAACTAAAAATTAACAATTAACATAGTCTAAGGTAAAAATTACAGTGAAGTGACACTTTGCAAAATAGCTTCTGTCTCTGTGTAACCATAGTGTAACTCAGTGATTGAAGTAGCTTATAGGTAGTGTTTTTGGCCTCATTTGCAGTGCTATCTTTTAAATCACAGTGCTTGAGAATGGTGTTGTAAGTTGCTGCCTTTATGTAGTCCCCGAAACGTTTAGCAAATGCAGATGATACTTTAGGTACCGGTAGATTAAATATGCGCTTTTTAAGGAGCGAATTGTAACAAGTCAAGTGTTTAGATGATATATGGGTGATCACAACTATTTTATGCAGAAACAGTTGACGAACGGTAAGAAAGCAGAAGAATATAAATGAACATATTAGATTCATAATTGTTACATATTTGCCGTAACTTATTTTTACACTGTGTTTTTCAATTAAAAGACACATCAAGATTGTTTACCTTATATTTTCTAATGCTAAATAAAACGAACTATAGAGTAGTGCTACCTCGTTTTCACGCAAAATAGGCCAATGGTTGTCGACTTGCGGAAAATGCCCAGTATAACTAACTAACTAAGGGGATCTACCAACATAGGTATGTATCCTTTTGTAGTTTTGCTGAACCTATAAACACAATTTTTTTGCTCTTAAGTAGTAGTTTTTGATGGTGTTTGATCCATTGATCAGTGACCCAGTCTCAGTTTTTCTGATAAACAGCTGTCTTAATGGACTCACCGATATGTTTTGCAGAAACCTGCACCTTGTAGCATACACCTTGTTTTCTCAGTCAATCTCAATATAAATAAATATATTGGGACATTTTTACACAAATTGACTAAGTCCCACAGTAAGCTCAAGAAGGCTTGTGTTGTGGGCACCCAGACAACAATATAATTATTCAATATACAAATATCTGTCTCATCAAACAAATAAATTCCCTAACCAGGATTTGAACCCAGAACCATCAGCTTCACAGGCAGGGTCACTAGGCTAGGCACCCACTAGGCCAGACCGGTTGTCAAATATAACCAAGATATTCTTTTGAACAAACTGCCATATCACTGCTGGTTTCAATCTGTGCCCTTCATAATCTACATACTTACTGCTGTCTGTCTCTCATGCAGTCTAAAAAAATTAAGTGTGGGGTACAAACTTTGTGTCGCTCGAAAGTCGAAACCCTCTTGCCTTATCTCCTGATCCACCTTTCAGTACTGGTCATCACTCAAGTAATTTTCCAAATTTCTGGGAATACTTCTAGCTCGAGACAGAGGTTAAATATGTGCCATAGCGGCTCCGCCAGCACCATGCTGTACAGTCCATACGCACGAGGGAATACCATGCGGACACGAAGATTTTTTTAGCTTAAGTTGTTGAATTGCGGCACTTACCTCCAACTTCGGCTTCTCCATTAATTAATATTTTTTCAGTACCTCGTACCTCTACTGAGTCTACTGTTTCTTTTATTAGAATCCATTTATTGTATTTGTAAACCAACAAGTGTCAATACTGTCAATGTCACTGAAAGATGGCACTAGAAAAAACCGATTATTTTTAAATTGTCAAGAGCTAATGTCAGAACGTCCCTACTAATTTTGACAGCTCCCTTAAAAAAAAGAATGTCTCTGGTTTTTGGCTTCCAATTATTGGGTCGTACATTATTGGGTCGGGCTTTCTCGACCTGTACCAATAATGCGCAGCCCAATAATTGAAAGCCAAGGGACTCAAATTAGTGGACGCGAATTATGGGGTCGTACATTATTGCCCTGTGAAAAGAGTGGCTTCGTATTATCGCCCCGGACCAATCTTGAGCGGACCGAGAATGCTCAACACAGGAATGTACAGCCCAATAATACGCGTCCACCATGGACGCCAATTATTGGGCTGTACATTCTTGGGTTGAGCATTATTTGGTTGTACATTAGTGGCTCCCGTCATGCAGACTTGGTGGCAGCACTGAAGCAGTTGACCGGTGCTGTCAAAAACGTGTCGTTCCGAAATCTGCTGCATGAAGGCAAAGTGACAATTGAATTTAAAAAGACAAAATCTTTAAATTATATTTACGTTTTACATAATTAGACTTTATACCACAAACTTGAAATGTCAGAAGATTCTGTCATGATTTCTTGGATTTTATAATTTTCTTTAATAATTTGTATTATGGCTGTAACAAAAGTTGAATATTTGAACGGACTTGAATTGACTATGCTTTCAATGGCCGAGGCCGACAGCGCTGTTTCGCATTATAATATCTGTGTAGTTATTGGTTTAAATTATTGTGTTACAAAATTATGCCGCAATTGACCAATTAGAGACGTAAATTGATTTAAAAGATTAACCGACGCTTGCCTGTCTACATATAAAACAAACTTAAATCAAGGGTGTTGTCCATCCGGCTTGATTTGATGATCCTGTCGATCTTGACAACGCTAGCGTAATGATCAAACAACATTATCCACTTTTCTGACTAATAGTTACCACGAACATAGCCGATATTTGTTACAATTACGAATTTGAACCCAGTATGAAATTATGATGAGTAATTTTGTATATTATTTCGTTGTGTTGCTTTGCTATAGCATTACGAAGTCGGAAGCAGGTATGTTTACACGCCCAACGGATTTTTACTAAATTATGTTACTATTCCAGTAATTATTCTCGCCCTAGCTTCTTAAGCAAAGCTCATTTAAACAGCATTCACAACTATTTCTATTTAAAATCACACAAACCAGTTAGAATCGTATTCTTATTAGCGGTATTTTTACCTATTACTTTTGCATGTAAGTAATTGATTCTTTTGGGGCCATAGTATCATTTAGCAAAGTTTTATTAGTTAATGTACGTTATATATATCACTAATTTAAGTCACATAGCAAAAACTTTACTTACTTGCACACTATCTTTATGAATGGAAATGCTTGATCGACAACAATAAAATATTCGTTGTTTCAGAGTACGCTAGATATTATTTTGACTATGAATGTAATGAGCCATTGCTAGCTAATGCCAAACTCACCGCCACATCAAGTTTGAGAGAGAGGGGACCTGACAATGCTAAATTATATGGTAAGTCCATGCATAAAAAAGCAAAGAACTTAATTTGAATACAATAGTATTTTAGATTGTTAATTTTGTTCCCTCATTTATGTTATCCCCACATTTTTCTTTAGTTATTTTTTATATCAGTTGTTTTAAGTACAAACCCAGAACTCAGTTTATTTTATTAAAAATAGACTTTGAATGTAGCTTCACGTGTGTATATTAGTCACTTCTTTATTTTGGGTCTGTTTTGTTTAGCATGTGTTGTAACTTTTTTTATGTGTGGCAGAAAATAGTTGTTTGTATTGGCTGAAAAAATGTGTTAATAAAAGAAAGTTAAAAAAAAAAACAAGAATCTGAAAAGTGAAATTGGGAGGAAAAATTGGAAGTAATAGGATTCTTCGTCTACAGGTCCACAAATTAACTAAGAACAATTTAAGGACCACATTGATTTTTGCACAACAACATTGCCCTTATTTCAAGCCAAAGATGGCAGACTTTAATGTAAGATGGGCATTTAACATTAAAACCTGGACACCCACTTACAATGAAATATTATCAGCTTCAAGCTATGTACAGCCAGAAGAGAAAGAGAGATTAGACAGATTTGTATATCAAGATGATGTAAAATCATCACTTATTGGGAGACTCATGATGCGGAAATTTGTCCACATATCTACTGGCATTCCTTATAATGAAGTTAAATTCTCTAGGGATGAACGTGGAAAGCCATACTTAGTTGGTGCAGGAGATATTCCCGTTAACTTCAATGTTTCTCATCAGGGAGATTATTCCGTCCTAGCCGGACATAAGGAGCGCAATATTGGGATAGACATAATGAAGATAGAGCCTCCTGCAAACAAGAATGTTCCGGAATTCTTCAGACTCATGACAAGACAGTTTTCTACTCATGAATGGAGGACTATAAAAGACTATCCCACAGAAAAGGAACAGTTGAAATGCTTTTACCGACACTGGTGCTTGAAAGAAGCTTATGTTAAGAACATAGGTGTTGGATTGACGATTGCTCTTAACAAAATCACATTTGTGATTAATACTTATGATATGTCCGTTGGAAATATTGTGACCGACACACAACTGTATGTTAATGATGTTCTGAAACGTGATTGGAAGATTGAAGAGACGCTTTTAGATGACACACATGGTGTGGCTGTAGCTATACAGATTCCTAAAGACACTACTATAGAACCAGTGGCTTTTTCCTATTTGAATTTCGAAGAATTGGTTAAAGAAGCGCGAGCATTACATCCTCCGGATGCAACTTTTGCAAATAGTTTTCTAAAGAAACAAATGAAACCTTTTTAGAATTAAGTATATCTTCTTGATTAAGTTGTTTGGAGCTTAGTGTGCTTTTTGTATTTTGTAGTGTTTTAGATATATCAGGCCCCAATTTCACCATGGTGACAGGTGCGACAATTGTAAAATCACTGTTGCTGACGTCACAGGCATCCATGGGCTACGGTTACCACTTACCATCGGACGGGCCGTATTCCTGTTTGCCACCATCATTGTATTATTAAAAAAAACTTTATTATATCGGAAAAAAACAGATATTTCTTTTGCGAAGTTTCTGACAATTGTCAAGATTTAGAAGAATTGTAGGTAATTCTTTGACAGGTAATGAGTTATATGTCGGAATTTCGTGACAATTGTAGTGTTTCTTGTGACAATTGTCATAAACTTAGCAAGAGAAATATCTGTTTTTTTCCGATATAATAAAGTTTTTTTTTAATAAAACAATGATGGTGGCAAACAGGAATACGGCCCGCCCGATGGTAAGCGGTAACCGTAGCCCATGGATGCCTGTGACGTCAGCAACAGTGATGTTTTACAATTGTCGCACCTGTCACCGTGGTGAAATTGGAGCCAGGTGTCAGGTGCTTTAGAAATAAAATCAAAACATATTCATTGACATTTAATTTTACATAACATCCCAAAAACACTAACAATCATAAGAATAATCATCAGCAACTCATCATTCAAATATTGAATGCTAAAAGTTGCCAGCACAAAAAACGCTTGCATATCATTGTAAAGGTGTCAACGCATGGACGGCTTCTGAGAACGATTTCGACCAGCAACTCGTCATCGATCTGGGGACAGTGAAGAACATAACGCGAGTGGCGACGCAGGGGAGGCAGCACTCCAGGGAATACGTGCAGGAGTACCACATCAGTTATGGCACGAACGGATTGGACTATGTGCGGTATAAGGCCGCGGGGGGCGAAGTGAAGGTAAATATGGGGTTTTTGGAACTATCGTGCAATTGGCAGCAAACTTTAGGTATGGTGTCAATATTCAATGTATGTTCCCATCTAGCATCTAGCTCATTGCGTTACGCCAATAGATGGCGCTAGTGTTCCATTACGATTTTTTAGAAGCTACTATGAAGTCCTACATCGCGGTATCGAAGTTTCAAAGGTCAGCTAAATAAATACAAATTTTAACCAATGGTTGGGTGGTTCTCCAAGCGAGTATAGTTTAATTACAAAGACCTTTGTTAAATTTAGCGTTATTACAGTTTACTTACGAATGTCAAAAACTATTCAAATTTCAACGCCTCTATCTTTAACTGTTTAGGCTGTGGTTTGTCTGTCGTTAACGGAATTTTGAAGATAATTTTATTTTTAAATTGACACCATACCTAGAGACTTAAGCTAATAGCATTAAAGTTACACGGAGATACTAACGGCTACATTCAAACTAACCAATACATGCAAAACATTCTACAACTAACTTTTAGGGATTTTGTCATAGCTCATAATAATATTTGCTTTGTCGCTCTCAAGTGACAAGGCCTAGTTTCACTCCCCTTTGGGGCCTTGGGGCTGAATTAAAAAAATAGGTAAGTAGGAACCGGAAATAGGGTAATTGCGCCATATTTTGTAGTTTGGTTTGCATGAAAGTATTTTGGCTTGCATGGTTGTTTTCTGCACTTTATTTTAATCCCTTCCTAGTTTTATTTATTCCCTCTAGTATTGGTTTTGGGTGTTAAATGATTAAACCTTTTTGTAATGGTGAATTGGAAATTGATCTAAACTTTTGCCTGAGGTTGGCGGTAAAGGGACCGGAACCACTCAACAAGACCACTCGCGTTACAAGCCTCAATTAGCTATTAATCGTTTGTCTAATCTGTTATTTTCAGTGGCGTAGCGTTAACAAATCTAGCCGTGGGCGAAGTCGCATCTGCGAGGCCCTTTTTTTTCCTGGCCTCGCGCGAGGCGCCCCTTGGGGCGCGAGGCCGTGCGCACAAAACAGCCGTGGGCGACGGCCCATTTCGCCCACGCCTAGCTACGCCACTGGTTATTTTAACTGTATTAGTAAGAAAGGGATAAAACATAAATCGTCAGGTGACAAGCAAAAGTCACTAATTACTAAAAAAAAATTAAACAAAAATCGACCTTCTTCTAGTACTAATATGGTTCACTATGGCTATGAACTTGAGGCCTGTAAAGATGTATAAAACGGGGGTTAACATTCCACTGACTTCTATTTAACACTAACTAACTAACATAAAGGCACCAGCGCTTGGACACCAACGGAGAGCTCATACTACCAGCGCTTGACCATCAACCTGCGCTCGAGGAAGGAACTTCGCGCCATCGCCACTAGAGGGCGTTTTGCCACTGATGAATATGTATCGGAGTACACTCTTCAGTATTCTGATGATGGAGAGGGTTGGAGGACGGTCGCTTCTGCTGATGCGTTTTCACAGGTAAGAAAAATCGTATGAAACATCAAGAAACTTCTCGAGATTGATACTAGAGGGCACTTTGCCACTGATGAATGTGTCTCGGAGTATACGCTTCAGTATTCTGATGATGGAGAGGGTTGGAGAACGGTCGCTTCTGCTGATGCGTTTTCACAGGTAAGCAAAATCGTATGAATGAAACATAGCAATAAAGCTCGCGAGATTGACACTAGAGGGCGCTTTGCCACTGATGCATATGTCTCGGAGTATACGCTTCAGTATTATGCTGATGCATTCTCACAGTTAAGAACAATAGGGGGCGAAACTGCATTGGTGTACGTGAGGCGTCTTGCACGTGCTAAGGTCGGTGGCCCTCTTAAAGCTTGGCCTTCGGCCTCGTAGCTTCAGCTTTTTTAGGACTTCAAAGGTCAACGTTGGGTTCAACGCCTGATTCGCTTTAGTCTCAACCGGTTTCAAGGGCTGAAATCTCATATTGCCCAAGCTCGGGGCAGCGGCGTCAAGGTGTATCCACCAGAGATGAGCAAGGTAATGGAATGGTGTGCGAGCAAAATTAACCAACAGTAACGTGCACACCGCGCACCAATGGGGCCGCAACCTTGTATATACAGCTTTGCTAAATCGCATTGGCGGATGCTCGCTCTTAGCGATAACCTAATGTCTAACATAAAAATCTCAGGGTATGTATTTTTTTTTGTTTATAATGTACAAATGGTGATGGTGCATCTATTTACACCAAAGAGAATTTGAAATAAAGGCGGATTGTCCAAGTAAATTATGTAGCCACAGTAAATTTACTGCCATCTTTCGACAGAAGATTAAAACTGTTAGAAGGCCATTGGACTTTGATCCATATTCTTTCAGTGATATGTGTTAACTTGTTAAATATTAATATTAACGCCATCTACTAGATGGCAGTAAATGTACTGTGGCTACATAATTTACCATGACAGTAACTCTCTATACGCTCTATTCTCTTTGATTTACACTAATACTAACCCAAATCTATCTCTCTTTTACTCTGCCTTACAATGGTCGCAGAGTTTTTGATATAAGTCAATTTGCATTTAAGTAAGTAAATGTTCTTAATTGAGCACAACATAATGATACTAAAAACACATAATAAACTATGTAAAACAGGCGATTTTATCACTAAAATCGATTAATAATTTAAATAATGAATTTGAAAACACATGCTGTAAAACTTTTATGATTATTATTATTTGTATCTAAACGTGTGATTTTTATAGACTTTCGACGGCAACCAGGACGGTAACACGGTTAAGAAGAATGAATTCGAAGTGCCTATAATAGCTCAGTTCATTCGAATCAACCCTATGCGTTGGAGGGACAAGATCTCCATGAGAGTCGAGCTGTATGGATGCGATTATGGTACGTAATACTTAGATTATAAGATTATCTTTATTTATCAAAACCTGACGGTTTAGTTTAGATCATCCTTTATAGGTAATCATTTCTATCTGTGAATTAATGTAAAGTCATATCACTTTCTTTTGTACTAAGTGAGAAAATATTTAAATCTAGGGGGCTCATTTAGACGGTGCGAGAAGTCGCATGCGAGTTTCATTACATTGCGGTTTTCGATCGGTCGGTTGAAGTGGACGTAACCAACAGTCCGCAATGTAACTAAAATCGCATGCGAGTTCGCACGCCGTCTAAATCAACCCTAACAGTTGTTAACCTTTTGAACGCCACAGACGGCAATTGACGTCAACGCAAAATCGTGACAACGACGCCAAAGACGGCATTTGTCATCGATCGTTTTTTGATGAAAATCTACTGAAAAACACCCCACTTTTAGGTTGGCATTATTTATTTACAAAATTAAATTTTACCCCCGTGGCGTCAGTGGCACGGCAAATGGATGCGGCGTCTGGCGTTCAAAAGGTTTTTTTTTAAAATCTTTATTTAATAAAAGGGTTTTAAACGTTCACTCAGTGTTTAACCGGTTAACCCCGATTTAGTGGCTAACCCTGGATAGCACAAGTGGAAGTCGTATTTAGAAATTTACTTGAATTCCGCAAAAATATTTTTTTTACAGAGGCCAACACGATGTCCTTCAACGGCTCCTCGCTTATCAACATGGATCTGCTCCGGGACCCTATATCCGCCTCCCGCGAAACCATCCGTTTCCGGTTCAAGACCAGCACGGCTTCCGGCGCTCTGTTGTATTCAAGAGGCACTCAGGGAGACTACATAGCGTTGCAACTGAGGGATAATCGACTGGTGTACAATATTGACTTAGGTAAGTCTTTTAACATAACTTTCGTGACACTCATTGAACACATACTCGCGCACACTCATAACTGTCCACCGCTGGACCTTAATTTAATTAATAAGGTCCACCAATGGACAGTTAAGAGTGTTGCTGTTTGTACTAAAGCTTTATTTTTTCGTCTAAACGTCGAAAATAAACAATTTTCGATAGACCCTTTGAATATGCTTTGATTATGCTATTTATTTACGAGTATATCCTAAAGAAGCCCTCAGTCCTTTTTTACAAGGTAATATCAGATTGCCGCTGACACTGGTTTTTACTAAAGCAAATGTTACAGAAATCAAAGTCCTTGTCACTTGAGTTCCAAAATACTCATTGACCTCGATGAGTAAAGTCATTTATGTTTTACAAAAACATTCTGGACATAGGCCAGAGCATTGCCGGACACAGATTTCATGAATAAGATGGTTAATAATCTCTCTTTCGCCAGGTTCCGGCACAGCAACTTCCCTATCCGTTGGCAGTCTCCTAGACGACAACATGTGGCACGACGTCCTTATCTCTCGCACTAGACGTGACGTCATCTTCTCCGTCGACCGAGTGGTCGTTGCCGGACGAGTCAAGGGCGAGTTCTCGAGGCTCAATCTTAATAGGCAGGTAAGACGAGATCTGAAAACTTTTTACTGACCATTTTGGAAATCGTATAGTTTACTAGACAATATGTGGGACTACGTCCTTATCTCTCGTACGAGACTCGATGTCATCTTCTCCGTCGACCGAGTGGTCGTTGGCGGACGAGTCAAGGGCGAGATCTCGAGGCTTAATTTTAATAGACAGGTTGTAGATGGTTTCATAGGTTACACGACTTACCTAAAAAAATATCTAGGAGTTTCAGTTTGGTACCGTGACCAGGATATTTTAGGCGTAGCTAAAAGAGATATTTACTAAATATAAATAGCACTTACGAAACAAGATTCACAGATTGTTTTTCCTTACAGCTATACATTGGCGGTGTACCCAACTTCCAAGAAGGCCTAGTAGTAAACCAGAATTTTACGGGTTGTATCGAGAACCTGTATTTGAACGCCACAAACGTCATCTACGAGTTGAAGCAAGGATATGAGACCGGCGAGTCGTTCAAGTACCAGAAAGTGAACACTCTTTACGATTGTCCAGTAAGTGAATAGTTACTCTTACATGGTAATAAGATAATCCGGAGGTTTTCGGTCTTTAATCAACAAACAGCCCTTAAGTCGGGTCATCGGACCCTAGGTCAATGTGGCGTAGACCGGTATACAAAATGTTTGGTTGGAAAAACCGTCTTACGGCAAAAACTTTAGTATTTGCATACGTACTTCGCTCAGACACAGTCAAAAAGGAACAACTTGTTCTGCCGTATTAACCTTCTGTATGTGGAGTATGTGTACAAACGCAAGAGTTAGAAGCGACGGAAGAGCTTGTAGACGATATTACCTGATAGACCGCTTTCTCCACTAATATTTTAACCACAGAACTCGGGCACACAAGTCAAACTATTACAGGGTTCTTCATTATACCTTAACTTTCTTTCAGGAACCGGAAATTGTCCCCATAACGTTCCTAAAGGAAGGCTCGTACGCGAAACTGCGCGGCTACTCCGGGGGCAACCAACTCAACATATCTTTTGATTTCCGAACTTACGAGAACCACGGGCTGCTCATATACCACAAGTTCAAGTCTGAGGGACACGTCAAGGTAAAGACTATTATTAAAAGGCATATTATAATGCACTTATTAATGTTTTAAAAAAACCAGCGGTTTGGACGGGCCAACCAAGAAACTCAGCAAGGTATTATTTAATTTTTTTGAGAATTGTGACGTTTTTCGGCATCTACGGGTAAATTATGGCTGTTGGCCCTTATGTTGTTATTAATGACGCTCCAATACTAATGCGATGCTATTAATCTAACAATGTTCAATGCAGGTATACCTTGACGAAGGCAAAGTCAAAGTGGAACTCTTTACCGAAGGCTCTCCCAAAGTGAAGCTGGACAACTACCCCGACGAGATGTTCAATGATGGCAGATGGCATGCCCTGATGCTGACCATGGCTACAGATAGCCTGACGGTGGCTGTCGACCATAGACCGGTGAAAACTACGAAAAAATTGAGGTTTTTTACTGGCAGCTCGTATTATATTGCCGGTGAGTTATCTAACTAGAAACAACAGTTCCTTTATCACTACACCTTATAAAAGTCCCCCGCCGCGTCTGTCTGTTTGTGTGTTTGTATGTTTGCGATAAACTCAAAAACTACTAAACGGATTTTCATGCGGTTTTCACCTACCAATAGAGTGATTCTTGAGGAAGGTTTAGGTGTATAATTTGTGAACCCGTGCGAAGCCGGGCGGGTTTCTAGTATACATAATGACACACAACGCACAGCCTAAATTGTAGATGGCTCTTAAAATTTAGAATTTTTACCCTTTTTTGGCTAGTGTAATACATCCCCGCACCCAAAACTCTGGGGTAAGCTCAAGGCCATTTTTGCGTAGCAGCGCCGGGATTTGTTTTCCTTATTGCTCATTATAATAATTCATTTTATACAAAGCTCTAATATATAAAATGTTGTTCTCCAGGTGGTAAAGGCCCTCCGCGCGGCTTCGTAGGCTGCATGCGCCGCATAGCTGTAGACGGCAACTACCAGCGACCCACGGACTGGAAGAAAGAGGACTATTGCTGCCCCAACGACGTGGTGTTTGACGCCTGTCAGATGATTGACAGGTCAGTAATGTCAAGGTTCTTGTTATACCACAGAATAAATAATAGTACTACCGTAGGAAACTTCCTACAAACCCGAGGTTTGTCAGCGGTTCAGGGTCGAATTATGCTGTCCCTTTCTAATATATGGCACTATCCCTTTCGGCTATTTAGGGTTGTCAAAATTCAAGCCATTATCTTATCTGTGGTCGTGCACGCAAAGGGACTTCAAGTTGTGTCAACCCTAATAATTGCTCGGAGCAATGCTGAGCCGAACGGAACCGAGTTTGCCCGAAGGGAGGAGTTTCGCACCCCTGGTTACATATACATATACCACACCATGGTCTAGAAGGAGAACATCCGAAACGGAATGGTGTTCGACGCCTCTCTTATGATTGACATGAATATCTTAACTCTCTAACTATGGACTCTCTAATGTTACTCTCGTCATATTATTCCATCAAAGCCCAAAAAAACCCATATGATTTGAGAAAACAGTACTGAAGGTTAACCTTTTCAGAATATCTGCCTGCATTACGTAACAGCTGTAACAGCCATTATTACTAATTCTATTGTTAACCATATTCACACTATAAATACCAAATTCAAATATATTTCAATTCAATTCAAGACAATAAAGAATTCAATTCAATTCAATTTTCAATAGCCATTGTTATATTTGGTGAGCTGATATTATCCTGTTGAATTTGTTTAATTGGGAATTTAATTAGCTGCCGTAAAACTGACAAGTTATTTGAATCTCAATTTTAGTGAGTTGTATGTTTATTCACGCAGATGTAACCCGAACCCTTGCGAGCACGGCGGCGAGTGCACTCAGACTGCCGACGAGTTCAACTGCAACTGCCAGGGCACTGGCTACGCGGGTGCCGTTTGCCATTCGTGTAAGTTACACTTAATATTATTGACTCGGTTTTATCGATTACATAGTTTTGAATATTTAAAGAATATTAATTTTACCAAAGAGAATATATAGTATAGAGGGGTAGCTTGCATAGTAAATTATGTAGTCACAGTAAATTTACTGCCATCTATCGACACACGACTACAACTAAAAATGAAAACGTATAAAATTATCGAAAAAATGTATATATATGGATAAATGGTGTTATTATTTTATATCATTTTGACCCATGTTCATTCAATGATATCTATGTGTTAAAATTGTTAAATATGAAACGGTGTCGTCAACGCCATCTAGCCGACCATAGGCCAAAGGTGTGTGCGCCATCTATCCGAGAATGACTTTTTATTGATTTCCGAGGCACGTTTTTTTCTTAGACTTTATTCTTCTTATACGGAGTTACATGTCTTTGATTTTACGTTGATTATCGCTCGATATTTATCGATTTATTTTAATGATTGTCAACAGTAGGGTTAAGATGGTCGCCACTTTATCATCTGTCACAATTGTCACGTTCTAATAAGTGTGTAAGTGCGAAAGTGACGCATGACACGACAGGCGATAAAACGCGACCATGCTACCGCCGCTGGAGCAAACCTGCACACAATCCATAGTGTGCAATACTGCCCTGCTAAGCCAAAGAGCGCTATCTCAAAAGAAAATTAATTGTTAACTTATACTTTAGTTTCTATTACTGAGAATCCCATTTTCAAAATCATTTGTTTTTGAGATAACGCTATTCGGCTTAGGAGGGCAGAAATGTATGTCAGACGATAATGGCCTTAAATCCAGAATAATATAAAATGGCGGTCAGTAAGAACAATTGTTGTAAGACCGACGTCTTATCATGACCGAAATGAGAAAAATATCAATGAACTTGCCAGTGTTTATATCACTTGATGATGCTCAGACGTTTATGAACTTGCCTTCCTTCAATTCAAGCTAAAAATGAGGCAAAATGGTTTATAAGGTGAAAACTGTATAGAAGTGACATTTGTGTGTTGTTACAGCGGTGCACCCGCTGTCCTGCCAGGCGTACAAGAACGTGCAGGCCGTGGCGCGCTCCGCCGACATCAGCGTCGACGTGGACGGCTCCGGCCCGCTGCCCGCCTTCCCCGTCACCTGCCAGTTCTACAGTGAGTCCGTACATGTACCGAACAAGGCGGTTTCTACAACGCGCTAACTTATAATAGTTACCGCTTTTCCGTAAATATCCCCTTGTTTTGCGATGCAATCGCTTTTCATCAGGAAATTCGCCTGCTCATTTGCGTTCCTACATCATAGAAAAATGTATGCTTATTGGTAAAGGTGAAACTGTTCATTTCTGTTCGCAGCGGACGGGCGCGTGCTAACAACGGTGCAGCACTCGTCGTCGGTCTCTCAGAGCACCGTCGTCGACGGCTACCAGGAACCCGGCAGCTTCAAACAGGTACTTTCGTTGATAAAAATGTTTTGTATGTGGCGTCACTAGAAGCTGCCCACTTCCCTTCAGGCAGCACGTCATCGCCATTCACTATCATTGTAAATAATCTTTCCTTATTGACCGAAGCGTAGCGAAGGTCTACGTTTTGACTCGGGCATTTTGCTTTTGTATGTCCTCTACGGGTCGCAATTCTTAACCGATTCTCGTGAAATTTTGTAACCGAATTCTATGATTCGATAATTTTTTTTTGTCGAGCCGGTTTTTGTAATTATTTTAAAATAGTAAAGTTGTGACAGCTCGCGCTTAAACAAATAGTCGTATCGGTATCATAAGAGTGTATTCTTTTTGAGACATGTTTACAGATTAAATGGCCAAAAATTCAGAAAAATTATGTCGCTGGTTTTGGAGGTATTAATATATTTTAGTTTGTATGTCCGGATGTTCTCCTCTACAGGTCGCAATTATTAACCGATTCTCGTGAAATTTTGTAACCGAATTCTATGATTCGATAAAAATTTTTTGTCGAGCCAGTATTTGGAAATTTTTCAAAATGGAAGAGTAGTGACAGCTCGCGCTTAAATAAATAGTCGTATCGGTATCATAAGAGTGTATTCTTTTTGAGACATGTTTACAGATTAAATAGGATTCAGAAATTTTATTTCGCTGGTTTTGGAGGTATTAAGATATTTAGTTTTTACTTGAGAATGAGTAGCTAAATTTCGTCACCTTAAGTAAGAACCATCATGGCGTATTTTGCAAACGTTCGCTTTTTTGTTTGCACAGAAGGTCTGGGTTCGATCCCCAGTAATTATATGCTGGGATATAACTTTTTGTATTTTTTTTACACTTTTCGTATTGTTTTTTTTTATTTACTATATTTTCATCGTGCCCAATAAGATATGCTCGCGAGGTCTACAGCTCACAGAGCCACTAGTTAATGTCCATGGTACTGTACGTTTCATTTATTATATAAATAGTGCTCAAGTTAAGGGCACTAAATTTACAGTCGCAGCAACCAAACAACTGCCGTGCCCCCAGCAGACAAGTGAGCCTATTAATTGGCTCAAAGAATTTCTGGTCATAAGATTATTTATTACAGGACATAACCTACGACGCGTCCCGCGCCCAGCTGGAGGCGTTGCTGAACCGATCGAGCTCGTGCTCGCAGCGGCTCGAGTACATGTGCCGCCACTCACGCCTCCTCAACTCTCCTAGTGAGTCCTCAATTTTATTAGATTACAACGACGCGTCTCGCGCCCAGCTGGAGGCGTTGCTGAACCGATCGAGCTCGTGCTCGCAGCGGCTCGAGTACATGTGCCGCCACTCACGCCTCCTCAACTCTCCTAGTGAGTCCTCAATTTTATTAGATTACAACGACGCGTCTCGCGCCCAGCTGGAGGCGTTGCTGAACCGATCGAGCTCGTGCTCGCAGCGGCTCGAGTACATGTGCCGCCACTCACGCCTCCTCAACTCTCCTAGTGAGTCCTCAATTTTATTAGATTACAACGACGCGTCTCGCGCCCAGCTGGAGGCCTTGCTGAACCGATCGAGCTCGTGCTCGCAGCGGCTCGAGTACATGTGCCGCCACTCACGCCTTCTCAACTCTCCTAGTGAGTCCTCAATTTTATTAGATTACAACGACGCGTCTCGCGCCCAGTTGGAGGCCTTGCTGAACCGATCGAGCTCGTGCTCGCAGCGGCTCGAGTACATGTACCGCCACTCACGCCTCCTCAACTCTCCTAGTGAGTCTTCAATTTTATTAGATTACAACGACGCGTCCCGCGCCCAGCTGGAGGCCTTGCTGAACCGATCGAGCTCGTGCTCGCAGCGGCTCGAGTACATGTGCCGCCACTCACGCCTCCTCAACTCTCCTAGTGAGTCCTCAATTTTATTAGATTACAACGACGCGTCTCGCGCCCAGCTGGAGGCGTTGCTGAACCGATCGAGCTCGTGCTCGCAGCGGCTCGAGTACATGTGCCGCCACTCACGCCTCCTCAACTCTCCTAGTGAGTCCTCAATTTTATTAGATTACAACGACGCGTCTCGCGCCCAGCTGGAGGCGTTGCTGAACCGATCGAGCTCGTGCTCGCAGCGGCTCGAGTACATGTGCCGCCACTCACGCCTCCTCAACTCTCCTAGTGAGTCCTCAATTTTATTAGATTACAACGACGCGTCTCGCGTCCAGCTGGAGGCCTTGCTGAACCGATCGAGCTCGTGCTCGCAGCGGCTCGAGTACATGTGCCGCCACTCACGCCTCTTCAACTCTCCTAGTGAGTCCTCAATTTTATTAATTAGATTACAGGGTGGTCCAAAACATGTTAACAAATAATGTTTAGAGTTGAACCAAGAGAAGTTTGGAACGATTTTGATAGAACACGTGCAAGTGTTATTTTAATCGTCAAACTTCTATCAAATTATGACTTATAAATGATCCTTGCACTGAGTGTGCCATCAAAATCCAAATCATTAAGGTGCAGCGGTACAATTTCGACTGCGGGATAATTTCAACTAATCGAAATATCTTCCATGTTTTATATTATTAACTAGAGGGCCATAAATGTCCAGATAGCGAAAAATATGTGTTGTGGCCCAGTTAAATTAAGGGTTCCACCTCGGAATGAGAGATAATAAGCTGGAAACTCCTTATACACCTTCGTTATGACGTGTTAAAGGTTCTCTTAAAAGTCGACGCATATATCGTGTGCGCGTCAGAAGTTATTCAAGGTCAAATGTCATAAAAATCGGGTTTTCGCAGTTATCAAAATTTCTATAGCTCCGATGTTTTTTACATGTAGGTAAGAATTGTAGAGCATAAAATTTGCGACGAGTTAGGTATCAAACATTTTTTCATGCGATTAGCCGCTTTCAAGATATAGGGCATAGAAGGCGCAGCGGCCAGCCAAACGCACTATGACGCAAGGTTAGCTGGTAATCTCTGTGAATAATAAATTATATTAAGTTTTTTAATCATTGAAATGACACTTGTTGGTCATAAATTGATTTTGAAACAAAAGTTGCCCCTCCTGTGGACATTAGTTAACAGCTTGTGTGCATATTGTAATGATTTTATTATATAGTTTAATATAAAAAGGGTACCCCTTTACACAGGTTTAATCAGAAAATTATGCTTTATACTCGTAGGCTTTAGGTATTTCTACAGGAAATAGGTAGATTTTAAATAATAATAATACACGAAAATGGTTCCACAAGCTTTTGAAACTTGGCTACAAAATTCAACTCAAATCAATCAAGCTGATCTGTTGATGGGGACCGTAGATAGCCATAGGAACTCTGGATAAAATGACTCTATCTCATTGAGTTTATTTGTTACAATTGTCTAGAAGAGTAGTCGATGACCGTGAAACAAAGATCAAGATCCCTACCGTTTGAAGTTCAATTATTTTCATTTTCATCGTCATCTTTATCATCTATTGTCAAATCTGGGTCAAATGCACTTTCTTCATCGGGGTCGGTTTGCAATGAAGCCGCATAGGCTTGCCCATTGCACTGGCCACAAGCTAAAGAGCATTTCAACCCGGATTTTCTGCACCCGCAGCGTGGACCACACCCCTTTTTACAATTGCAAAATATGGTATTTAGTAGCTCATCTGCAGCTGGTGCTAATTTTGTTGTTATTGGCTCCAGGAATTCGTTTTGAAGCATCCAACTCCATCCTTGGGGTTCTAAGTCATTCCCTAACCATGTTTGTACCTGGTAATATGTACGGTTTATATGCTGATGGGCTGCTGCAGTTGTCGGTGGAAGATTTGACAGCTGTACAGGTTTATTAAGCTTTGTAGACTTACGAAGATGATCGATGTTGTTCTCAGATTTAGAAGCATTATAAATCGCCAATAAGATGCGTATTCCGTTTTCGTATAATTGCAATACTGGGCAGTTTTCTTGTAAACAAAACTTTAGCTAGTTGGTCAAAATTGGAAAGTTTTTGTACTAGTTTTATGAATGTCCTCATTTTATATTTTCTACAGGACAGACAACTTTTAAAATCTGGATATGATCAATAAAGGATGATTAAATAACTTTGTAGAAGGTATTATTCACCGATATTCACGATTGACCTCATCATAGTGCGTTTGGCTGGCCGCTGCGCCTTCTATGCCCTATATCTTGAAAACGGCTAATGGCATGAAAAAATGTTTGATACCAAACTTGTCGCAAATTGTATGCTCTATAATTCTTATCTACATGTAAACAATATCGGAGCTATAGAAATTTTGATATCCGCGAAAAACCGATTTTTATGACATTTGACCTTGAATAACTTCTGACGCGCACACGATATATGCGTCGACTTTTAAGAGGACCTTTAACACGTCATAACGAAGGTGGATACGAGTTTCCACCTTATTATCTCTCATTCCGAGGTTGACCCCCTTTTTAGGCTTAAGATGACTGGCCCATTGTGTGTGAATTTCGTTAATAATGTAAAACATGGAATTTATTTCGATTACTTGAAACTACCCCGCAGTCGAAATTGCCCCGCTGCACCTTACAGACTTCTCTTGGTCTAACAATATGAATATTGTTCTTACTTATTTTTTTTTAAATTAAAACACTAAATAGAAATTTTCCTATTCATGTAATTTTAATATTGTCTGCAACTTACGATGGTGTTTATGTTTATAGGTGAAGAAGCAAACTTCCACCCGTTCGCGTGGTGGGTGTCGCGCTCGGGGCAGCGCATGGACTACTGGGCGGGCGCGCAGCCCGGCTCGCGCATGTGCGCGTGCGGCGTGCTCGGCGCGTGCGTCGATCCCACCAAATGGTGTAATTGTGACGCGGAATATACACAGCTCAAGGCTCAAGGTAAGTGGTGTCAATATCCATCATTATGTTAGAGTGAGGCAGACTAGTGCTATATGCTACAAGCGCACGTGTTGGAGATAGACAGATGTATATGATCACTATGACTATGACTATATCTGTGCCGGACTACTGGGCCGGAGCGCAACCTGGTTCGCACATGTGCGCATACAGGCTGCTCGGCGCGTGCGTGGATCCCACTAAATGGTGTAATTGTGACGCGGAATATACACAGCTCAAGGCTCAAGGTAAGTGGTGTCAATATCCATCATTATGTTAGAGTGAGGCAGACTAGTGCTATATGCTACAAGCGCACGTGTTGGAGATAGACAGATGTATATGATCACTATGACTATGACTATATCTGTGCCGGACTACTGGGCCGGAGCGCAACCTGGTTCGCACATGTGCGCGTACGGGCTGCTCGGCGCGTGCGTGGATCCCACTAAATGGTGTAATTGTGACGCGGAATATACACAGCTCAAGGCTCAAGGTAAGTGGTGTCAATATCCATTATTATGTTAGAGTGAGGCAGACTAGTGCTATATGCTACAAGCGCACGTGTTGGAGATAGACAGATGTATATGATCACTATGACTATGACTATATCTGTGCCGGACTACTGGGCCGGAGCGCAACCTGGTTCGCACATGTGCGCGTACGGGCTGCTCGGCGCGTGCGTGGATCCCACTAAATGGTGTAATTGTGACGCGGAATATACACAGCTAAAGGCGCAAGGCTAGTTTTGATTGAAGGATCGTACTAAAACGACGTTTAGGGCTTGATCAATAATTGCACATTCTACTAAAAGGGCACATTTGACTAAAATTACAGATCCTAAACTGAAATAAACTTACGATAGAAAAAGTGACCAAATGTGCCCAAGGCTGGAACCGAACCGGCGTCTTCTGCATAAAACAAGTTAATATTTATTTATAAAAATATTTTAATTTGTGTTTTCATAGGAGTAGTAGTTGTAGTAGTAATCACTTTATTATACACAGCGCAGGTTTACATAAAACAATTTACAGAAAAATGGAAGTACAAAGGCGAACTTATCTCTATAAGGGATGTCTTCCAGCTAACCTTCTAGTAGATGAGTAGTGATAGTATTTTATTAGTTCTATTAAATTTACCAATTTTATTTAAATTTCTATCTAGACGAGGATCTCTGGAGTTGAACTCAACTTTTTTGATGGCGAATGTATAAGAATTATAAGGGGGATATTCAAAGGGTCTGATTGGGGTAACGGCATCACTCTTCAGCCTCGCAACATCGAGTTTCAAAAGGCCTAGGAACACCACTACAAGGCTCAGAGGGCCTACTGCGAATCACGTTCGACGTGTTGCTTCCCTGTCACACTTACGTAGGAATTTATAAGTGCAACAGAGAGGCAACACGTCGAACGTGGTTCGCTGTAGGTCCTCAGAAGTCAAGCTGCTGTCTAATTAAAAAAATAAAACAAAAGAGTAAATAAAACGACCAATAGCAGCACCTTAACTCCTCAGTCTTTAATTTTTTTTCTAGAATTCCAAACGGACGGCGGAGACATCACAGAAAAGGAGTATTTACCAGTAAAAGCGCTACATTTTGGAGACACGGGCAGCCATCTTGATGAAAAAGAGGGACGCTACACTCTCGGCCCGCTGCTGTGCGAGGGAGATGACCTCTTCGGCAACGCAGTGACGTTCCGCATAGCGGACGCGTATATCGCCCTGCCCACGTTCGATCTCGGCCACAGTGGCGACATCTACTTCGAGTTTAGGACTACTAAGGAGAACGCCGTACTGTTACACTCTAAGGGCCCTCAAGATTATATCAAGCTGTCAATCATAGGCGGAGACCAGCTACAGTTCCAGTTCCAAGTCGGAGACACACCGCTGGGCGTGATGGTGGAAACCAGCAATCGGCTGGCTGATAACAAGTGGCATTCTGTGGCTATCGAGAGGAACCGGAAAGAAGCCAGAGTGGTAGTAGACGGTGCCCTGAAGAATGAAATCCGCACAGCTAAGGAACCTGTGCGCGCCCTCCAACTATCATCACCTCTTATTATAGGTAACATACTTCAATTCAAATTTCAGTGCCAAATTCTGGATTTTTAGGGTTCCGTACCTCAAAAGGAAAAAAAACGGAACCCTTATAAGATCACTCGTGCGTCTGTCTGTCTGTCTGTCTGTCTGTCTGTCTGTCTGTCTGTCTGTCTGTCCGTCTGTCACAGCCTATTTTCTCCGAAACTACTAGACCAATTAAGTTGAAATTTGGCACACATATGTAAGTTTGTGACCCAAAGACGGACATGTAACGTAAACAAATGAATTTTGAACATGGGGGCCACTTTTGGGGGGTAAATGAGAAAATTAATAAATAAAGTTTTTTAAAGTATATTGTGTTACATATCAAATGAAAGAGCTCATTATGAGAATCTCAATTTATTTTTTATAATTTTATAATAAAATAGTTTGGAAGTAATTCAAGAAAATAGGCAATAAATGGCCACCCCCCCCCCCCCCTTTATCTCCGAAACTCTCAGTACTAAAATTATGAAAAAAAACATAAAATAGGTCTTTACCTATAGATGACGGGAAAGCCTATTAGAAATATGTAGTCAAGCGTGAGTCGGACTAATTACTTAATTTTTGATCCGACCCCTACGGGTTTTTTAATGGCAATTCACTCGCATTTCACATATAAAAAATACACTGTCAAAAATTGAGTAATGTACGGAATCCTTGAAACGCGAGTCCGACTCGCACTTGACCGGTATTCATATGTATGGCTGGGCCTTAGGAGGCTATCGTAAAACTAAAGTTAGACCAAGAAAAGTCTGCAACGATTTTGATAGCATACATAGTGCAAGTTTTATTTAAACGTCAATTTCATAGAAATTTGACGTTTAAAATAACACTCGCACTGCGTGTGCTAACAAAATCGTTGCAGACTTGTCTTGTCCTAGCTTTACCACCATACCAGGCGTGGCTCACTCCGCGATTTTGTCGCTTTGCTACAGGTAGCTAAAAGTACATCCGTTCCACACCAATTTTTGTGGCTAGCCATAAGCCGCGCGTGGCGCTGTCGCCACATAGCGGCCATACCTGTCCTGGTGGTAACAGACGCGTTTTGTTAGAGAGTGAGTGTTCTGCACTGAGTGTACCTAGTACTATTATTTATTCTGTGACCAACTCACTGCACTGTTAATTGATATTTCGTAAATCTTATTGCTAAAAAATAGGGTCATCGGATGATTAAGTGTTACTGGTAATATTTTTGTATGGACCAGACCGTTACCACTGATACATTTCGCTTGAAAGACTGAGGACTTTTTTATGATTAATAACCTCGTGAGAACAAAAGAGAAGTAAATGCCCCTTCATCATGTAACCATAATTAATATATCATTTTATTTTTCAATAGGAGCCGCTATGGACCGCAAGGATGGATTCGTCGGATGCATCAGGGCATTACTTTTGAACGGCCGTCCGGTAGACTTATTGTCGTACGCTAGACGAGGTAAATACTACTTTATATTTAAGTTGATAAGATCTCTTTTAGCGTAGCAAGTTATACATTCAATAAACGCTAAAGGCTAGATCTTACCTCTGCCAATTGAAAACCGAAGTTTATATATATACATACACCTCAATTAGCAAATAATCGTTTGTCCTTACCTGTCATTTTGACTATTTATGTATTTGTAAGAAAGGGATAAAACATAATTTAACTAAATCAGGCCCGTAAAGTTTTATGAATAAGGGGGATAGTCTGTACGCTCATTATAATAAATAATAAATAAATAAATATTATAAATATTAGGGGACATCTTACACAGATCAAACCTAGCCCCAAACTAAGCAAAGCTTGTACTATGGGTACTAGGCGACGATATACATACTTGTATAGATAAATACATACTTATATACATAGAAAACAACCATGACTCAGGAACAAATATTAGTGTTCATCACACAAATAAATGCCCTTACTGGGATTCGAACCCAGGACCATCGGTTTAGCAGACAGGGTCACTATCCACTAGGCCAGACCGGTCGTCAATTGCCTTTGGGTCATTATTAACACCTCGTAATCCATTGATGCTATATTGTGTCAGCAAAGATCTTTTTTGACTGGTAAATTTAGACCCTTGCGATTGTTTTTTTTATTACAGGTCTATACGGCGTGGCACCGGGCTGCGTGGGCAAGTGCGAGTCGTCGCCCTGCCTCAACAACGGCACCTGCCTCGAGGGCTACGACTCGTACTCGTGCGACTGCCGCTGGACCGCCTTCAAGGGACCGATATGTGCTGACGGTAAGAACCCATTAGGAGAAAGGTTGGCTTTATTTATTGGCTGGCTGAATCATTATTATTAATGACTAAATTATTTATTCTTGTTCTGTTAGAAATCGGCGTGAACCTCCGCGCCAACTCGATGGTGAAATACGACTTCTTCGGCTCGTGGCGCTCCACCATCGCAGAGAGCATCCGCGTGGGCTTCACCACCACCAACCCCAAGGGATTCCTGCTAGGCTTCTCTTCCAACATCTCTTCAGAATACCTCACGATTATGCTCACTAATTCTGGTAAGGAGCTATTTAATGTATATGTATGAAATCGAAGGGATTCCGCGTAGGAGTAAGCTTCTCTACTACCATGCCTGTTTATTTGTTAATCTTCTGTATTTAGATCCCTCTTAGGGATAAGTTCGCCCTTGTACTATATTTATGTTGTATCTGATGTACCTTTATTCCCGTCTTCTACAATAACAATAAAGTGTTACTTACTTATTTTGTAACCTGATGAGTGGTTTACTTTGATTTTAACTTGTCCTCTTCATTTCATTTCCCCATAATATCAGGCCATAGTTAAGGACAGACAATACTTAACCATGGTGGTTGATACAGTTTTATAGGATATACTGTTAGTTCATTATTTAAATTCAATATATTTTTTTTTATTCTCAGGTCATTTGCGTGTGGTATTCGACTTCGGATTCGAACGGCAAGAAATCATATTCCAGGGCAAGCATTTCGCACTTGGCCAGTACCACGACGTACGGTTATCTAGGAAGAACAGCGGTGCCACTATGGTTCTACAAGTAAATATATCTTTTTAAAATTTCTATCATATATATGCTATATATAGGCTATAAGAACACTATAAGAAATAAAAAGTTATTTTAACTACCATACCATTCAGAAAGAGCCTAATCCAGAGCATACAGTCGCTGTGGCCGAAATCGGTCAGGAGAATCATCATCATTGATGATCCGTAACATTTTTTTTTAATAAAACCAATTCCAAAATGTTTTGTGAAAAATGACAAAAATATAGTATTTTTTACTATAGAGTCCTACAGGTCGATATGAGTTTTTAAAACTGCCTCATTATCTTATTAGGTGGACAACTACGAAGTACAAGAATACAACTTCAATATAAAGGCCTCAGCCGACGCTCAGTTCAACAACATCCAGTACATGTACATAGGCCGGAACGAGTCCATGCACGAAGGCTTCGTAGGCTGCGTCAGCCGCGTAGAATTTGACGATATATACCCGCTGAAGCTCATGTTCCAGCAGGATCCTCCGCCTAATGTGAGGAGTCTAGGTAAGTCTAGAGTAACCTTTGTTTTATAGTAGTAGTAGTAGTAAACTCTTTATTGTACAAAAAGACATATTAAAAATAACATATAATTAGTAAGAAGTACAAAGGCGAACTTATCCCTTTGAGGGATAAGTTTTATTTATGTTAAGTGGCTTTTATTTAACTTGTCGTGGTAGTATGTGTGGGTCGAGTTTGGAAGCTAAATTAGAAACAACGGTCGCGCACTGTCTTAAACCGCAAGAGGAATTTTCGCCCGCGGACGCTGCCGCTGTGGAATAAGCGCCCTGCCGAGGTTTTCTCGAAGGACTACAGTATGAGGTTCGTCAAAAAAGGAGTGTATAGGTTTTTAAAGGGTGCCGACCGCCGCATGTAACATCTCTGGAGTTGCAGGCGTCCATAGGTTACGATGATTGCTTACCATCAGGCGGGCCGTAAGCTTGTTGCCACCGACGTGTTATTAAAAAAACCAGTTCCTGTCCAAGTAAAACACACAAGTAAACACGTGAAACGTATCCTGGTCACGGCACCAAATTGTGACTGCAGTTGTAGTGCATAATTATTTTCCATCGTATTTTCACGGAAACGTACGAACGTGTCTTGCTATTTCAGTCAGTCTCGGAACAAAAAGTACTGAGGTTGACTGAAGTAGCATGACAAATACGAACGTTTCCGAGAAAATACGATGGAAAATAACTATGCACTACATCTGTACAAAGTATGAGACTTCAACATAAAGACGACCACAGACGCGCAGTTCAACAACATCCAGTACATGCATGACGGGTCGTAGGCTGCGTCAGCCGCGTAGAGTTCGACGTTATAACCGCTGAAGCTCATGTTTTAGTTACATGCTCCACCTAATGTGAGGAGTCTAGGTTAGTTCAGGGAATTCCAATTTTGAAATTGGAAGTAAAATCACCCTTTGTTTTCGTTTTTATTCGTTACCCAAATAAGGTAAACGTACTGGTGCTCGACGCGGTCCCAGTACATGTCATTTTGAAATTTACATGACAGCAAGGTGTCATCTATTGGGCGAAGTTAGAGCGATCTGTTCGGATTATTGTAATTTATCTAAAGTATAATATTTTATTTTCGGGATTTTTGAGTTGTATTTAATAGTCAGAAAGTCGTTTCGGTTGACCTATTAAAAGCGTACACTAAGTAAGTATGATTTTCTAACAATCAAAAACTCTGTCAAAACTCGACGATAGTGCGTACCTAATCAATAATAATATACAGAGTGTATTTTCTGTAAACAAGTAAGTCGCCGACCTAACGTAAAAAAATCTGAAAGCGACGTCAAGGGAAATAATATTTTCAGTACACTCGTGTTTTAAAATTAGAACGCACGTAGTTTACGATTGTAGGCGATTTAAAACAAACTTACGTGAGTGTTGTTTATTTCTTATATTATTCTATCCTTAAATCTGTTTTATGATAATTGGTATAGTGTTTACAATGGAAACGGTACTACGTAAGGTCATTTTCTTACTGTTAGTGTTGAATATTTTAGCCGTGCAGGTAAAGTTTGCGTAACTAGGCGAACTATTTTTGCGCGCCCCATTTTTGAGAACTAAAACAAGTGAAGCGCTTTTTGTGATGTTGTTTTATACCTGACGCAAGCTCGGCGGGTTGCTATAAGCGCTATCCATTTTAGTATAAGATATCTACTATTTTCTGATAACTGTTAAATGAAAATGAAATGAAATGAAAATCTTTATTTCAGGCAACTAATGGCCCATACATAAATACCTTAAAACTAGCATACATATTATATAAAAATATATTTTATAACTAAACTTAAAAAAAAAAACTAAACACTACATATCACATTATGGCTGCGATGCATTACGCAACCCCGCAGTGTCAGGGAGCCGGCCGCGGAACTGCCGAAACTTGACACCCTTCGGCCAAAACTCCTCCATGGTGAAGGTCGCTAGATGGTCAGTCGGAACGCTCACCACAAACGAATTAAAATTCGCATTGTGTCGAGATTCCAACTTCGCGACCCTCAGGATGAATCCGGTCTTCGTTTTCACATACTTTACGATGTCATCGACCTTCGTAAGGTAATGTAGACGGGACACATACAGCAGCGTCGACGGTGTTGCAGGACGCAGCAAATGGTTCGGTCCAGTCGGTGCGGTACCACACTGATTCTGACGAGCCGGTTTTCTTCTCTTCTCCACCTTCTTGAAACCGTCCTCGTCACATCGCGACTCCCTTAGAGTCGGCTGTGATTGGTCCTTGTGAACAGGATCACGAAGGCTCTGCACCCCTTTCTTCGGCCGAAAAAAAAAGCGTCTTATAAATATTACCATTGAATTTAAGTGAATAAATAAAATCTAAACTTGTAACGGACTGTAGAGAGGTGTGCGAAGATCAAACGGTCTTTTTTTTAATACTTTTTTAAGGTTTCCAAAATACGTTTTTTGTGTAGGTGGAGTCCTAAACGAAGACTTCTGCGGCGTGGAACCTGTCACCCACCCTCCAGAGCCAATCGAAACGCGGCCACCCCCGCCCAGGGACCCTGCTGACACAGACATGCACACCACCGACGAGGCCATCCTAGGCAGTATGTATCTTTAGTATTTTTTATCCGTCTGAAGCTTTATCTGTTTACACCAATCACAATAGACTGACTGATCAACGTCATTCAACAGAATGCAATGAAACTTCCCATACAATACAATTTAGCAAACGTTTTGACGGTGACAGACCGTTTGGTGCAACCGACCCTTGTTACCATATTATGTTGTAGGAGACTTATTGACGATGTAACATAAAATTCAGGCTGTGAATGTATTGTAAGTACATTGTATCCAAATAATTTTTATTTTATTTCTTTCTATTATTAGCATACCTATTTCTAAAATTGACGTAATAATTCCGGTTGTTTTTTAAATCATATTAGGGTTAGACCAAGAAAAGTCTGCAGAGATTTTGACAGCACACGCAGTGCAGGTGTTATTTTAAACGTCAAACTTCTATGAAATTGTGACGTATAAATAACACTTGCACTGCATGTGCTGTCAAAATCTTTGCAGACTTCTTGGCCTGACTATTGCATGTAGGATAAGGGACGAATTTAATGTATTATTAACACTTCATTGCAGCGGTGTTGGCGTTCATCTTCCTCCTGCTTATCATCGTGGCGGTCGTTTTGGTACGAGCTCTCTCGCGGCATAAGGGAGAATATCTCACTCAGGTATGTTATTTATTATCATTACATTGGCAGAAATACTTGTATTTCTGGTCATGGGCTTATTGAGGAAAACATTAGGATCTGCACAGTGACAGGTATTGTGCTGTCGTCTTCCAACGGAGTTTTTCTTGCTTCAAGCGATTATCGTTTCCACGGGAAAAGTCAATACAGTGGCGAAATTTTGGAGCAGGGTCGTTACAGGTTACGACAAGTTTTAGTTCTCCTACGTGTTTATCCGTATAAGAAAATGCAAATATGTTCACCATTCGATCTCTTCTCTGTAGTTACCTATATTTTGAGTATGAGGTAATGAAAACCCATTGATCACGTTATTACGTATTTAATTACACAAACGGGTCTACTGCGATATAATTTCAAAGTTTTTACCTTAAATTCCGACGTTTCAGCTGAGTTGCACTAGCTGTGGTCACGGAATGACTGACGTCTCAGCAAAGGTCAACGGATATATAAATAAAACAACACTAAACTACCTGAAATTAGTTTATAAAAATGTTCGGGGTAGACGAAAAAATTGCAGCTACCCATTAAAATTTAATGTTTACTGTCCACGGCACGACACGCAACACTCACAGTATCCGTAAAGTCTATTTCAATAGAACTTGCTAACTATGTGAACAAACCGCCATATTGAAATTGTCTCTGAATGATGAATTTACTAGTGATGGGCAAGACTCCTACTTACTACTTAACTAATGTCAAACCATATCGAATAATAAAATAAAAAAGTAAAAAAAATATTTTTAATTTGTTTAATCACGATCAGAAGCCAAATTAGTACTTAAGAATGATGTATTGATGTATTTTATAACCGCGGCGGTAGGTACAGAGCGTGGGTTGGGTAGTGTGTAGCGGGTTTATATCACAAACTTTAGTCACAACACTACCCATCATAGACAATTGTAGAATTTAAAAGAAACAAAACCGTCATTCCAACAGGTCCTAATAACCTAACTTATGAACCCATTTTAAACTTTTAATTAAATATCCAAGATACAGTTATATATTTATGTATTTTACGGAACGGACCGTTTCAATAGTGTATATGTGTATGGTTTCAATGGTATTTGATGAGGTGGTGTGAAAATTCAAAGAGAAACAGTGGTAAAACAAAGTTACGTTGTTTGTTTACATAGTTAGCAAGTTCTATTGAAATAGACTTTACACTGGTCCGAAGATATATCCTATTTAGACCCGACTGTGTAATTAAATGTGTACAAAACGCGTTTAAAATGTAGACATTACGTGTGTTGCAGGAGGAGCGCGGCGCGGACGGCGCGGCGGACCCGGACCAGGCCGCGCTGCACGCCGCCACCGGCCCGCGCGTCACCAAGCGCAGGGAGTTCTTCATATAGACTACTCAGCCCTCACACTACTACTCACATGCCTTCAATACTTGCGGGCCTGTCACCAAACAGATTGAGTCCTTCATCTACTTAGACCCTCCTACGCAACTACTCAACACGCAAGTCGAGGGTATAGTCGCTTAACTACAACCGAGTGACGCTACTCAACTCGACGCAAGACATAATACGGTTGCCATAACAACTTACATTTGCCTAATGAAATACATAGCTATTTTCAGATTTACACATCCCATTCTACTCATTATATTCAGTCTTCCTTTATAAATCAAAAGTATTATAATGTACTTTCGCTTACTATTGTTTACATCTATGACTTTTCTGATTGTAAGTTCGTTCACGCGTTCTAGCGTAAAATACACCAGTGTCCGAATTATTTCAAAGGCCTACTATATGTAAGCCTCGCGTGTATTATATCAATATGTAATGTATGTATGAATCTCAGTTGATTTTGATATAAAATGTGCTAAAATGACAGCCTATTTTGAAATAGCTATGAGTGCTCTTGGCTGCTAATCTAACACTATTATTCCTCCAGAGATGTACTAAAAAGTTAATGATAATATATCCACCGTCACAATGATTTATCTTCACTGCTTAGCGTTGATGAAATGCATTTCTTAAGTAAGTCGTAAAAATGGAGGAAAAAAAGTCTTAATAATATCAAGATAAAATTATTAAAAGTAACACAATTATCATCCACAATGTTATCTGACAATTCGTAAATCTTATTGCAATAGTATAAGGTCCAAATATGGTCAGTTAAGAGCCGCTAAGCAGCTGGTAGTAAAATAATGTCTATCGCACGTAAAGACAGTAGTCGCTTCTTACACTGCCTTGTAGTACAAACTTGTCTGTCTTGTCTATGTCTCTTCTATCATCGGAAAATAGAACAAGAAGACGACAATGTGTATACAAAATCGCGTTACTCCAATATACAGCGCCATCTATTGAAAGGCGGTTGAGTTATTTTGAAGCAGAGGGCCTACCGCGAACCACTTCATTCGTCCACTTCGTCTCTTTGTCCATTGAATATGCAAGAGCGATAGATAGATAGAGGCAGACGACGAAATTTCGAGTTTCGCGTTAGGCTCGCAGGTCGCGGTTCCATGAATTTTGTTCGGTGCTTAGACCTCTAAGATCTGACCACGATATATGGACATTGTCGTTTTCTTGTTTTATTCGTCCATACTTGTATCAAGTCTATATAGACATAATTGTCTATGGTTCAAGTCTATATAGACATAATTGTCTATGGTCTGCTCATTTCATTCTAAACTTTCTCTCCCGTCGTGCCATTTGGCTTTTATATTTATATAGTGGTAATTTATACTGAAATAAGTCAAACAACCATCTTTTCAATTTGTAAAGAAACAACCATCTTCATTAAGTACCTACCCTCTAAGTGTCACGATGAAAAAGTAACCTCAAAATGAGCGGTAATCATCTAAATAAAGGACGCTTATCACATGAAATTTCGTACATTGACCTGCCTGTTACTATCTCTACCGCACAAGCGCAATAATTGTATTGCTGTCTCGCCCGTATGCCGGCGGTCAAGGACACTGTGCTATTGGGACAGCAATATAATTCTGCGCGTGCAATAGAGACAGGAACAGGCGGTCAATGTCAATGTACGAAATTCTCCGTGGTAAGCGTCCTTTCTTTAGAGAAAGCATTTTATCTAATAAGAAGCATTAACTAAGAAAAAGTGAAGTTTCTAAAAGAAAGCATTGTCTAAGAACCAGTGGAACAAATGCTTTTTCTAAACGAATCGCTGTTGGTTTGACAATTATTTGTTTTAAACAATTTTGTGAAGTCCATTAGATTTATAATAATAATCTCGCTTGTGCTAAATCTGAGCCTAAATTCCTTGCTAAAATAAACGAGACTAGTTTTGTTAGCAGCAGCCTATGAAATTATGAATCTCACTTTTATAAAAACATTTTAAAATGTGACAAAAATACAAATTAGTTTTAAGGTTTAGTTCTTAAGTTCTGTCTGGTATCTCTTTATGAATGAATTATTATATTATTTTCCATAGTGCCGTAGAATTTGTATTTAGTTGTGTAGAATTTTTTTTATTTTCCGTCCAATGTATTTTCGTTGCGTGATTTAGTTTACTTATAATGAATTTAATTGTGTGTTTTTAGATTATGTTTTAGTGATATTATTGATCTTTTTTACTTATTTCTGCAGATATAGTTTAAAAAAAAATACTGTTTGCTTTCAAAATATAATTATGAAAATACGAGCCATTACAACTATTGTGTAAGCGTATGTACCTTGAAGATATTTTCTACGTAATGTAAAGCGAAGTTTTGTATCATGTATCATATAATTCATACTTTTTGTATATCGTAGTTATATAATTGAGTTCGAGGAGGCATTTCTATATAAAGTAGGAAAAAAAAAATTGGTCATTAACAGTCAAGACTGGCTATATTTATTGGCTATGTGCGGAGTGCTTGGTGGAGGAACTAAAAGCGATAAGCGTGCTTGATGTGGCTGAAAATTGCGATTTCATTGCTTGTTTTTTTACATGTAAGCTTGTTTTTTTTTACAGATTAATAAATACTTTTTGCATCATAAATAAATAAAATCCAATTTATACAACATTAAGCTGATTTTAAGATTTAACTCGAATGTTTTAGTCACTCGCGTGACATTTTCGAAGATTGGTAGGTCTCCATTTTCAAGCACCAATAACAGCGCATAAGCAGCGGTCACAATAACCGCGCGCCGCGTCGACCAATGGTCTAATTTCATTTTCTCAAAAATGGACGGCAAAGTCGACTTTGCCGTTTAAAAAATAGGTTGCGAAGCGCGTAGTTTATGGTCAGTCAAAAATTAAAAAGTTAAAAACATTGCAGTCTCGATTTTGGGACTGCAATGTTGCATACAAATTCCATTATTTGTCGAGTTCCAAACTTTTTAAAAGTTGAAATGGCCATATCAAATGAAGGCACAGGCCCATTAAACAGCCAAACAGATGATTAGTACCGCGACTATTTAGCTGTCTCAAATAGGTTGGCGTATTTTCGGCAGAAAAATACACTTCTATTTTTTTATTAAAAAAATAAAAAGGCGGCAAAGCTAATTTTTTCAATTGTTTCTACTTTTTTCTGTGAAAATATATACGTAAGAACGTTGCTTTTGTAAAATATTTCTATGATATTTATATTTGTTGCACCATTTTTGAGAAAAGCACTATATATGACTCGGCTGGAAGGCTACTTGCTGGCTTCGGATTCAATTAAACGGACTCCCAAGGTCGTCCGTTTAAAACGAATCCTCAGCCTGCAAGTAGCTACTTCCGAGCCTCGACAATAATGTACTATTCTATGCCACTATAGAACCTTGTCGCTTTGACTTCTGGATCCATGACATACATCACTCAATAACCACTGTCGTAGAAGATAAACAAATTGATTTATTATGACATGGTTCTATAGTGAACTAGAAATCAAATTGGTTGACTGTACACCAGTATGTATACATACAAAATGTTACTGGTCTGGTGTTACTAGCTGCCTTACCATTGTTACCATGGAATGACGGACTAACCATAACCAACCAACGCGACGCGGACGCGGATGACGGATTAGCCATAACTTCTGAACAACCTTCAGTGTTAAGCGGTAGACTAAGTGTGGAAGTGCCTCCTCGGCTCGCCAGGTGTCGTGCCTTAGCCACAGGCGCCTAGAATAACACGTCACGTAGACTTGTAGAGTTTTTATTTTAATACTTTATTCACAATAAATTCTCCACGAATGAATTACGTTGTATTATTTAAAAGGTTTACCCTTGAATTGCTGACAGACATTTCATCGAATGTTATTTCGAAGACAACGTTTCAAGTATTTTCATTTCATCGACAAGTTATTGCGTCGAAGAATCGATACTAGTAAATTTAAAGCGGGGACTTTTAATTGGTACTTGAGTTATTTTGTATATAGTTTATATCATGGTATTTCTTTACGGGTTTTCTTATTTAATTTTGGATTGTATTTAATAAAATTTATTACGCGTAAAATTATTTCAATTTGTAATATTTCGTTATCGAAACTAAACGCAATCACGTCAGTCGGCTCACTCTGCACGATTATAGCTATGTGTTCTAATTTTGAAGATATAATTTTACAAGGCTGCCATTTTAATTTTGGGCAAATTACAAATAGGTTGGTAACAATAATTTTACTTACTAAGCCGTTCATTTCTATGTAGGGTCGCAGTTCTAACCTAACCTAAACCTACTTTGAAAGCCGCTCGTTTCTGTGTGGGATCGCAGTTCTAACCTAACCTAAACCTACTTTCATAGCCGTTCGTTTCTGTGTGGGATCGCAGTTCTAACCTAACCTAAACCTACTTTGAAAGCCGTTCGTTTCTGTGTGGGGTCGCAATTCTAACCTAACCTAAACCTACTTTAAAAGCCGTTCGTTTCTGTGTGGGGTCGCAGTTCTAACCTAACCTAAACCTACTTTGAAAGCCGTTCGTTTCTGTGTGGGGTCGCAGTTCTAACCTAACCTAAACCGACTTTGATAGCCGTTCGTTTCTGTGTGGGGTCGCAGTTCTAACCTTACCTAAACAGACTTTGATAGCGTTCGTTTCTGTGTGGGGTCGCAGTTCTAACCTAACCTAAATCTAAAATTCTTACAACAGAAAAATGTATAAATGTGTAGTACGACACATAAAAATGTATTAAAGTAATGCGTCGAACAAATGAATTGCAATGTTTAGTAGTTGCACCAATTAAAATAATTTGAAACGAATTAGCGATCAAGTAATATTCGTTGAATAGTATTTCTACGCAGTAAGAAAAATTTAAATAAATAGTATATTGAACAAAATAACGCCAAACAATATTACTAGTACTAATGTTTCGATGAATCGTTGTCGATGAAATAATATTCGATGAAAAGTTTGTCGGCAAAACAAGGGTACACCTATTTAAAAACACATTTATCCACTCATGTATAAAATAGTTATAAAATAGGTTGATATCTATATTTTATAGATATTGACAACATTCGACGAAATGTCTGAAACTGTTTATATTTTAGCACGATTTCAGGATTGACCCTATTAGTAAAATTTGTTCAGTGTGATCTAAAATTCATCTCTCATGGTTATCCAAAGAATTACACGTAGGGTCCCTAGCTTGTTAGGGTTACGCACCTCTATAGGATCACTCGTGCGTCTGTCTGTCTGTCTGTCCTGTCCGACCCCCCCCCCCTACTACTGGTTGAAACTATACAAAATAGTTCTTTTCCTATAGATGACAGGAAAAGCTATTAGAAATGTGCAGTCAAGCGTGAGTCGGACTTAATGTACGGAACCCTTTGAACGCCAGTTCGACTCGCACTTAGCCGGTTTTTTTGTAAAAAAAATGTCTTGTGCACGGAAAATGTAGGTAACCTTGGCCTGAGCAGTACTTGACGTCAGGTGCGCCGCTTAACCCGTATGCGAAGCGCTGACTGCAGCCCTAGAGGTGAGAGCTCGATACACTAGGGATGAGACACACCATTGTCAATGTCGATAGATATACGGCGCGATTTGGGAATTGAATTAGAGATTCACAAGATATGAAATAGTAAAGATATGTGACGTTCCACGCCAAAAGGTACCTTATGGCGGCTGGCGCTTACGCTATTATTAACGCCGCTCCAATATTCAACCGGGGCAATGGTACCTTTTGTCGTGGAACGTCACATGTCTTTACTATTTCATATCTAGTGAATCTCTAATTCATTTCCCGAATCGCGCCGTCAGTCAGCTGTTTTAAATAGCTCATGCAGAGAAAAGGTTGTATGCAGGGGTGGTACCTTTTCTCTGCAGCTGACTGTACCATCGCCCACACTGTTAACTGACAGTTCGTAAACCTTATTACACAAGGCAGAAGGTCCACCCATGGACAGTTAAGAGCGTTGCTGTTTGTACCAGCACCAGATCCTCACCCTTGCCTCGATGTACATCTTTGAAACAAGCAAATTTGTCAGAAAACACATCAACCTATATTCACCACTAATAGACAATAGAAGAAACAACCGAAATTTAAATAAATTAGAATTGCCTTTTTCCCCATTAAACCTTGTCACATCTAGCCCGCATTTTATGTGTATCAAAATTTATAATCACCTTCCGAATCCTCTGAAAAACTTAGACAATCACAAATTATTCCATAACAAGTTAAAAATCTTCCTTATTAATAAGTGCTTTTATAGTGTGAAAGAATACTTTAGCGAAAAATATGATTAAAATGATCTCATAATATGTATCGATAATTGAAAATGTTTAAAATTGTTATGCTAGTTTTAAGTTAGGTAACTGTATTCTAGGTATATGTTGCTGTGTCCTTACAGGGCGTCACTTAAACTAACCCAATAATATGTACCACCTTTATAACTGGTTTGTGATATGCAATAAATGATTCTATTCTATTCTATTCTACCTATTGCAAAGTCAACATTTTTATTATATCAAAACCGGAAATGCTTGAAGTCGACAAAATTAAATTACTTCGGTGTCGCTCCAATATGGCAGATCGTAGATATCTCCAATGTCTATTCGCGGTAGCCTCGAACCTAGACTACAAAAAAGACATATTGTAATTGATCATAATAATCTTCTTCCTCGCATTATCCCGGCATTTTACCACGGCTCATGGGAGCCTGGGGTCCGCTTGACAACTAATTCCATGATTTGACGTAGGCATGAGTTTTTACGAAAGCGACTGCCATCTGACCTTCGAACCCAGAGGGGAAATCTTAAGTTATTATAACTATATTGCCTAGTTACCTACAAATAAAGACCTACTTGAATATTCTTTCTTTTCTCTGCTTAGTTATTTTTCGACAGTAATTTTTTAAATCTTTCTACAGTCACATGCAATAATATATGTTACACAACGAAGGCCGCAAAAATATGTGACACGCTCATTGCTCTACAAATAGGATCATGTCAGATATTTATGCGGCCTCCGTTGCGTCACAGAATAAATAATAGTACTAGGTACAGAAGACTCACTCTCTAACAAAACGCGTCTGTTACGATCAGCACAGATATGGCCGCTAGGTGGCGACAGCGCCACGCGCGGCTTATGGCTTTCCCCAAAATTGGGGCGGAACGGATGTACTTTTAGCTACCTGTAGCAAAGCGACGAAATCGCGGAGTGAGCCACGCCTGGTTGCGTATCATATTATTGCAGGTGACTGTACCAGTAAAGTAAGTGTATCAAAAAGTAAGTATCAGTGTATCCTGTAATTATCAAAAATCCATCACGATCATATTATACTACTTATCGCAATTTCGAATGACGCCTTTTTAGATTTGATATTTTATACTCTTATGGCGTTATTCATAAACGTGTTACTGGCCTGAATTAGCTATGAATCGTTTGTCTTTATCTGTCATTTTGACTTATGTATTTGTAAGAAAGGGATGAAACATAATTAACAAAATCAGGCCCGTAAAGTTTTATGAATAACCCCGGTTACTATTTTTCTATACACTTCGTTTGACAATATATTTTCATCGATATCGGTATCTTTATCCTGAGACTACAGGAACAGGCCTATCGTAGAGTGCCGTTTGACCTAAAACTGCGGCATCGGCCATCGAGCACGCGCGGTTAGTGGATCAGGTGCCTAATGGCTGTGGAGGGCCTAATAGGTGCTCTACTTTACGTAGTCCAAAGGAATTATGTAGGTGATCATTTTGTTATGTTAATAATACAACATTTTAAGAGGCGAGAGTGGATCAAAAATCCTCAAAAAGGCCTCACGTAATAAATAGACGTCCCCCTAAAAGCCTACCTAGGGTGCCTAGCCGACGTACCAATCGTTTAGCATCCGTGACGTCTCTCTATCATTCTTCCATATTAATGGGACAGAGACAGTTGCGTTTCTTTCGCTACGGAGCGTAAAATGATTGGCACGTTGGCTACGCACCCTGGGGTGTCGCATTATCGCAAGCAAGCTCAAGCGCAAAAAACAGAGCAAGCATAAAGGCAAGCAAACGAAAAAAAAACTGTGATCAATTCCAAAATTAACTGAATTTTCGTCATCCTTTTCACACTAATTAATGCATCTCAATAAAACCAGAATAAAACCTACCTCTGTCAAGTTAATTTTAATTACTAACAAATTTCAAGCGCATCCGAGTTGCTACAAATTGGCAAAATTCAGGAAGCCGAACAAAACAAAATGAACTAACAACTTTCGTAATCTCATATCTCCTCCAAATAGCCATTTGAAACTCTACCTTAATACCTTAAAAATAGAGTTACATTTTTAAGTGGTCGGTTGACGTGTTAGAAGGTTTTCAAGTTGTAGGAATTTTGTGTCGAAAATTTGGGGGAAGCGGGGATAATCGGCTCAGGGCAGACAGGTGGACGAGTTTTAATTCTGGACTCATTTGGACGCTTAAGAGTTAAAGCGGATTGGAGTTGATAATTGCGAGCAAGTTGCGCTGGTAGCGATTAAACGTACCTCTACCTACTGTTTAGTTCGTTTTCATTCACACTTGCTGGAAAAAGATCTTATTAATTAGGTACATGCAGGTGTACTCAAGGACAAAGGCCATGGATTATACGTATATCGCTGTGACTTCTTAGAAGTATTGTTCGAATCGGGCCGTTACGTGATGTGGATTGTACTTTGTACAATCAGCATCAGATTAATAGACAGCGCAGCGGTCAAATATATTGCAATACCTTTATTGGAAAAATAATTACCATCTACATTTTGATCCTGACTGTACAAAAAATTATCTCATGAAAATCAGGAGAGATGGCTTCATAACTCTTTCATTCAACCAATATCTAATTAACGATTAGGTAGGTTCGGAAAGCTTATATTTAACCCCATACAACCAAAGGTCATCCTTCATTAAATCCATGAAAGGACTCAAATTTAACTTATCAAAGCCATAATACAAGCAAATAATGCGAAATGACAAGGTGTCACGAAATTGTTTAGGCTAAGAGCTAGGCCGGAAAAAGTTATAACATTTAAGAGAAAAATTGCGTCACAAAACGCTATAAAAATTCATCCTCGGAACCCTTTTTTACACTAGGTAAATTTCATTCGATAGCGACGAGCGTTCGCGTTATGTCTATTTTTGTATGGGATTTTGCACAGCGCGCCAAGCGGGACGTTTTGGAAACTCAAAATCCAAAACAATATGACACTTAAGAGCCAACGGGAGTGGTTTCCTCCGTGGTTTTTGAAGCTAGAGCAATGATTTTTTCAACACAGATTAATATTGTCAATATCTGTGTCGCACCGTTTTTCTTTTTTTGATATTTTTGTTTTTTAAGGCGCTAGAGCCCTTCAAAAATGGCCAAAATGGCCTAATTGACTATGCCGCAATGAGAGGCGTGGCATTCAAAACTGATATCAATTAGCCAAAAAAGCAAAACGGTCCGACATAGATAATTTCATAATCATTTAGATTTCCAAATTTGGTTACGATTGGTTAAGTTTTGGAGGAGGAAACAGAGGAGTACGAAGCCTCGATTTTTGAGATTTTTACGCAGGATTTTTCGCCTTGTCCTTATCGCACTACTTTTAGGTGCCGCTTCCGTTAGCGAGACGGGTATATTTACCTAAAATATTTAAAAATCAGCTCCTGTTTCGTCTTAAGGCAAACGCGTACGTCACGCTATCGAATGAAATTTACGCTAGGGGTACAGAAGCAATCTATATAAATAAAATTATGTATGTTTGGTTTAGTTAATTGTGTCGTGTTTTCCGTAGCGGCAAACTAGGTACCTAGTGTACCTACAAAGCGCAGTTTAATGAATAGTAGTCAATCGACTTTTCTTTAAAATAGCTCGGATGATAAAGTTAAAGATTTTTTCGATTGATTTTATTATCTCCTTTCCAACCAAACCGAAAAACCGTCAAATTAGCTTAATGTTAATTGCCACTAATGTACAGTCAGCTGCAGAGAGAGGTAACCTCCCCCTGCATAGACATTTGGTTGCCGGGGTGGGGGGGGGAGGGGTGTCACCTCTATCTGCAGCTGACTGTACACAGTCCACAAGTAAGTATTGTCAATAATTGAAGTTTTTAAATGGTTTGTACGGTTGTTATTCTTGACGCACACTAGCTGCCAAACGCCCGAATCTATAAAAAAAAAACCAATAGAGATGTTACAAAATGATACCTTTTTCGGAGCTAGCTCTCGGTCTATTGGAGCCCTGTGATCAGCAATCCAGTGTCACTATAATTACATTACGTTGTTCATTATAAGTGTAGGTAGCTTTATTATAGGTGGGGTGGAAAGGGGTTGTTTGGTGATTGGCAGATTGTTGAGGGCATTCATCGTTATTGGTGCGATCAATGGGTCTGAATGGGTAGGTATAAGGTAGGTATTTCATTTATTTAAGAATAATAATTCAGTCTATATACGTCCCACTGCTGGGCACAGGCCTCTCATACGCGGCGAGAGGGCTTGGGCTATAGTCCTCACGCTGGTCCAATGCGAGTTAGGGACTTCACATACATCTTTGAGTTTCTTCGCCGATCCGCTCCTTTTAAATGTTAAGTTAGTAATGTAAGAAGTAGGTAAGTAAGGAGTTTATAATCAGAGGGCCTCCCTATCACACTTATACGTATGGATTTACACATTATACAAGTGCGACAGAGAGGCAACACGTCGAACGTGGTGCGCGGTAGACCCTCAGAAGCGATGATCTAAAATCACCTTGCCACTGCAAAATGGCCACTGTATCAAAACAACAGTTAATAAACATTTAAATTCATTGTGCCTCCAACGCGTTCAGGGGTAGTAAACCTGATTGCCTGTTTACGACTCCTGCACCTGCACAGCTCTCTTGAGTGTCATCGAGCTTTAAAAGGGAAAGGTTGCGCACCGCTGGACAATACTGCTGTGCGTCATAGAAAGCCTTAAATACAATTAAAATATGTGACACTTACGACCTTTTGTCGAAGATAGGCATCGTGAAAGATAATTTTAGCAAAGTCATAACAACCATTCTGTTGTTTTTGAAAATTAAACTTTAGCGCGTTAATTATAAGGATTAATTTAAGATGGCAGCGTTGTGTAAGTCAGGGGTAGTGAATCGTTGGTACGATTGCTCGGTATAAAGGAATGGGAAGATGAGAGGGCTTGAATGTAATAGCGAAGGTGTGCGATTTATTTTATTTTTATTCGAATAGAGTGTGAGCAGGCATCTATTGGGCATACACCATATACTTACATATATAAGCGCTTGCTTTATTTTTCCAATACAGTCTTTAATTGTCTATTAAAATGCAAAAAGATGAACCTATTGCGAAAATGCCAAATTAAATGCTCCCCACGTTCCAAAAAATGCCCATTACACCACTTTATGGTTCTTATATACCTAAATAAGCCACATAATTACGGGAGGGAATATGAGTGTTCTCACTTCGTTAACTATAATATAATAAAGATAGTCTACGACTTGTCTTTAGTCATTTATCAAACCATTAAAAGAACATTACTTAATCCACGTTAAAATTTTCACCGGCGAATCTAAAACAGCCTTAATTCTCAAACAAAGTATCCCATTGAAAAGGTAATCAATCTAATTCGTGTAATCCCGGATCGATCTCCGTCAACGTCTTATCTAATAACTCCACATTAAACCGTTTAAACAACCTGCTCGGATTGTCGTTGCTTGCCGAATAATAGCTTCAAACTGTACCCCTAATATTTCATTAGATATCGTGACGTGACGTACGCGTTTACGTTAAGAGCCAACGGGAGTGGTCATTCCTCCATACAAACGTACTCCTCGTTTTCCTCCGTGGTTTTTGAAGCTAGAGCAATGATTTTTTCAACACAGATTAATATTGTCAATATCTGTGTCGGACCGTTTTGCTTTTTTTGATATTTTTGTTTTTTAAGGCGCTAGAGCCCTTCAAAAATGGCCAAAATGGCCTAATTGACTATGCCGCAATGAGAGGCGTGGCATTCAAAACTGATATCAATTAGCCAAAAAAGCAAAACGGTTCGACACAGATAATTTCATAATCATTTAGATTTCCAAATTTGGTTACGATTAAGTTTTGGAGGAGGAAACAGAGGAGTACGAAACCTCGATTTTTGAAATTTTTACGCAGGATTTTTCGCCTTGTCCTTATCGCACTACTTTTAGGTGCCGCTTCCGTTAGCGAGACGGGTATATTTACCTAAAATATTTAAAACTCAGCTCCTGTTTCGTCTTAAGTGTCATTGTATGGGATTTTGAGTTTCCAAAACATCCCGCTTGGCGCGCTGTTCAAAATCCCATACGAAATGAGACTTAACGCAAACGCGAACGCACACCACGCTGTCGAATGAAATGTACACTAGGGGTCCTGTTGTAAGGTCAATTTTTCAGTTAAACGACTTCAGTTTCAGTATATAGGTATATGACATTATCACACATTGACTAAGCCCTAGTAAGCTCAATAAGGCTTGTGTTGTGTAAATATTAATAAATACAAAAATACATAGAAATCATCCATGAAACAAATATCTGTGCTCATCACATCATACAAATATATGCCCTTACCAGGATTTGAACCCGGGATCATCGGCTTCATAGGCAGGGTCACTATACCCACTAGGCCATCAGTCATGTCGTCACAATACATTTTAAAAAGATATTGAATAATTAGGGATCATATTTATATTGGTCCACCAAGGGTCTTGCAAAGAGAATAACAGTTAGACCTGCGCCTATAATAATAAATCTAATCTAACCCACTCAATATTGTATCTCTACTTTCACGCGAATCACAGCATAATCAACCTTAACACTTTATAATAAGGCTTTAAAATATACATATTGAGTTATGTAATGGACATCGAAATACAATTGAAAAAATACAGCCCAAATAAGCGATTTTATACCTTAATGTTTAAGCAATAAAACTTCTTAAAGTGAATGTTTAATTTTGTAATGGACCTCAAAATGCAATTGTATTGGTTTGAAATGGCGTAAAGTATATGAGTGTTAAAAGCGGTTAAGTCGTTTTGGAGCTGATAAACGGTGGATTAGACACGGCAGATAGGAGATATTAATCCGTCAGATCGTGATTACATTCAGTGGCACGGAGCTAGGTAATATATTCTCTAAGGTGTCGGTAGGGCGGGGACTGGTCATATGTCGATATCGATGTTTTATAAGGTGTCGATTGTAACACAAACCTTAAAAATATCGGGATTATGAGACGAATGCAGACTAGGACTGATTTAATGTAGAAAAAAATACATTATCTAAGTATGCCAATTAGCAATTAGCTTTTTAAACCACATTAATTATAACTCGCAGCTCGTTCATAAAGATCGAGAGCTCTGTCCCAGAACTTCAGATCACAATCTGATGTACATACATAAATATGCATGGTAATTGTATTGTTCATATAGCTTCGGTACCTATAAAGGTGTAATCTATAAAGTTAAAATGCATAATATGTATTGAGATGACAGCTATCACCGTACCTAAACATCGTGAAAAATACTATAGCTTGAAGTTGAATAGTAAACAAATACAAAAAATCAATAACAATTTCTAAAACTATCGATATTAATTAGCCCATCACGACTACTGCCCGTCGATACGGCGCGCGTGACGCGGCAAGCGGCGCGCGTCTTAACGTGTACCTCCGATATCGATAACTTAGGTGCAACCCTGTTCTTAACGTGTTGACCGTTTTCAAATCTTGGTGAAAATGGTTTGGGTATACTTACTTAGTTTCACAAAATAGCTGGTGATATGATATACCTGCCAATAAACCTGTGGTATTACTTGAGAGCCAACTTTAAATATACAATAGTGTTAAAAAACATGATTTATGGAATTGGGAGTTCAGCGTCATACGAAAAGCCGCTCCCATACTATCGAAGCAACGCAACGCGCATGTAACACCTCTGGAGTTGCAGGCGTCCATAGGCTACGGTGACTGCTTACCATCAGGCGGGCCGTATGCTTGTTTGCCACCGATGTGGTATCGAAGTTACTTATGCTCTCATTTTAAAATTCGCTTAAATTACATGAAGGTTGTCATGAACATTTTATGAATGACAGGTAACTGTTAGGATTCCAACAGGATCAATTATCGGTTTGATACCAGGTGCACGTTCGAATTGGCCTACAGGCCATCGGACTATACATATTGCAGTAAAACAAATGTAATTCACTGAACACGTATAATTTGATAACTTTTTATTAAAAAAAATCAATTTCCGGTAACCTGTATAAATAATTATTATTCACGAATTTCATTAAAACCACTGATTTGATCGTTTTAAACTAATTGTCTGAGTTCCGCATAGGTGGTAAACATGAAAGGTAAAAAAAGGAATACGGCTAAGAATTTAGCTGGAAAGGAAAGAAAAATGTATTAATGTGGCGAATATTATGGACGATGATGGTTGACAAGTTGGCGAATGATACCTAAATTTTGAGCTGCTTGTTTATACCGCCCGTCAAACGAGGCTTTTTGAATTTTGAGGATTTGTAAGAAGAAGAAGAAGAGGTATGCGGATCACAGATATTATCAAATGGCGAAACAAAAATATGGCACAACAATACAAAACAAATAATTAGGTGGTTATAAAAATCTGAATTGGAAAACCAACGCTAAAATTTTCAAATATTTCGGTCTTGAAGTACAGGGGGAAAAAAGGTAAATGGGACAAATGTGGAGGCACACGCAAGGGTGCCGGCAGCCGGTAGGAAATTTACTTGTACAGCACAAATGGCGCACAAGGTGGGGTCTTCAAGCAGGCCGACGAGGTAAGCCACTCGCTTCCTGGCGAGCGCGTATGGCAGCAGCAGACCGGACGATAACGATGAGGTTTCTTCACTCCACCAGTGCTTAGCGCCGGCGCTTTGGTGGCCAGCAGTTTACGAGGAGCCACTCCTCTCCGAACGCCGACTCACGCACGGCTTAGGTGGCCAGCTGTCTACGAGGAGCCTTTCCTCTCGTCGATTAACGCGCACTTTCGACACTTCGTATTAATTATCAAACTGGTTAAACGTTAAACGTAGCAAATCTAGTCTAAAAAAACAGCCCGGATCACCAACGACTTTTGGACACGAAATCCACAAACCATCTGCCAAAAAACAAATTCAATCGTTTCTTTCTCGAACATTCTATCAAAATTTGAATTCAAAATAATCGCAAATATGCATTTTATTTTTTTAAAAACGGCCAGTAGCGTTTCGCTACAATACATACTACGCGGACTATACGTACAGTCCGAGAATGAAATTGTAGAAAATTATTGAAGGCGCCACTTCCTACGTAACTGACACATTTTTGTCGTAAAATGCTTAAAGATGACAACAATTTAGTATGGGAATTTTGTAGTTCCATTTTATTTAATTTCTACAATTTTATGTCACACTATATGTCTGGTACGAGTAATACAGATGTAGTGCATAATTGTTTTCCATCTTATTTTCTCGGAAACGTTCGTATTTGTCATGTTATTTAAGCTAAACAGTCTTCATTCATGTATTTGTCATGTTACTTCAGTCATACAGTTCATCAGTACTTTTTGTATCGAGACTGACTGGAATAGCAAGACACGTTCGTACGTTTCCGTGAAAATACGATGGAAAATAAGAATGCATTACATCTGTACCTACTAGTTTTCGTTGCTAAAAATTGTTAACCAAAGACAATAGAGCGAGTAGAAATTTTTCGTTTTAAAATGAGAGCGTAACATCGATTGTATCGTGGCGGCGAGATTCGTGTGACTCTTAAATAAATAATAAATAAATATTATAGGGATATTCTTACACAAATTGACTAAATCCCACGGTAAGCTCAAGAAAGCTTGTGTTGTGGGTACTCAGACAATATATAATATACAAATACTTAAATACATAGAAAACATCCATGACTCAGGAACAAATATCTGTGCTCATCAAACAAATAAAAGCACTTACAGGGATTCGAACCCAAGACCATCGGCTTCGCAGGCAGGGTCACTACCCGCTAGGCCAAACCGGTCGTCAAATATAATAGCTATTAAAAAAAATCCTTGTTGCACCAACGTACCTCCTGCTGGGGTAATAAATGTAATAATCACTCAAATACTTATCCCCTCAACAAAATAAGTTTCACTTCAAAAAACTTCAAACATTAACATCTTAAAAACTCCTAGGTGAAGAACTTGACGTTTTTTCACGTCCGTCAAAACAGGAAGTTGCCCAAAGCGCTTCCGGCCGATAACAACATCCGGTGAAGTTCCCAAACTTGCTCCAAAGTTTGGGAACAGGTGCCGGTTTCGGATAAAAATTTCCACCTCTCGTTGGCAGTTGGAGATCTTTTTATGAGGATAAGTATGAGAGATACAATGCGGGGTCGATAATAAATACGAGACGGTCTGTGTCAGGTTAGTTTTTAAGTTTTGAGGCGTTTGATGTTCGTGAGGCTTGGCGTGGCATTCAACTGTCTTATTTCTATTGTTTGACACAGTAGTAGGATATTGGGACTTTTGGGCCATTTTGGAACACGTTCCGCGTCGCTTTGCTCCGCTACACTTCGTTCCGCGTCGCTTCGCTCCGCTACACTCGTTCCAAAAGGCCCAAATCGTCCCAATATCCTAGCTACAACAGTGGGGCATGATCCAATTGCATATTTAGGATGGTTCCTAATACGTATCCATAATCGTCTACAGTTTTTGTGTTGTTGATGATCCGATGTGGCTCTAACCCTATTTAAAATAATGAATATATACTCTAATGCTTATGAAAGTATATTATTTGCATATTGCCTTTCAAGTTTGTTGCACGTGGCTATTGGTAACATGAAGTTTGTAAAACAACCTCAGAGATTGCAGTTGGATATCGTTTGTTCTTCGCCCAATAAACGCTATTTTCGACATGGTTCTCTTTTACCTGATACTATTCGCTGTATAATATGCGGTCCGTCCAACTGTGGAAAAACTAATTTAATTGTTAGTTTGCTGCTACATGAACAAGGTCTCCGCTTTCAAAATGTTTATGTATACTCTAAAACCTTATTCCAGCCCATGTATCAATTCCTAGAGCAAGTTTTAAAGCTGGTTCCATCAGTTTCATTTCAAAAATATAGTGACAATGATGAAGTACTAAGTCCTCACATAGCTAACATTAATTCAATCATGATATTTGATGATGTTGCATGTGAAAATCAAAACAATATACGCGATTACTTTGCAATGGGAAGACATAAAAATATAGATAGCTTCTATCTGAATCAAACGTATAGTAAAATACCTAAACAATTAATAAGAGATAATGCTAACTTAATCATTCTTTTTAAACAAGATGATATTAATTTGAAGCATGTTTATGATGAACATGTAGGAAGTCATATGTCGTGGTCTCAATTTCGCGAAATGTGTGGACAAGTATGGAACATGCCGTTTAATTACTTAGTTATAAATAAAGATTGTAATAAGAATTCTGGATGTTATAGGAAAGGTTTTGATACATTTATCATGCTAGATTAACTGGATACATAAAGCATAGTATTTATATTAAAAACTTATTACTTAAAATGAAGTCGACTAGTTCGGACATGAAATATAAAATTAACGAGGAGAAATTATTTAAACAAAAAGTACTCCAATCTGCTGAAGCAGTAAGAAAAAAAGTTAAGCTCATTCGAGATGTGAAATCAAACGATAATATGATGTTGGAAGCAATGTTGAAACCAATCACAGATCCACTTAGTGAAATGGTAAAAAATAAAAATAATAATAATGATAACAATCTAAACATTAGTGACACAGATTTTGATAACAATAGGTTTAAATGGAACAAGTCAGTAAAAACATTGAAATATAGTCCTTCTGAAGATGGAATGAAAGAAAGTTTAGATAATAAAACATTCCTGAGAAAATCACCTGAATCTGAATCAAATTATAGTGATAATGAATTAAATGACAGCGATTCTATATCACATGAAAGTGTCGACCAAAATGATTCTGACACAATGAATAATGCTTCATTTAGAACGTCAGACTCGTATGCTTCTCCTCGCGAAGATCCCGCTTGGCAAAAACAATATTTTAATATAGACATTCCATTCGGTATACGAAATGAGCGTGGTAAGCTAATGCTTGGATCGTATCCAATTTCTGTGAATGATGGCAAACTCACGATAGGAGGAGAAAGTTATTGTTTAACGCAGGGCTTAAATGATTTATTGTTTAAGAAAGTACCTGATTTAAAAGTAGTAACTGAAGATGATAAACGAGCATATAAAACTTTGTTATTGAAAACTAATGCACATAGACGTGACTTCGATCCAAATAAACCAATAAAAAGTAACAAGGGCATGAAATATTTATCCGTTATAAAACCTCTTTTCAAATTGTCCAAACAACGTACAGTAAGTGAAGAATTATATGTATCCGGTAAAGGTTTGCCATCAATGAAAAAATTTAAAAGAGACATCTCATATGTGTATTGGGATGATCCAAACGAATTAGTAGAAAGATTAAAACTACTTATTGCATCGCGTGACGCTGGAAATACAGGGTTAGATAACGAAATAATATCTATCATTGAAGAATTACGTGAAGCACGCTTAGTAAATAATATATAAATGAATACTCTTTTTTTTTTTCATCAGTTGTTGTCTGACTATCAAGTATAAAAATGAATATAGACAAATTCGGTCACCATGTTCATAAACGCATGCGTGCTAGTGAAATCTCTGAGCTCAAATACAAGGCTTTGCTTCGAACAGAAGCGGGACATTTTGATTTAAAATCTTTAAGATTAAAAGGAGTTGGTAAACCAATGTCTTCCGATGATGCAGTTAACAAGCAGTACGTTGACGAATACATTCAAAACATGTACGAAAAGAAGTACATAGACTCTTTCTTTAACACAATAAATAATCAAATTCATCAACTTGCATCTCAGTTAAAACTGAACTTTTACACGAAGAAGGAGATAGATGATATCTTTAAAAACTTAAATAATGATAAAACATCAAATAGTGAACGAGATCCATCGATCAGCGCGAAGAAATTTTAAGCGACGATCGGTTGTATTAAAAGGAATTGACGATTTATGGCAAGCTGATTTAATCGATTTACAAAATCTGCATACGGTTAACAGGGGATATAAATATATTTTAACTGTTATTGATACATTTTCAAAGTACGCATGGTGTACACCTATTAAGTCTAAAACTAAAATGGAAGTCAAAAATGCATTCGAACTAATAATAAAAATATCCAATCGAAGACCTAAAAACTTACAAACTGACCTAGGAAAAGAATTCTACAATAATGAATTCGATTGCTATTTAAAATCATTAAAAGTAAATCATTACTCAACGTATTCAATTAAGAAGGCATCTATTGTTGAAAGGCTAATAAAAACACTTAAGTTCAAACTTTATAAATATTTTAGTTTAGTTGGTAACTATAAATGGGTTGGTAAACCGTTAGACGATGTAGTAAAATCTTATAATCAAACTGTACATCGCACAACAAAATTTAAACCTATTGATGTAAATTTTGATAATGAAATTGAAGTATCAAAAAATATTGAAAAATTGCAATCTAATTTACGTCATAAATTGAACAAATTCAATATAGGGGATTGTGTACGCATTAGCAAGTATAAAAGCGTCTTTCAAAAAGGTTATACACCTAATTGGTCAACAGAACTTTTCACTATTAAACATGTGAATCGCACTCAACCTGTGACGTATCACATTCAAGACCAGCATAGAAATACTATACTCGGTACATTTTATGAAGAAGAACTTCAGAAAACCAACTATCCAAATGTTTACCTTGTAGAAAAAGTTATTAAAAAAAAGGGTAGAAAGTTGTATGTTAAATGGTTAGGGCTTAATGATAGTGAAAACAGTTGGATTGATAAAAATGCCATTGTTTAGTTATATTTATATACTTTCTCTTCAATGAAGGTGTTATTATCTTACTGGATATGAAAGGAAGAGGACTCTTAAACAGCGCTATTAATAATTTACCATTTGAATTACACTTACCTGGTTATAACTATTGCGGACCGGGAACAAAATTGCGCAAAAGGTTACAAAGAGGTGATAAAGGAATCAATGCGCTAGATAATGCGTGTATGAAACACGACATAGCATATGATAGATATTCTGATTTAGCTGATAGACATCGGGCTGATTTAGAACTATACGAAATGGCGAAACAAAGAAGAAAGTCGAAAGATGCAGGAAGAGGAGAAAAAATTGCTTCATGGTTAGTTAGTAAAGTGATGAAATCTAAAATAAAGGCCGGTGCGGGTATAAAACCCTTTAAACGATTTGTGTCTAAGATACGCACTGAATTAAAAAGGAAACCAAAAACAAAAGGTTGTAATATAATTGATCGGGCACTTATTGCTGCAAAAAAAGTTTTTAATAGCAATGATAAGGTACGGATACCTCGTTTAATACCAATTCCCAAAACTGGAGGTTTCTTACCGCTAATACCTATTTTTGCGGGGCTTTCTGCGTTAGGATCTTTAGCAGGAGGAGCTGCTGGAATTGCCAAAGCTGTAGGTGATTACAAAGCTGCAAGAAAAAATTTAGCTGAATCAGAACGGCATAACAAGATGATGGAATCGATTGCATTAGGGAAAGGGTTACATATTAAACCATATAAAAATGGTAAAGGATTATGTTTAAAAATTTCAAAAAACTAAATGACAGGTTACCCAGGCGCGCTCTTTCAAATATTGACATTTTAAAACACTCATCTGATATTCCACATTTCCGGGGAGTTTATATGAGAGATAGTTTACCAAAGAGTCCTAAAAAAGTAGAATGTGGAATTGTTAATTTGGATAGTTCTAAAAACAATGGTACACACTGGGTAGCCTACGTTAAAGATAACAATTATTGTGAATATTTTAATAGTTATGGTGACCTTCCACCTCCGCTAGAATTAAATAATTATTTTAAAAAATTCGATATTTACTATAATTATAACACGTACCAAAAGTTTAATACTGCCAATTGCGGTCATTTATGTCTAAAATACTTAAAACAATATTGGTATAACCGTTTAAATACCCTCACACAATAAACAGTTTATCATTCTCACGATGTCTTTCACTTTGTCTATAACTGGAACATCTTCTACTCTGATAACAAACCATTCACCAGCTCTTCAACTGGATGGTGAATATGAGTGCGGCCTGTTGTATATATCAACATTTAATTCTATTCCCAACATAGACAACAGAAATAATAAGTTTTATTATGGTAAAAACAAAGTAATTAAAATTCCGGAAGGATCATATGAACTTCAAGATATTGATGATTACCTCAAAGAACATCTTCAAGGATGCTCGTTTACATTAACATGCAATAATAATACATTAAAAACATCTATTTTATGCTCTGAAAATATTTATTTTGATAAAGAAAGTTCTATCGGTAGTTTACTTGGTTTCGGAGCAGAATCCATTAAAGCAAATATATTAACAGAATCTCCTTATCCTGTCTCCATTCTGTCAACAACTATAGTCCGCATTGAATGTGACATAGTGAGCGGATCATTTGTTAACGGAAAACCTAGTCATATTATTCACGAGTTTGTACCAAATGTGCCACCTGGTTATAGGATTATAGAAACGCCAAAAAACGTTATTTATTTTCCTGTAACCCAAAACAGCTTAAATTCAATCACGATAAGAATTTTAGACGGTAAAAATAATCTAGTTAATTTACGGGGTGAAGAGATTCAGATATATTTACATCTAAGAAAAAAATGATAGACTTTAATAAAACTTCAGTCTCCCTTAAAAACGTTACCAGTACTCATCAGGCAATCACGAAAAGAAGACCTAAAGTGAAACTTACAAAACAAAATAAGCAATTCCTTCAAAGCCTAGGTCTATTAAAATGAGTATATTAAATTTAACAGAACCTTTTGCCGTTGACAACTCTATCGAGAGCTTTGAATATCATTCTTATAAGCCGTACGTAACAAGTTTTAATTTTAACGATGAAATACGTATACCTATTAACCAGCAAGATCTTTACGTACTACCATCAGCAAGTTCTTTATACATAGAAGGTACTATAACCGCATTCAACAGAGAAACAAAAGCAGAGGTAAAAAGTATTCTTTTTACGAATAACCCCATACTTCATCTATTTCAAGATATTCGATATGAACTAAATGGAATTGAAATTGATAAAATAAAAAACGCAGGAGTTACCACGACTATGAAATCTCTTGTATCTATGAATGAACTGGAAGCATCCATGTCTAAGTTATGGGGATTTAATGTCAACGGAACAAAAAACACGCATGGTACATTTTCTGTGTCTATACCTTTAAACAAAATTCTAGGGTTTGCTGAGGATTATAACAAAATCATTATTAATTGTAAGCATGAACTTATTCTCTTAAGATCCAACACTAATTTGAATAGCGTTAAACTAAATGCGAATGAATACATAGACAATATTACTATATCTAAAATAGTATGGCGCATGCCTCATGTTAAAGTGTCTGATCGGGAAAGATTAAACTTACTCAAATGTTTGGAAAGAGATCGTGCCATTCAGGTAGCATTTAGGACTTGGGATTTGTATGAATATCCGCTCTTGCCAGAAACGTCAAAACATTCTTGGTCTATCAAAACGTCATCTCAAATTGAAAAGCCCCGTTACGTTATAATCGGATTGAAAACAGACCGAAAAAATCATGCTGATAAAGACATAACACAATTTGATCACTGTAATTTGAGAGATGTTAAGGTTTTCTTGAATTCAATCTACTTTCCGTACGAAAGTTTTGATGTTAGTTTCTCGGCTGAAAAGTTTGCTATATTATACGAACAGTATGCGAAATTTCAGCAGTCTTATTATAACCGTCTACAAGCGCCGTTGCTAAGCCCTCAAGATTTTAAAGATATAGCTCCTTTATTTGTTATCAACTGTTCTCGTCAAAACGAAACCTTGAAAACCGGTTCGGTAGATGTAAGAGTTGAATTGGAGTGTGAATCAGATATACCAAAGAACACCGCAGCTTATTGCCTTATTTTAAATGACAGTATATTTGAATATAAGCCTTTAAGTAATATTACGAAAAAAGTATCATAAATATCATAATGCAACATATATTTGTAGACCTTCAAGGGTTTAAAACAAAAGAAAACGAATTTATTGTCAAAGAATTTTCATACAGCACGTTGGAATACACACAAGTTTTTTTAATAAAACCCCCCTTTCCATTTTCTAAATTAACGGAAAGTGAAAAAAGGCAGATAAGATGGGTAGGAAAACATTTAGGTATTTTGTGGCACGAGGGTTATATTGACTATAAAGAATTTAAAAGACTAATTGGTACCCATATAAAAGATAAAACGATCTATGTGAAAGGTATGGAAAAAGTTCAATGGGTTAAAAATTTATATCCAAATTGTACCGTTTTAGAGTTAGGTGAAAAAAATGTACCTAATTTACAAGAGCTGTATAAAAAATATTGTTTGCCTGAGTGTATTTATAATTGTGTATATCATAAGAAAAGTTGTGCGGTTAGAAATGTTATATGTATCAAAAAATGGTATTTAGACAATTTACGAATCTAATCTTAATTTGTATCAAAAATGTATTTCTTAAAATAAATGTTGGTTATTACTTTTATTAGAATTTTCTTTTTATCCCATTCTATATAAATATTACTTATTACCAACTAACAAGTTTTTCATAGTGGTTGATTGTTATTTTTTAAAATTTTTAACTTTGAAGTGACTGAATAAGAAAAACTTATTAGTTAGTATGAATATGATATATAAATAAAACGCCAAAGTACTCACATAATATTTATTAATAATTTAATATTAAAATACAACTTTAATAACTAGTACTGTAACCGCAAATTTTTTTTGAAATTTTATTTATTAATGCCTCTGTGCCATCAATAATTTCATCATAACTATCACTCGCAACATACTGCGCGCTTAGTAATACATTTTCGCTTTGCTCGTCGTTTTGATCCGTTATGCCTTCTTTGATGTCGATTATTTGAATTTTCACCAGTTTATTGCCTTTGCTGGCCTCATTATTTATCACGAAAGATGGTGGATGTCCTAGACTCCTTTTCACTATTTTATTATTAACGCTGACTTTATTACGTTTCTTGGCTTTAGGGTTTTCAATGGTTTTCTTAATTTTTTTATATAAATCACTATCATCAAATTCCTGGGGTAGCTCAAACTCTTGTGCGTATTGTGAAAATGCAATTTGAGTGTCTTCGTTGTCTGCCATTTTTGAAAAATCTAAAATAGAAACCGTAAAAATTAGTAACATATAATAATTGAATGTGTTACGATTCTAGACAAACTACGATGCACAAATGTAAATTTTGATGTTTGTCTTATTTATGTTTGATCTTTTTATGACCATGTCTTGCAAGTGAAATTAAAAACAATTTCATAAAATCTTAATTAAAATGGCTTAAGTTTGTAAATAATATAACAAGATAAGTAAGAAAAAGTAACTTACAAGGTTCATGTTCAGGATTGTCAGGAGTAATATTTGTCGGCGTTTGATGCTATCCAAGTGTTAGAAGAATTCAATTTAACGCGCTTATAAAGGTTTACAAATCATAACTCAGCGAAATTCGAATGCGCAATAATGCTATATGATAACTTCACACGTGCATACCTCAAACAACATATTTTGATTCAGGTTCGAACCTGTCGTACTTTTATTAATTGTATCATGTAGGTATCTATGACATAAGTAGATTGAAGCTTAGGTGTGCGGGAAAATGACTGTCTCATCATGCATAACAGTCGTAACAGCCATAGGAAATACAAATCGAATTTATAGGATGGTAATAGAGGTGTGGTAAACAATTGTAGTAAGTATTAATGTTTGTTTAGCTCTTATGCATGCTGGATCAGAAAATGGTAATAAAAATGAAAACAACAACATGATAAGACAAAACATTTATTTATATAAAATCATATTTAAAAAAAATATATACAAAATTATTCATACACAATTGACAATTCGTAGGATTTCTCTAACGTAGAGTAGTAACTAATACAAAATTTAAAGATAGATTTAAACTAAGTTACATTTGTAGTTTCTAGAACTTATTTATTAAACAATATTGAGTTATGCCCCCAAGCTTTTGTTGATATTTGGTTGTCACAAATCAGACGTTTATCATCTTTAGCTGAAAGTGCAATTTTATTCACACTTTGTGTAAATATCTCATGCTTAATTGACTTGAATAATACATTTCTACTTTTAGTTACATTTCTTACAAATAGTGTTATTTCGTAATCGGAAATCCCAAAATCGCGTACAACGGACTTTTTCACTCCTTTAGCTTTTTTAATAACATCATCGGTGGTTTTAATAGAATATACCTTTGATCGCAGCCCTACGAATTGTATAACCATTTCTCCTTTCATTTCATCCTTAAAAAGTCCTGGTACTTTTTTATTTTGAACCGGTAACGAAAATTTATTATCAACATCGTAACAACTAGTATCGAAATAAGACAAAAAATGCGTTTTTAAATCTTTAAAATAGTCTTTGTTCTGTATATAATACACAAAACTATCTGTATCCGTGTAGCACATTTGCACACGATCTTCATAAAAACGTTTAAATACTGAGTAATGAAAATCATACATATGACTTTTAGATAACTCTAAAACCGTGAAACCGATGTAAATGGGTTTATTCAAAATTATGAGATCTGGTTTCAATTGCACTGCAACTAAATTTTCATTAAAAACAGATACACTGTGAAAATTAGGCCTTGCAATCAACTTATCGGCTGTAATTTTCTTTTTTGTTTTGTTATTATTGTCGGCCCACTGATTAACTAAACGCACATTTACCCTTTTCTCGTTATTTTCTAAAGTCTTACCAAATATACTATTATTCATCAATTTACAAAAGTCCTGTTCAAAAACAGACGATGTCATTTGACGTAACTTTGTATTCATATCAATATATTGTTTTAAATAAGGGGCCTGTTTGAATGTTATTACTCTGTGTATCTTTTTTAATTTTAAACCATGTTTAAGACAAGTTTTCAAATGTGTATAATGAATCACATACGAGTATTTGTCATATAAATTAGGTACAAGTTTGGATTGCGTTCCACCTGGCGGAATACATTTTTCGGGACAAAATGGCAAATCGTTATGTTTATCATGTAAATCTTTAGGGTAAATAATATCCACCTCAAGAATATAACCATAATCCGAATCATCAGGGATTTGTGAGATATTTAAAGCACTTATTTCATGGTTTTCTAGAAATCTAAAGTGTGATAAAGGCAAGTACTGGCACATACTGTAACCATATAAATTATTACAGTCGATATAAATAAGGTATGAGTCCATCTGGGTTGGATCATAGTGAGGTAAGTATATATTATTAGCTTTAGCATATCGTCGAGAGACCATACAGACTCCACCTCTTATTCCAGATTGGATCATTCTCAGCATATTAAAGTCATCTATAAGCTCTAATTCTATTCCAGTTTTCAGAAGCATGGCATCAAATGATAAACTAGGTGTAGTTAAATAAAAAGCGGGGTCCAAGTCATAGTGCCGCTTGCATGTAGCGCGAAACTTTTCAAATATATCGGTCAATAGAAGAACATCTGTTTGCAAATAAAGGTCTGTGTACTCGCCTAAATTACGAATATTAAACTGGTTCCACACTAATTGCGCATGGTCATAATCTTTTTCAGAAATTGTTTCATTAGTAAGCGAATTGGAAAAGGAATCAATACATGGAAGATATTGTTCTTCAAATTTTTGCCATTTATTCATATACTCATAGGGAAACACGCCTTTTCGTGTAAGTAATTGAAATTCATCATCATTACAAAAATACTTACGCAAATGAACAAAGTCAGTTTTTTGCATAGTTTTAGTTAGTTTGTCTAAACTTGTATTTAAAAATTTGAAAGAATCTACGAAACGAAGCTGAAAATATTCGTTCTCGATGGGAATAAATTTAGTAAAAGAAATATAGTTTTCCTTGGTTTTAGGCACAACTTTTACGTCTCCGGGTGCCTCACCCAATTTTTTAATAAATAAATGACAGTCATAACCAGATAGATTATGGAAAAATATGGGTACAAAACATGGACGCTTATATTGCAAGTTGCATAGGCTATGTGCTGCTCCGCGATATCTTCCTGTAATATGACAGTGATCTCGAACCCGATCAGAAAATAGAAAATGGTTACAAATATGACATTGTTTGGCGTTCAAAAAGTTTAACTCGTCATTCTCGTTGAATATTATTTGATTATTTTTGGTCATAACTCTATAAATTTTACTAACATCTTCATAGATTGCACCAATAAATCTGTCGACACAATCAGTACCGCGATAAGAGACATAGCGATTCTGACTTGGATCTGCATTACAAACAATATCCAAATGCAGCCGGTATATGATGATGCAAAGTAAACGTGTTAGACATATTGGTAGTATCGGTTGAATCAGTATCATAATTACTACTACTACTTTCAGGTATCTCGGTTGGTTGTAGCAATGATTCGAAATCTGCATATATCACGAATGGAACATTCTGTTTACGATCAAAATTTTTGAATTTAATTACTGTTCCCTTCTCTGGTAAAACGGTAACTATCCCTGTACACAAGTGGTTTACTAGTTCTTCCTGTTTTATAAAAAATAACAGACAGGTTTCACAAAAGTATATCTTACTATTATGTTTCGTTATTTGTTTACGCACAAGACGACTCAAGTCTTTGATCAGAACATAATGCGGTGGGTGACTACCATCATCCAATAAAAGCAAATTTATATGTTTTCTTTTTTTCTGACAACTGGATATATCAGACTTGTAAAGGGGGCCAATAACAGTTTTATTATTTTTTAAACCAAAAATCGTCAATGAAATCGTTGGGTTATGCTTTTCAAATATTCTAATGTCATTAAATGTGATCGGAAAAGTAATCTGAGAAATATTCAAAACGTCACGAAAATTAGGATAAGATGATACTCTTTCAGGGTGTTTGATAGAGGGATACAAAGCGGCTGTTACACACCATAAAAAACAACATTGATCGTCGTTTTGTATATTTATACAAGCTTTTTTGTTTTTAATGAATTTTGGCAGGTCAACATAGCTTGAACCCTGTAATGGTTGATATTTGTTTATGTTAATTTCTAAATGTGAGCTACTAACAAAAGCCCACCCACTATCACGATCCTGAAATTCCTCAATTTTTTTCTTTAAACAGTTCACAAGCTCGTAAAACAGTGCTTCAAAATCATAACTTAGATATAAAATTTTATTTTTAGTTCCAAACGACTTGATCGATTGACTATTATCTTTAAACATTAAAAACGTTCCAAAAAGCTCAAAATTAACTTTTACGCACGTATGTTTCATAAGTGAATAATCTAAAAGCTGCTTTATTTTGTTTCGACTAGAGTTCATAAATGCATCGATAGATCCGAGACTTGACTCGTTTTTTGCTGATATGCGATAAGTTACAATACGCCTCCGGAATGCTGACTCTACGACTTCAACGCCATCGTTAAGTACTTTAACAGAACCAGCAATTGTTTTGTGCTTATTGCTTCGAAGATGACCTACCCAATTCTTTTTTTCTACAGACGTACTACACGGTACACAAAAAGGCATAATGAAATGATAATAATAACACGAAATATGTAACTAAACGTACGTCCTAACTAAACTAGAGTACTTCTAAATAGTTAATTGTTTAACACGATCTAATGTCTAATAATGTCCTTATTTTAAACCACCGATGATGTTATTAATAGCATACGTTGTTATTACCTACTCAGAACGGTTGACGAATGCAAATTATATCTCATGAATGTAGAACGCTATTCAAAACATGGATAAGCCCACATGGTTAACAAAAATGCTCCATAAAACTAAGAAAATACCACATAAAAAAATACAAAAAAATTGCATGACATGTATGTAGTTAGTTTTTAAGTCCAATTAAAGAAAATGCAAATTTCACTTTAGAATAATATATCTTTTGTCTGATTTAAGTGATCTGTATCTTGTTAAATATTAAATGAGAATATATAGAAAACCTATAATGTTTAAAATTACTATAAACATATAATTGTGTGTCTAGATAACAAACACGATCTATTTTTTAGTGCATTAATCAAAGTCGTATCCATATTATACTGTCACTAACTTGCATTGGCCATCTATCCTCTTATAAGTACCTAACGTAAAACATGCCATTGTATTACAATAATAAAACAGTTTTTTTGTAATCAACAGTTAATTACATTTGTTAAGTTGTTTAATTAAAAAGAAATGTCTGTGTAATATCGGTTTCTGTGTACTGACTAATAGTTTTTGTAATTAGTAAAATAAACAGGCTCACAATCTTCAAAAATATTGAATGCTTGACCCAAGAACTTTTGCATTTGATCCCACTCTGGAGAATTCAAATCACATTGCAATTTGACAGATGCCAATGCCTTTTTATAGCGTTCTTCAGGGTTAGTCTTTTGATAATCATCGATAGTATACACTTTAAGATCAATAAAATAATTACCGGCTGTTATTGTAGTACGTCGAGAGGAGCCCGTAGAAACGCGACTTGTAAATGTTGATGTCGTCTTGATGGCTTTCAAATTAGGGTCACCGCTGATTTTCTCCTCTTCTCGTATGATTTTAAAGATGTCCGTTTCAGCTGGATTCTTCGAAGAACTGAAATAAAGATATATTATTTAAATGATATTTCTAGCAAACTCATTAAAATATTACAAGAAAGTCACATTCAATCTCTTTTAAATAGTATCATTTAAGTGAATACATACCTAGAATCAGATTTCTTGCTTTTACTGCTCGATGCTTGAACTTTGCTCGAAGTGCTTCTCTTTTTGGTGGGGGGCGATGGTGATGGGGTGCGCCGTTGTTGGTTAATCAAATCAAATTCGGACCTGATGAAATAAAAATAAAAATTAGCGTACTTAAATATTAAATGTAACTTTAAATACTACATTACATTCATAGAATTCATTAGTTACCTGGATGTCGGAGACACCTTTCTTTTCTTTAAATTCTTTGTAGTCTTTTTCTTAAGGTCAGGCGAAGGCGTACGTACATGAGCGGAATATTCAGAGTCGGACCTTCAACACAGAAATAAACCAAAATTATGCAACAATACTTTTAACATATTTCAGAAAAATAAATTATCAAAGTACTTACTTACATTTTAAACGAAGGTCACAGCGGCTTCACTTAACAAACAACGAACAGCTTCGATACGGTATGCGGAATATTTAAGAAATAAATGCATAAAAACAGTATATTTGTTCGTTTTATAATGAAATATTTGATGAGTAGATATTTTACCTAAATATAAGATTATATGACTAAAGAACCATGTTCGTGTATTCAAATTTAAACCTAAATGTAAGCATTATTTACCAAGTATAAAATAATACAGATTGCGTACATAACTGCACATACTTAGTCTTCAAAATATGTTTATTTCTTGTTTTGCACAAAGCGCCGACAAAGTATCAAATTATCTAATGAAACCGTCGATTGCATTAACTCGTATTTCAACACCTTACAACGTGTTCATGTATATTAAACCCAAAGAACATTTTATTTAAATAAGTAATTATAATCATCATCATCGTCTTTCCCGTACATTCGTCAGAAATCAGAAATAATTTATTTGTATTGATACAGTATGTTACAATATATGGTGTTACAGATCTTGTTGTACACCTAGCTTGCATGCAAGCGTGCAAATTCATCATCATAATCATAAATTTAAATAAATATAAAATGTCAAATTGAAATAATTAACATAATAGGCATATCACAATACAATTAATAACTAAATATCACTAATTTGAATATTGCTGGTATTCGAGATACGACTCTCTATTCCCTATTAAACACATTACTATAACCTACAAGTGAAAATAATGAAGAAATATTAACAGTTTCTCACGGCATATCTATTAAAAACCTTGAATGTTAAACCTAAACTATCAGTTATTATTTACTCTTTGCTGAGCTCTATATACCTACATATTTATTCAAACTTATACATTATTGAAATTGTAATAGGGAAAATTTCAAGTTTCGTTAAACAATAAAATACTATCACAAAACATAACGCACCTATTTAGACAGTCGGGTAATAAATATTTCTTAACTTGTATCGTGGTACAGGGTCGCATTGGTAAACACGCTGACACAAAATAAATAAAACAATGCTCGAATACTTCGAGTAACGATACAGAGGCGTCATGTGTAGGTACTAATTGTTATTGTTACGTTGAAAATATTTTTAAACTATTGTTCCTATATGGAAAATAATGAACTAATTCAGTACGAGTTTTATTTACAAATCATGTTTATCGAGGTAATTTTCCTAGTTAGGTAAATTAGTATTATATTTTGCTAAAGGTTTTCAGACATTAAAATTATAGCTTAGTCAAATGTCAATGTAATTAGAGTTAATTGGAAATCATACTTTAAAAGTGTAGAAACATTTCTGAGGTTTACCCTACAAAGGTTGAAACAGTAACCAGTCTGTTTATTTTGTTCTTTGATCTGTTTAATTAAATATCAACACACGCTTGACTCTATCGTATCCCATGCTTTGTCTCTTGTTTATTGCTTGCCAAGCTTGAAGTAAAAGAAGGACGGAAGCTTCGACTATTTACGATTAACGAACACGGTTTCGAGTGTTAATTCACCCGTACTGTATTTCACCGTGTATTCACATATACCTATGAAACTTATGACTAAAATAAAATGTAACTTTATTTTTCAATAAGTAAGACTGATTTTGCATTAACCAAATTTTATGATTTGACTATTTAGCATCATGCAACGAAGTTTACGTAGTTTTATAAATGAATAATATATTTTAAACTTTAATATGATTAGACTAAGATTTAAACTGATATGTTCTCTAACAAAACTGAATTCAATCGTCACATTTACGTCATAGGACGTCATAGGTATTGACCAATAGGGTGCTTGGGTCTGCATCGCGCTTTTAAAGTTTTTTGAATCGTTTGTATAAATACAAATAACATTGATATAGCTCTCGGAGAATCCGTGGCTATTACAACCGCTAGTTCACGGTGACTCTTACCATCTCAATGTTGTGAGGTCTGGCCAACCTTGCGAGATTGGTTTGGTAACGCGGTGGCGTGTGCATATCATGCTTGGTTTTAATAACCCTACCTTGGGCAGGGCATGTATGCACGACACACTTCAACGCGGTGGCGGTTAAACACAAACACGCGGTAGCGTATACAGTATCCTGCTTGGTTTTAATAACCCTACCTTGGGCAGGGCAGGTACTGTACTATACAACGGTTTATCCATGCTATAGCGGTTGATAGTATGGGTAACCGATCCACGTTCACATCAAAGTTTCTGGCCAATTCTGCGATGTGATACTGTGACAAACACCGTAATAAACCTAGCCCGGCAAATCTCTACCCGTTGCAAATCTGGGCAATGATGGTGCGTTACGATATCCTGTTCGAATCAGAACAAGAATCTGGTGGGTACAATGCTAGCTAGTACCCGTTGTGTTAAGCCTTTTGCACTTTAAAAAAAAAAAAAATTTAATAATCAACTTAAGCGAAACCTAAACGATGACTTTAACGAGTTGTAATGCAATTTGGATTTTATATTCAAAATCAACTTTGGATTCTACCCCACATCGGATCATCAACAACACAAAAACTGTAGACGATTATGGATACGTATTAGGAACCATCCTAAATATGCAATTGGATTCTACTCCACTGTTGTAGCTAGGATAATGGCATTCTACGAGTACTTCACTTCGGAATCTGCCCCACTGTTGTAGCTAGGATATTGGGACGATTTGGACCCTTTGGAACGAGTGTAGCGAAGCGAAGCGTAGCGAAACGAGTTCCAAAATGGGGGCCAAAAGTCCCAATATCCTACTACTTGACACAATGATGTCATAGTAAAGTAATTTTAAAATATACTGAACGCGCTTTTAAGTTTTATAACCCGGATCCTTATTTATTAAATTATTAATCATGTGCGGCGCGTCATCGAAAGCTGTATAGCCGACGTAAGTTGACGTCTGTCAGCCCGATTCGAACTTTAAGATACGTCAATTAATAGATCTAGAAACGATATGGATTAGATATGTCAGTGTCAAATGTGACGTTTCTTCAAACAAAAACGTCACTTTTGACACTGACACATCTAATCCATATCGTTTCTAGATCTATTAATTGACGTAGGTACCTATCTTAAAGTTCGAATCGGGCAATGTGGCGTTCAAATGGTATTAAAGATCCTGGATCTAGATTCCACGTAAAGGGGCCCACTGATTAACAGTCCGCCGGACGTTATCGGCCTGTCAGTTAGAACAAAAATTTGACAGTTCCGAACAACTGACAGGCCGATACCGTGCGGCGGACTGTTAATCAGTGGGCCCCATTAGAACGAAATTAACGTCAGCAAACCCTAATATACCTCTACTACATAAAAGGAGTGTACATATATACCTAGTGCGTAATTGTTTTCCTTCGTATTTTCTCGGAAATGTTCGTATTCGTCATGCTACTTCAGTCAACCTCAGTTCTTTTTGTACTTTGACTGAAATAGCAAGACACGTATGTACGTTTCCGTGAAAATACGAAGGAAAACAATTATGCACTACAGCTGTACTTACAGATTTTTAAAGAGTCGGCAACGCGCTTGTAACATCCCTGAAATTGCAGGCATCCATAGGCCACAGTTACCGCTTACCACCAGGCGGCCCGTATGCTTGTTTGCCACCGACATGGTATTAATAAAATCACCTCACTTTCTAGAAACAAATTAATTTGTCTCCAGTAAACTTTCATGACGTTATTTCAGCATTCAAAAACATAGCAACATCACTACACCTTATTAAACAAAGTCCCCCGCCGCGTTTGTCTGTTTGTGTGTATGTATGTTCACGATAACTCAAAAAGTACTGAACGGATTTTCATGCGGTTTTTCACCTATCAATAGAGTGATTCATGAGGAAGGTTTTGGTGTATAATTTGTTAATTAAGGTTTTGTGTAACCCGTGCGAAGCTAGTATACGATATTTTTACAGCAGCACCCCTGAAAGCCGCTGGCTAAGCAATAAAAACTTTACATCTTAGCACTCCATAATTCTGCACCTACAGCGAGGTAAAAAATTACTTAAAACTTTTTATCGGCGCGTCAGCGGCTGACGGCGGGCATTTTTCAACGCCCGAGGGCTATACACCGTTGGCGGAGGTGGAGTGATGAATTTTCTTTTTGAAAGGTTGATGGGTCAAAAACAAAACTGTGTTCGCGTCTTTCCTGTAGACATACACAAGAGTTAAGGCTATAAAGGTTAATTTTGGATAATGGTTAAATAAGAAAATTAACCTTAATAGTCCTTAACTCTTGTGTATGTCTACAGGAAAGACGCGAACACAGTTTTGTTTTTGACCCTGATGCCTTTAAATTGTCTGTACCTTCCGGACACGTACAGTCAGCGTCATATAGTAGGTAGCATCCAAAGTATTGAAATAGTTCGGAACACTACAAATTATATGTATCGGATCGTAATTGTACCATGTAGATGCAGTGTCATAGTTCCCTGTGTTATCTTATTTAAATAATATTTGAAATTGTACGAGCAAGCGCGAAACGAGAATTTTTATAGGCTGTCTGGCCGTTTTCTTCTTTACAGGGTGCCTAGCCAAGGTGGCAATCGCTTGCGCTACGACAATCGTATTACGACAGTGACAGTTGCGTTTTGTTCGCTACGGAGCGTAAACGATTGGCATGCTGGCGCACCCAGGTCGCATTTATAAACAGATTATTGTTGAATTACTAGTTTTTGTTTTTTAAAATGGCGATGGCGGAGCAATAGGGACTTTATTGATTTTAATTTCAATTTTTGTACTTTTTATTGCTAAAAGTTAAATGTGGAATTTTAATAAAATATAGGATTTAATGACATACATACTGTAAAATGTACCTACCTATAAAGATAGTCTTATGTTTCAATGGGTACTTACAATTTTCTTCAGGAATAATTAACTAGGTACATATAGCCCTCTAGAGTCTGTGCGGAAAGAGAAGAGTCGTGAAATGTATGGGGCCCAATACATTCCACGACTTTTCTCTTTCCAAACAGACTCTACACTTGAAAAATTCCTAAGAAAATTAACTTTTCCCAAATTCTATAGCCATTGAGCACCAAATTTGCACCTCGTAAACAAAATTGCTTACGGAATTCAAATGAGCCCACCTTAAACGAAGTCACTCCTCGCTGTCACATCCACTCCACACCACTACAGAGGACCTACCGCGAACACCGATATTCGCAAGTTGCGGGCATCCTTCTCTTTTAATCCAATTCAGGCGTAATTAGAGTGACAGAGAAAGATGCCCGCAATTTGTGAACTTCGGTATTCGCAGTAGGCCCCCTGTTTACCAACTTTAATTTACATTCCCAAGCACCCTTAAACTTATATAAATAAATATGGTTTTAGATTGTTTCTGGTTTCGTTATAATTATGCTATTTACCAACTTTATTTTCCACTCCACTTAAGCCTTAAAGCGCTCCGAATAGGGTTGTTTTTCGTATGTTTGAGTGTATTGTAATTGTGTAAGTTGCGTTTAATTTTTGCTCGAGAAATTAGCGGATGTGTCTGACGTTAGGAAATAGAGGGGGAGGGGGTACCTGGCTTTTGACACCTTTATTTCCTTGAGGTGTTGTTTAGGGGGATGTCGAGGCCTTGAAACACTTCGGTGAAAAAACAATTATATTTTGTATTTAAAATGGTGAAAGGTCGATTTTTAAGAGGAAATAAATTTATCTTCAAGGCTCTACTTAGAATTTTGGTAACTACATACTTTTCCTAAAGGCACAAAATGTCTGTTTTGCCTCTAGAAAGGTGGGTAAATTCTAAAATTCTATGTGGAACGTTTTAATTTGTATAATGCTTTTACTACTTATCCAGGACTCTCTTTTTTTTCTTGTTTTTTTCTTTTCTTTTATTTTCTTGTAGGAACTTAAAGGAAAGCTTATAGGTACATTATCGCTTGCATTGTATCTTTTAATATTAGAAAAGGAAACATCGTAACTTTATTTATATAAACCAAAAAAGTACGGTTTAACTCACGTACTTTTAGTCACTCGCGCTACATGTTTCAGAGAGCCTAGGTCTCCATTTTTAAGCACTAACAGTGCATATAAGTAGCGTTCACGATGCTTGCGCGAGTGACGATAAAATTACCGTATAAACCGTATTTTTTGGCTTAAATATAAGTATGGCTCACGACAGTTTAAATTCTTTTACATAAATAGGCGTCGATTTGTTAATTTTGGGATTAGATGTGGTGAATTCCTATTCTTAAACCCGGAACGTAATACATCTAATATTTCCTTAACATGTTAAAAAATAAATCAAAACACTCAAAAAATTATAACAAAATTCCCAAAGTTAGCGGCACGGGACACCGCCGTAACCTCATAATCATGTTTTCGCCGAAATCCGTGTTCATAAAAAATTCAACAATATCATCAACAAGAGGTCAGTAATTAATGAGAGCGCCGGCTCGGGGGGAACACTTTTAAAAAGTTTGCCACCCGCAAATTATTAATAGGTTTCTACGTAGACGGCGAGGGATGGGACATTGCAAGTATTTTAATTATTTTATATCGATATGTGGTAGCAATTATAATTACATACTAGTGGCTCCGTAAGCTGTACACATCGCGACCAAAAAAACAAAAACTGAATCGATAAAACAAATCTATTTAATCATCAAACCTAGAAAGAAAAACAACAAAATTGCACGAGAGTCGGTTGAGAATTGCGACCACGTTCTGTGCGGACCTACGAGATCATTGTTGGCAAAGTTGAAATGGAGACCTTCGCTAACGCTCGGTCAATGATGGCCACTACCCAGAATAAGAATCTGCTAGTCTCATTTTACGATGGCAAAGACTGGAATAAATAATTAGACACCGATAGAGATTAAAAGTAATTATAGTACGTTTCCCGCTACTGTTGACCTAACTTAACCTTTAACTTAATAAAAATAAAATAATAAAAATAAAATAATTTCCCTGTGTTAATGCAGCGTTGATGTCACTGTTCAATCCCATTGATAAAATGAGTGACAGATTGATCATTCTATTCGTGACAGAACTGTAAATATTAACGATAGCAATACATTTTAAGGAAATTTATAGTGGTATCGCTCGTGTCAATACTGCAGTTACTGCAGTTACTGCAGTTACTGCAGTTACTGCAGTATTGACACGAGCGATACCACTATAAATTTCCTTAAAATGTATTGCTATCGTTAATATTTACAGTTCTGTCACGAATAGAATGATCAATCTGTCACTCATTTTATCAATGGGATTGAACAGTGACATCAACGCTGCATTAACACAGGGAAATTATTTTATTTTTATTATTTTGTTACTACTGTAGTAACGCTGTATCAGCAATGCTGCTGCATTCGCTGTCAGAATGTACCCTTTAGCCGCTATGTACAGGGTGACCTTAGCCATTGGACAAACCCTGAAATCCCACGTAGGGCTACTTCTTAGAAATGCTCTAACGGTAATATTTTTTTAACTGGAACAAAAGATAAAAATTAAATTATCAAACAAAAGTTATTTCCAATAATCGACAACAAAAAGAAACATACTGTATTAATCATTGGCAGTGCTTTTGACAATTTGTTTGAAAATGTGCGGCAAGGATGACATTAGTCAAAAGTCAGAATCTTATTAATGTCATAAATAAAAAGATAATCAAAACGGTCGAAGAAGGTTTCATACTATTTATTACCTCAGGAGCTACTAACACATGTCATACAGGTTGCTCCTAAGTAAAAAAATCGTAATTTGTTAATTTGGTTAATTTCTTCGTAACCGCTACACCAATTGTTATGATAAGTACTTTGTATACTGGTTCTAAATACCCTAATGCATATGTACATTTCGGCTTTGTCCAATGGCTAGGAACACCCTGTATACTGTACAACAAGCTACTTTGTAAGCGATGTGATAAACTATAACACTATTATATTCAAGCAAAAAATAAGAAATAAAAATGTATCGATAACGGCGTTATCCCATCTCTATCGAACACCTTGCAAGTAAAAATTAAGAAAAAGATTTTGCAAGTGTCAGGCGGGGTTAGTGCCGGCACATTAATTTCTTTCTGTCGATTACTCCGGCTACCTGCGATGGAGGAATGAATAAATGATTACTTGTAATCGGAAGTTACAGGAGGATTTTATAGGAAAGTTAGGATATCATGGTATCAGTGCTGATATGGCATGAGAGTTTCAGACCGGAGTTTATGTACAAAAAACGCATTTAACTGATTTTCAAGACCGAAGTGATTCCATAAGTGTTCCGTGAACAAAGTTTTGTACGGAACACTAAAAACATAAATTGATATGTGCCAGTCACTTTACAATGAAACAAAATGTATCCATAATTAATGTCATTAACGAGTGTAACGCGATTAAATTTCATTATTTTACCTTTTTTCCGACGTTTCAGCCACAACAGAAACGTCACTCGACGTCGTCGTTTCAGAGAGTGAAACGTCGGAAAAAAGGTAAAATAATGAAATTTAAGCGCGTTAGACCCGTTAATGACATTAATTATGTGTATGTACAAAACGCAAGAGTTTAAAGTGTTATATAGAAAATGTATTTCTTTCGATTACTCTGTCTATCTGTGAAGTTAGAGGAATGCTTGCTCATAATCGGGAGTTACAGACGATTTTTATTTTCACTCCGTAGCCTTTTTTATATAATTTTTCTGACGAATACGGAAGGGAAGGTACGAAAAATATATTTATATTGGGACTGTTATTTCTTTTATTAAGATCAAAACAGCTCTTGATTTTGGGAAAAAGATGTTTAATACCTATATTCAATTAACATTTAAAACTCGCGTTTTGATCACACATTAAAACATATTTATTTGCTTTAATACCATAAACAGTCCTAAATTTGAATAAGTGAAGTGTACAGCTCTAAATAAAATGGTTCTCACAGAGTTTCCCGTGGAGGTGTCGTGGAAGTCGCAAATCAACGTGTTCGCCCGGGTGCGTTTCAATTTGCGCGAGAAGTGCACACGCTCTAGACACTAGCGACGTGCAGTACAATGGACACGCAATGTTAGATTAAAAACTAAACAGGAATTCAATTACTTAACTGGGACTTACCTCAAGTCGAAATGTAAAAAAAAATGTTAATACGTTAAAAAAAATACACAAAGAGTGTGGCAATGAACTGATGAACAATTTGTGTTTGTAATTTCTTTTGTAGGTATTCATAAAACGCATTATAAGACAACCACATAAAATGAATAAAATATTAATAAATTATTATGAATATTGTCATGATGATAACGATGTAGGTAGTTTTAAAGAATCACATATAAATATGAAGGCAGCAGGGGTCCATCTCGCGGGCAGCTTTCTCGCCCAAAGACTTGCTATCGCGAGTCCGGAAATGCTGCCTGCATGATGGGCACCTTGCCGAGAGGCCGAGGTTTGAAGAGTAGTTTTTAAGTATTAATTAGGTTTAGTTTTTCTATTCTGTTAACATATATTTTTCCTTTTTAAACTTTTAAATTTACAAATTCAATCTTTTGAAAACGCTCGCCTTAACTGGCGCGGTCGGCAGGATCATTTCTAATTGACAATCACCAAAACCTAACATTAAAGCTCGCATTGTAAAGCTTTTAATATAAATATCCGGTGAACAAAGTGCAGTGCACTAATGATAATTTATCGCGCTGTCCGTCCGTCGCGTCCTCTCTGCCGGAACCGGAAATGTATACGTTTGTTTAAAATTTACAACCCGGATATTGTATTGTTGGAGAAAATACATCGTAAAATTGAATTTTAGATTTTCGCGAGGTCGTAGCTGAAATACTGGTGTTTTAGGTCAAGTCTAGTGAAATAAGGCACGTGAATTGTAGACGATATGGCGACGATGACGCGGGCTACTAGCTTAGGGGGCCTAGCCAAGGTGACAATCGTTGATAGAAAACGCCAACCAAAACTTAAATAATGTATGGAAATAATCAAATGTACGATTGTAATCTTAGCTAGGCCCCCTGGTTAGTTGTATGACTCTCATACACATTTTATAGTATGGTTAACTCGTTCACGTCTTTCCTGTAGATATTGAAAAGTTAAGAGTATCAAAAGTATTTTTTTACGCTGCACCCATACAGGCGAGATATTTTAGTACTTGAGACTTGATTTTTATTTGACATAACATAATTTTTACTTACCTACTACATTATAATTATTATGTTCTTAGTCAATCCTTACGCCAGCTCTGCTCTAATAAACCGGCCATTATACATGTAGGTACAATAATTATCCTTTCATATATCAAAGTGACAAAATATGCGTACGTACTAAGAATACTTTACTTCTCTATACAATTGTTATATTATAATATATTATTTAATTATTCAGCATTCGTTCTAAGCATTTTTTTCATATATGATTAAAAAAATCAAAATATAAAAACTCTTATTTGATACCTATTACTTTATTGAATGCGTGTTTTATTCTCCCCCCAGCTTCCCTGCACTGTAAAAATACAGGAAACACCTGTAGAGATAAAATAGGAGATATTTTTACGTGATTGTAAAACGGCAATTGACAAATTCATTCCGCGACGGGGATCGAACGGGGGCTAATAAAGCGCGTATCACACGCACGCATAGGTGGGGTGCTAGGGTTGGCGCAAATCATTGAAAGTTTGAATAAAAATTTAAAATTTTAGGCAACTGGTAGCCCATAAGTATATGTATATTAAATATATCTTAAAACTAAGACTACAAAATCATTATGGCTGCGATGCACTACGCAACCCCTCAATATCAGAACCACCGCAACATGTCACTCCTCGGGTAAAACTCCTCCTTAGAGATATATTAGTCTAGATCCTTTGACGACTAGATCTTAGTGATAGGTATACATTTTTGTACACAATTAGCTCAAGCACGAAGCGAGTGGTTCGCGGCGGCGATCAAGTTGTAAATTATCGTTGAAGTAGCAACACTGACTAGATTTCGGTTTTGCGCGCTTTCGTTTAGGCTTGCCCGTTTTGGAATAATGCTATTTGATTAATTACTTATTAAAGAAAATAAGTAGTCTTTGTGCGTACATACCTAGCGACCCGCCCCGGCTTTGCACGGGTAGTTCAACCAATTTACACAAAACCTTCACAAATTATACGGCTAAACCTTTCTCAAGAATAACTCTATTCATAGGTGAAAAATCCGTTCAGTAGTTTACGAGTTTATCGCGAACATGTATACAGACATACGGACATGTATTGATTTATATATGGAACACCTAGTATGTGTCAACCCTACGCCCAGCTTATCGTTCCCGGATCGTCAATAATAAGAGGAATCTGTAGAATACGGCGGGCGTATGAGCATTGATGGAGCGATACGGGGGGCTATGAAAGGTACGGCATAATACAAGTATTATACCGGTAATTTATTATATCTCTCGTGTTTTGATAGACAAGTTTATTTTTCGAAAACTAATAAAACAAATAATCTAAATAAGTCAACAGAGATATTTGAGATGCTGTAGGAAAAATATTAAATATGCTAGAAATAATTTGGAAAAATATGTAGGTAAGTAGTTGTTTTATAATCAAATTTTGAAATCGGTATCAGGTCTCTCCTACAAAATAAGGGGTCTATCTATCCACCAAATTTTATCGAAATCTACGTGTTTTGTACCCTACTTATGCACTTGAAATCATAACTAATAGCTTAAGAATAGAGGTATTTGTGTTACCCAGTTACCTAAAAAATAATACATCTCGAAAATTTCAAAACCAGTGTAAGCCAGCTTAAGCCCAATTTTTGAACTTTAATAAACGCCTAGCTAACCTTTTCCGTCCTAAGCCGGTAATACCCACTAAGTTAATATCGGAAGGTGAAGTTTGATGTCGTAAAGCAGCCATCTTGGCCGTAAACGGGCGCTGAATAATCCGGACAATAAAGAAAGATTCCTGCCCTCTTTATGAAGAGGTAAGTCCTTGGCAAATTGTTGGCTGGGAGGCGTGGAGTCGACGGATGTTAGATATTTAAGCCTTTTTATACCACGTTGGTGGCAAACAAGCTTACAATCCGCCTGATGGTAAAGTGGCCCACTGATTAACAGTCCGCCGGACGGTATCGGCCTGTCAGTTAGAACAAAATTTTGACAGGTCCGAACAACTGACAGGCCGATACCGTCCGGCGGACTGTTAATCAGTGGGCCCCGCAAGCGGTTCCAGCTGTAACTTACAGAGTAGTTTATCCTTTGCTCCAGTCCTTCGAGAGAACTTTGGCAAGGAGGCCGATTCAAACTTGTATTCTGACATTAAAATGGTATATAGGTGATTGATAATAATAAAATGACATCGATGACATATCACGTAACATGTTGATGTCAAAATATAAGTTTGAATTAGCGAAGGAGGAAATAGCGAAATAGCGAATAGCAATTCCTATTTTAAAATTGTTTTTTCCTTTTAAAACAGATATGCACCATAAATTCGTTTAAATAATTTACGACAACAGGGTGGAACTAGGTAAGCTACAACATCGTCGCCAGTCATCTTGTTTCCGTAGAAAAAGTTTTAAATATTGCGTCTCCACGCCTCCTCTGTTCCTCCAAGCAGTCATGTAACGCAGGTAACAGAGACGGTATAAGTGGATTGCTTTCCTGCTTTACATACAAATATTTTGCGCAAACTCCTCCTGCGGATTATTGCTCGCATTATGCGAGTGTCACGGGCAGCGGGCGGCATATTTTTATACATTCGCAAGATCTTTTATTATAAGATTGTTGAATTGGATTGGATGGTTATCAGCGTATTTAAAAATCGGAGCTTGTTTGAAATTTTGGTAATGGGGCATTTTAGAAAAGTAAAGGGTATGCTTTTTAACATTTCTGATAAAGTTAAGAAGCCGATATTTCGTCACAACAGTTATCACGTTTGATAAGTTGGCTTTAAATTCAACGGTATACATATGTCTGCAGGTGGCTGCCATACGCGTCACGCCCTCGGCAAAGTAGACCTTTTTGTGGAATGCCCCTGTCAACAACCTTCCTGGTTCTATTTTGTGGCAGACGACTGAAATAATATGTGATCTATTGAAGTTAGTTACGTATTACAACTTATGGACTACCATCAGAAAGGTAGCTGGTAGATATTATTAATTTTGGTACTTTCCTTGTCATATTAAAATAGACGATGATTGGCCGATTTCCAACCAAATTTCAAACAAAGGTGCCTAAAGCATTGCTATTAGATGGATTTTTGCTGAATGCAAACCCAGTAGGTACTTTTCGCAGTGTTGGCAACTTATTACGTATTTGCTGCGAAAAATACATTTACAAGCATTGAAACTAAGCCCGAACAAAATCTAACTTCTAAAGGAATACTTTTCATATGTGGAGGTGCTCATAATGTACCCTTAATCTTGATGGATGGGTCCGATAGAATCAATTACGGATGAAAGGGGGTTCCGTCGGGGTTCCGTAGGGGTTCCTTAGGGGTTCCGTAGCGGGACAAAGGGCAATAAGCCCGCGGGGTGTTAGGGACAGTTACCTTTGAATACCCTTACATACAATTATCTTCGATTGTGAGGTTCTTCAATGCATTTATAATCTTGGGTGGCATCTTGAGTGTTTAATGTGGAAATACCTTTAAGTAGGGGAGCTAAAGGTATATTAATGAGTTATTTTAGATAACTATACCGGGTGTGGCCTGTAACATGAGCAAACAATTAAACTGTAGGCTGTACTCCTCATACTGACCAACATTTGTTCAGCGACTTTTAAAAATAACTTGTGGTTTGATTTTTAATACACTTTAAAGTTTATTCTAAGACGCAATGTATTGCGAATTTTGTTACGTTTAAGGCGTGACAAGCAACGTCAATCACAATGATATGGCGTCGCGATGGCGTCCATTGAAGATAATATTTATTTTGTATGAAAAATAGGGAGTCTAAATACTTCATAATTTTTAAAAGTTGTTGAACAAAAGTGTCACCGTTTGAGGAGTACAATCTATGTTTTAATTCTTTGCTCATGTTACAGGCCACACCTGGTATAGGGGCCTTGCGTCAGTTCACCGTCCAGTGCCTGTTTCCGTGAAAAATTCAAATTATACACAACTCTTTAGAATAGAATAGAATAGAATAGAATATTCTTTATTTGCTTAAAATATGGTACAATGAGTTGGTAAGGATAACATATATCTGTGCTTAAACATATTTTGCTAGTTTAGCATGCAAATGTACACTTAAACTAAACTTAACTAAATACCTATTTAACTTAGTCTACTCAATATTATCTAACATGCAAAACAGGTCATCTGTAGTGTAAAACATCTTAGTTTTTAGCCAACGATAAAGTTGTGCTTTAAATGAATTAAGAGGGAGATCCTTAACATTATCAGGAAGAGCATTAAATATTCGTATACACATATAATAGCTACTTTTCATGAAAAGGGAAGTATTTGGAACAAAATCAATTACAAGTCTGTTTGGGTTCCTTGTGTTTCTATGATATATATCTTTAGCTTTTTTGAACAGATGTGGGTATTTCTTTACAAAAACAGCTGCTTCAAAAATATACATACATGGTAATGTCAGAATTTCATGCTTTGCAAATAATGGCCTACATGATTCCCGCTGTGGCATCCCACACATTGCCCTTAAACATTTCTTTTGTGCTATGAAAGCTCTAGCCGCGTCACTGGAATTGCCCCATACAAGAAGTCCATATCTTAACTGAGACGCAACATATCCATGATATGCCATCAGTACTGTGTTCCATCCAGATATGTTGCGAAGTCGTTTCAGAACATATGCAAATTTTAAGAGCTTGTCACACACTGCGTCTATATGGTTTTTCCAACTACAATTAATGTCTAAGGTGATTCCTAAGAATTTTATAGTATCAACTTCTTTAATTTGTGTATTATTGTATCGGACATCTAATAACTTTCCATTGTTTCTTACACTACGGAATTGGATAAATTGAGTTTTATTAAGATTAATAGATAAATTATTGAATTCAAGCCATTCGATTATAGATTGTATAGTATTATTAATGTCATTATTGTATTGCATTTCATCATTGCATGTCACTAGAATTGATATGTCATCTGCAAAAAGCGTACATTGATGTGTAGTTATATCTGGTAGGTCATTGATATATAGCAGAAAAAGGAGTGGTCCTAGTACACTACCCTGCGGTACTCCTTGGCTAATTTCCATGTACGAAGATCTATGATTAACTGTAGTAGAGTTTTCAGAGCTTCTTATCTCAACACATTGTTGCCGGTTAGTTAAATATGACTTGAGCCATCGCAGAGCTAGCCCTCTTATACCAAGATTTTGAAGTTTTTTAATTAGTAAGTCATGTGACACGAAATCAAATGCCATAGACATGTCGAAGAACACTACAACTGCCGGTTTCTTATTGTCAATATTCCGAATAACACTGTTAACAAGGTTAAAAGTTGCAAGTGTCGTACTCTTATTTTTTTGGAATCCGTTTTGTTCTCTTTTTAATATCTGATATTTTTCTAAAAATGACATGATCCTTTTATGCATGGCTTTTTCGAATATCTTAGATATCACTGGTATAAGCGTTATGGGCCGATAGTTACACATTAAGGATTTGTCTCCTTTTTTAAATAGTGGTGTGACTATTGACAATTTCAAAGCATCCGGAAAGCATCCTACCTCGAAAGATAAATTAAGTAGATGAGTTAAAACTGGTACTAGTTCGTCAACACATAATTTCAAAATCTTAGTTGATAATCCGTCATAACCCGTGGAATTTGTGTTTTTCAGTGATCTTATAATGTTTTTGACTTCGTTGTGACTTACAGGAGTAACAAATACGGTGTTGTTGACCAATTTAGAATTTGTGTTTTTTAAGGTGGAGCTTTTATTAATACTTGTACGTTGAATTAAGTAGTTATTAAATTCATGTGCTATTTGAGTGGGGTTCTCGATCATAGTACCATTCCTGTTAATTCCTGTAATATAATGTTCGTTCGTGAGGCGCTGATCCGGATCGTCTTTGATAATATCCCAACATGCTTTACTTTTACTAGTAGAATTCTGTATTAATCTGTAATTATGTAGCCTTTGGGAAGTATTTATGCAATTAAGTAACATTTTTGAATAGACTTTGTATGCACATCCACTTTCTGAAGTTTTCTCTTTATAGTGTCTAAAACGCAACTTTGTGGCAACTACGCCAAGTGGACGGAAACAGGCCCTGACTGGACGGTGAACTGACGCAATGACCCTAGTAGAAACGAAAAATAGTAAATTTTCGGTTTTAGATTTTGGCCTTGCATTACGTTATAATTAAAGTAAAATGGCATTGATGCATCATATGTAGATACATGATGCATCAATACCATCTTACTATTACTACTATTTGTTTATTGATAATAAATATTTCTATTTATTTTACATAAATATTTAAAATAACTATTTTAGTCTTTATTAAGTTCATCAAGTCTATGAAAAGCATCACGTGATCACCTGTCATGTCATAGATAAGTCCCGGAAGCTCCGGCCCGGACACGGCCCGCTATAACGTGAGTCATCCTTTAAAAACTGAATTTTTAATTTTTGCATTAAGTTATCTGTAAGACGGAATTCTAAATATTTTGACAACAGTTAATAAAACTTAATTTGTTCAATATAACTAGACTAACTAGTTATTTATTACATTCTAAGAAGTCGTTTTAAACAGGATCTCCGTAATGGTAGCAGGTTGTTATGTAATTTTTTGTGAATTGATGCATAACGCTTAAATGTAAAAGGAGACAAGTCAAAATTCTGGTAAATATTTTTGTTTTAAAGGTGACAGTCCATTTCCAATGACAGATGCATTACTGTTGCGACGTTACTGTCATTCATTGTCTTGTCATTAGTTGTCATTCATTTTACTATGGAAATTGACAATAACATCGACGTGTCGGAGCAGTAGTGCAGCTGCGGTCAGAAATGGAATGTTACCTTAAGGCTGTTTAACAGCGCTGAACGGGTTCGGGCATTTCACAGAGACGAGTAGGTACACTGTTAAGGCGCCTATGCCTTAAAACGAATTTTATGGTGATTAAGGACGTTCGCTAACTGGCGCGCGTGGACGGGGCGTCCTAAGATATTTTTAAATTTGGTAAATGATAGTTAATAAATACAAGATAGATCTTCCAGTGTCTTCCAGTGTCTTCCAGTGTTCGGTGGCTACTTAGACCAGAAAACAAACGTCTGCCAATTTAAAGAAGTAACGCTGCCAGCCGTCTTGGCACCATAACTCGTAAAGGCAAACTGGGGAGCATTTTTTAAGCATTTATTTTCGCCAGCCAGCTTGTAGATTTTGATAATTCCATGAAATGCTATTTTAGAATTGATCACTTCATGATATAGTGAATAGATTCAGGCGTTACTTTGCGGAAATCCATATTAATTAAAACCAAATTGGTAATCGGTTATTACTTTGCTAATCCGCGAAAAGATAACGTGCTAGTCAATCAGTGCTAACCCGTTATACTTACTTGCGTACTTTTTACATGCAATTAATGTTCTCACCCTCCCACCGCAACAATAAATACGCAAATAAATATAACAAACCACCACCAAGAGAACAATACTCGACACGTGTTTAGCACGTTATCTTTTCACGGATTAGCAAAGTAATATTTTTGATTTAATTTTACTTCATGATATGGTTAGGTAAGGTTTGACTTGTCATGATGCGGCACCGAACATTTCATGAAATGGTTGCCACATGAAATGATCAGTTCTAAGATCGGGCCACGTAAATATTGAATCATTACTGAATATTGTTACTTTAGGAAAGGTACTTAATTCAAAATAATTCCTTAACATAAATACTCGTACGTTTAAGGAAAAGTTTCTTATAATCTGTCAAGTAATTTCAGTCAGTACAAAAAAGCGGCATATTTAAAAAATGTAGGTTATCGTCCCATAGAAAATTTGAATTCCGCGCCTTTTTCTACTGTCAAAGTTGTTTGACAGGCTATATCATAAATACTCGTACTTTTAAGTTACATCCTTTCCTCATATGTAAAGTCTGGGACTGGTATGTGATGTCTTCGTGTCAACAGTTCAATGTCCCATTTGAAAGCAAGGTCGCAAGTCTAGGTCACCTGTGCACTAGGATAGTGCTCAGTCTAGGCATAGATCATCTCCAATAGATTTCGTATGAAGGTACAGTCAGCATCAAAAGTAGCTAATCAGACTACGCGTCAAAAGTACCTATATTTCTCTAATAGCTTGAATAAAGAGAGATTTGTTGATATATGTACTGTGGTAGAAAGTTTTAAAGGCGAACTGTAGAGATATATCTCTATTTGGAAAAGTAGTCGAAGGTGCACTTTTTATTTTTTTTAGACACAAGACAACGAAAAGCCCATTTGAACCAGCCCATGTTCCTGAATGAAATTACAGTCGATATATTTTTACACTTTGAGGTTAAAAGCTCTAATATCAAAGTTACTTAATAGTCTGTGTTCCATCTAGTGAGCGCGATCTATGGCTCTAGGACCCTAGTCTCGTAAAGGTTGCTCGCATTGTTAAGCTTTCAGCGCTGTTAGGTCAAAGTCAACTTCTTCTATTGTTATGTTAAAAGGTTGATATAATTATTGTTGATACATACTAAATGGTCTAAAGGAAGAAACGACGAACTTATTCTCATAACGGTTGATATTATAACACAGACACAAAATAAACTGCACTGAACTGTATTACAAGTATGAGTAGTATTAATTATCAACAAAATATTTGGATTTGTATTTAAATCTGAACTTAAGGATGACTCACGCTAGCCCGGACCGTGCCCGGGCTGAGGCGTCCGACATGTCATGCATTTTCTATGACGGCTGATCGGTGATCACGTGGTGCTTTCCATAGAAAACGAAGCGCCGGAAGCTCCGGCCCGGCCCCAGTCTGGTCTAGCGTGAGTGAACCTATAAAGAACTTTACAAATTACTGAAAAAATTAATACCGGAAAGTAAAACCAGGTACTAAAAAATTTTACAAAGAACCTACGTGTTAAGTAACAGTTCGAGTACTTACTTATGTAATACTCCGTATACCTACAAACATTATTCATAGAAAATCTCTTTCACAAACTGCAGTGCGGAACAATCTAAAGAACTCGTAATAAATGACGTCCGCTGTCCCCTAAAGGGTCAGAAAAGCCGACTTTTCCACCTGTTTGTGCACCAATAAGTTAAATGGCGCTGAATGCTATTGTGCGGCCAGGAATGTAGAGTTTTTCCTACCTCTATTGTTGGCAGGTAGGAATTAAGGCGGTCTAGACGGCTTTCTAACGTCTTCAGCTAAGTAATTGGACTAGTGGGTTTAGCTTTTTGCTATTCTTGGCGGTTAATAGATATTGTTTTTGTAAGTTCATTTGAACGGTGTGTTTTACTGTAATATTGTTTTTATACTTTGCTCCACGGCATTGTCTAGGTTTTAGAACGATTTTAGTTATAAGCGTTAGACACTTTCTTTGTGAGACAGATTAGACAGGTAAATACTAAAACTGGTAAAAAAAATAGCCAAGCTTTTACTTATACGTCAGAAAAATATATGAAAAAGTAACTTGGAATGTTCAATTGCAATAGAAAAAAAAACATTTATTTACATACACGATATACACTATGGTACTATTAAACTAAATGAATAACTAGCTTAAATCTAAAATAAGCCCCTGAGCCATTGTACCAAGGACGCTGGCGGCATTTCCTCGCTGTATCGCAATGCTGATACGTTGTGCGAGGTAGCCAGCTCTTCGGTCACCAGTTACGCCAACCAGACGCTTCGCGATTTCTGCGAACAACTTGTGCGCGCTGGGACCCCATGGACCTAGAGTTTCCAAATGGCAATAAAATATCGTGATTTCATGTTATTTCAGAATGTCGTTCTAAAATGAGACCGTAACTGCGATTGTATGGCGGCGGTTAAAAATCAAACAGTAGAATCTAATGAAATAAAAACCATTTATGTCTGCGGCATTTCACTTTTACCTGACTTTTATAGACAGAAATCTTTCAGAGAGCAGTGTCGACTCTATCCCACGATGGTACGGTACGGACATATACATTCGCCTTATCACAATGGAATAAAGCTCAAAATTAACCTTAACTTTAACTGGCACCTTACACTTGACACAATTTAAACAATAGTAAACCTTATATCTTTGACTTAAGGTTTAACAACAGTCAGTAAAACTGTACCTAACTAGCCCACCGCCAATTGAAGGTGGATTTAATTGTCCGGGCCAGTGTAATGGCGTCTTAAGTTGCTGCCATTCTGGAGGAGACAGTTGTAGTTTTGCACTGGAGTCGACACATTTACTTTTACGACACACTGGAGGGACAGCTGATGGAAGGGAAGCACTGATGGCCTAGCGGTAAGTGCGTGCGACTTTAATCCGGAGGTCGCGGGTTCACACTACGCCAATTCTTGGGATTAGTTGCCAAGCGGACCCCAATCTCCCATGAGTCGGGACAACGCGAGGAAGATACATACACTCTGGAGAGACAATACGTAGGTATACGAACTAATGTCCGACCGAAGTTTTTTGGTGTCGGTTTCGACAGGTTTTGGCATAAAAATTATGAAGGCCAAAAAAAGGCTTTAGTTAAAAAAGTTACAATTTTTCCTATTCAAGGCTTCTGTTCCTCGCCTAGCGCCGCTAGGTTAATTTTATAGGTGCAGTTGAGCACACAATCTAGCAAGGGGCACTGAGGTCTCGTGCCTTCAACTTTTATTATGACATCCGAGGAGCCAGACGAATACGTGAGATATTAAATCTTGATTAGATATGAAAATGTTCACAGCGTGTCGACTTCAATGGAAAACGCCCGTCTTTCCAGATCGGCTGTAAGTGCCGCTAATAAAGTCGTGGCTGATCCCGTGAGCACACCTTAATGGCTGCCGCAAGTTTATATACAGGTTTATAACAGGACAATGTTGTTTAAGCGCACCGCGTGCCTCCTTCAAGTTTACGGTGTTAGGTTTATCACTCTAGAGAAATAAAAATGGGTCACATTGTATAAAATTGTCTAAACAATTTAATCACTTTAAATATTGCTCGTTAGCGTGTTTATATATGAAAAAAAGGTGTAAGTGTAATGTCAATGTCAAGCTACCATAGTATTGAAAGTTACCAATTTTGGTTTCTATTTGACCACATTTTAAACTGATGTACATACCTTACCTATATGTCATATACGAAAAAAAGCCATCAAGGTCTTCAGTGCGGGATCCCTTTGTTTCCCATAAACTTATTTTTTCGAATTTCGATAGTCAGAAATTGATATCCATATAATTTATGGACATAAACATCAAAACTCATAATTTTTGTTAAGTATAACGTTTCATAGTTCTAATGTTAAACATCTATAATATTAAACGCTATTATCACCAAAGTTATAAAATTGATGAGTATAACATTTAAAGGTATATCAATAATTATTCAGAAATATTTTAAGGCATATATTTTATCGGACTAATGGTCGTTAATCATATCGTTTTAATGTCATCCCTTTGATTCCCATAAACTTACTGTTTCGAATTTCGATAGTCAGAAAATGAATTTTCTAATATTTTTATTTAGGAGCTATAATATTAAACATTATGACTTTCAATAATTATGTCAAACAAAGGGACCTCCATTTTTAATGACTAAAGTGAATTACGTCTAAGAAACCAAATCAATAACATCATTCATATAAAGAAAAAAGAAATCTGTTTCCTCAGGTAGGTTTGTTAGTTACCTTGTGTCCCTCAGAGCGGAAATAGGAGACCGTCGACTCTTTGGCGGGACGAAATGGCTTAATAAGCTACATGAAAAATAAGAAATGGTGGGGAAATCAGTAAGCCAAACAATAAAAAATCTGTTTCCTCAGGTAGGTTCGTTAGTTACCTTGTGTCCCTCAGAGCGGAAATAGGAGCCCCGCGAAGCGGAGCTCCGTCGACTCGTTGGTGGGACAAAATAGCTTAATAAGCTACATGAAAAATAAGAAATGACGGGGAAATCAGTAAGCCAAACATAATAAATCTGTTTCCTCAGGTAGGTTCGTTAGTTACCTTGTGTCCCTCAGAGCGGAAATAGGAGCCCCGCGAAGCGGGGCTCCGTCGACTCGTTGGCGGGACGAAATGGCTTAATAAACTACATGAAAAATAAGAAATGGCGGGGAAATCAGTAAGCCAAATTTAAAATAATCCCGAGGTAGGTAGGCAAGCATGCAATTTGTATTGTTTAATTTTATAACTATTGACAATATGACTAATAAAAATTATGATGGAAAACGTTATGGTCTAAAAAAATCGGAACTTGAAATTTAGGGAATGCAATAGAGCCCCTACTTATCATTATAACCTGCGATAAAAGACCTTACAACGATTATTGTAAGCAAGTTTATTGCCTTCAACATTATGTAATAGTATACCTTCTGGACTTTGAATATTATGAGTAACAAATTTTATGACTAACAATAATAATGACCTGCAAAAATCGGAACTGCAATTTATATTGTTAAAATTTATGACTATTGACAATATGAATAATAAAAATTATGATGGAAAATGTTATGGACTGAAAAAATCGGAACAATAAATTTATAGGAACCAATAGAGACCCCTTCAGTGCTCAGGGCCAGAATCGAACCAGCCTCCTCTATGCCGCCGTGGCTTGGGTGGCCGAGAGGTAGGCATCTGCCGCGCATGTGGAGGACGCTGGTTCGATTCTAATATATAAAGGAAACGCACGGATCATGAGCCACGACTGACATTAATCTTTATTGGAACATATGAATTCAAATAAGAATTTCAAATAGCGAACTAGAGTATAAAATACATTGAAAGCTATTTGGTATTCAAGCACAACAGATTCCGATTAAAATATTTTCTTAAATAATTTCATTTATTTTTTAATAACCTCATTTTACTGTAAATTTCTGCCATTTTAGCTAGCAGATCACTCCATCCCACAGATCCCTGTCAAATCAACAAATATTTCTCCTCCGCTTTGCTCCCGTACTTTAAACCGAAGGTCACCCAAGCCAGACGGAAGGCTTACCTACTTAGACTAATCTTATTATTCTCAAGAGCGTTTAGGGATCACTGTGGGCTATCTGTGGGCCGCGTTATCTGTGACGGCAGGTACGGTCACATATAATGTGATTAACGTAGGTAACTTCTATTACCAACCACAAACTGTAAGTAATTCAGGCTTTAAAGTATATAGAATACTCAAACATTTAGGTATCTGTTTAATATGTGCTTATTCAATGTTAAATTTCAAGTTATTTTGTTCCTAATATGTATAATTTAGTCACAGATCTAGAATAACGCTTACAATTAAAAATAATTGAAGTGTGCGAAAGGGAAGCCATCACGTATATGAACATTTCATGAGTGCGAAAGGCCGTTGAATGTACAGACAATAATATGTTACTCTTCGAAGGCCGCAAAAATATGTGACACGCTCTTATGACTCTACGAATAAGATGGTGTCAGATATTTTGGCGGCCTTTGATGCGTAACATATTATTGCAGGTAAGTACCAAGATGTAAGGTTAGCGCACTTGAAAATACGAAAAGCTGTATTCAGAAGATACCGTGGGTGTTTGTATCTTGGAATATACTGTTACATAAGTAATTTGCGCAATCACAAAATTATTCCTTAATTCAATACTTCAATGATACTTGACACCATTTTCGTCGCATCTTTGATATTCTTTTTTAATTTACACTTTATTTAATAGGACTTAAAATGATGATAACATTATACAGTACAATTTAAAATTAAATAAACTAAACTACAAATATTATAAAACTTAAAATAAAATTAAATAAATAAAAAATGCTTCCCATGTCGCTATCATGTTGCCCAGAAGACTGGCAGCGTTACTTCTTTTGATATTAGACAGATAGATAGATAGATTTATTTATTTCTTATTGAAAATTACATGGTAACAATGTCACAATGTTTCCAAATAACATGAATTCACAAAAAGATCGTCAGATTGTAAACAATAATACATTAAAACGATTAAGAATTAAGTAAAAAATATAAAACAATCAAATAATCAGAATAAAAATTAAAAATTAATGACATGCAATCTTGTGCATTCTAGACCTGTGAATTTAGAAATTATTCATCATCTCTGATGAGTCATTGATCGTGGGGCTGGGCGATAAATGACATAACTGACTATTTTTAGAGCTATTTTAATAGAATGATTTTTATTATAACATAAATCTCCGGTGAAAAGTTCAATGTCAACACACAGAATTTAAATGACTGTTGTGACACCAATTGATGTTTTGACAAAAAAAAATTGTTTGAAAACGAAAGTACCTGTTTAAATAGTTGCATTGTATTTTGTCAAGTTATTATAATTTTATTACTTGTTTTTTGACAGTTTTAGTAAAATGACCCTAAAACATGGGTCAAACACATTTTAGAAGAAGCTCACTACTGTGGACAATACAAAGTTATGTACTTGGGTATTATATAGTAGTGTTTCAACTTGATAAAAACAAATTAAAATATTTTTCTGAAAAATAATTTAATTTGTTCAAATACTTCAAAGTAGGAAATATTATACAAACGAGTTAAGAATGACTCACGCTAGACCAGGCCGGGCCCGGCTCGATGCGTCCGACATGTTATTTTCTATGACGGCAGGCGTGGCTCACTCCGCGATTTCGTTAAAGTAGCTACAAGTACATCCGTCCCACACCAATTTTGGTGGCTAGCCATAGGCCGCGCGTGGCACTTGCGCCACCTAGCGGTCATTTCTGTGATAATCGTAACAGGCGCGTTTTGTTAGAGAGTGAATCTTCTGTACCAAATACTATTATTTATTCTGTGATGACGGCTGATCGGTGATCACATGGTGCTTTCCATAGAATAAATTTATAAATAAACAAATAAATATGAGGGGACATCTTACACAGATGAACCTAGCCCCAAACTAAGCAAAGCTTGTACTATGGGTGCTAGGCGACGATATACATAGGTACTTATATAGATAAATACATACTTATATACATTCTGCAAAGAGTATAACGACTAAGAAGAAGAAGATACATAGAAAACACCCATGACTCAGGAACAAATATTTGTGTTCATCACACAAACAAATGCCCTTACCGGGATTCGAACCCAGGACCATCGGCTTCACAGGCAGGGTCACTACCTACTAGGCCAGACCGGTCGTCAAAGAAGACGAAGTGTTGGAAGTTCCGGCCCTGCCCCGGCCCGGTTTAGTGTGAGTCATCCATAAAGCATACTATAAAATGTGTACCTATGACCCATATTACAATCACAACTTCAGGCGTACTTAAAATACCTATTCGAAGTAGGAAAGTAGAAGGAACCAACAATCTTTTTAAAACACCATCTAGTAACAAGATTGTTGAAAAAGAAAATCCATTTTCTCACTATCACACACACTAAGTGCTAACTCAACCGAAACAATTTACGGGCAGTAAGGAGCGAGATATGCGAGAAGAAATTAAAAGAAAAACAGGTAAGAGGTATGCGAGAGGTCGCCAGCGTTGGCGGCTCGCCAACGTGGACCATGGTGCATAAAGACGTCCCCGTGACGTTTGTATTATTGGCCAGTATTTTAACTCTGATATATAATAAGGCTATTTGTGGATTAATTTGCTATTGGAAGCTCTTCTCTGAAAACAAAAGAAACCTTTAAAGTACAGTCACCATACGGGATTGATATGCCATTTAGAGTTCTTGCTAAATTGGTCAACTAATTTAACTAGGACCCTAAATGGAGTGTGATGGTACAAAAAATAGCCAAAGTTTCTAGCTGCCTTGACGCGCTATGTCTTAAAATTCTGGTTTGGAAAAAATATGTAAAAAGAGGGTCTAAAGATATATTTTTTTCTAGCTTACCTTGCCTAAAATTTTCGCTGAACATACATGGGGTTGAAATCTATAGGTTTTAAGGTCCTCTAACACCGGCGTTCGTTTGATTCGTACTGAATGTGACACCTGGCCTAATTATATGTACGATTTCATTTGTACCTAAACATCATTATTTCATTCACTTACAGCAGATACCCACAATAGTAATAATTACTTACGTATATGTCGGTTACATTAAGTTTAGTTTGATTGTAATTAATTTAATATTATTATACTGGCAGAAATAAATTAACTGTTATAAGACTCTTAACTTAATGGTGTATTACTATGGTGTTTTTATTAAGCTAAAACTTGAAATAAGTCAGCATTAATTTTATGATAATTGTTGTGCTTCTGTAAATTTGTACGTTTTGTTACAACATTTTACTCATTTGCTAATTTCTGATTCTCAAAAGCAATGAAATTAAAGTTGTATAGGTACTTATTATATACATATTAAAATAAATAATTACTGGGAGACCAAGCTTTGCTCTGAAAATATATAAAAACCCAAAATGCGCATTTTTCCAGAGATAACAACTAGTTAGATCGATTTTTCGCTCCCAAAAACCCCCATATAGCAAAATTTCATCGAAATCTTTAGAGCCGTTTCCGAGATACAAGAATAGTTCGTTTAAAGGCATAACATTAATAAGTAAACCTATATACGCCTCACTGCTGGGCACAGGTGGCTTAGCACGGTCGCGTTTTTATCCCTTGTCACCATGCCTGTCACGTTCTAACAAGTATGTAAGTGCGAAAGGGACGCGCATAGTGATAGTCGATAAAAATGGAACCGTGCTGAGCCCGCAGGCCTCCTCTCATACGCGATAGGCGATAGGGCTTGGGCTGCAGTCTTCACGCTGCCTCAATGCGTGTTGGGGACTTTACAATACACCTTTGAATTTTATTCGCAGATATACTTATGCAGGTTTTCTCGCGATGTTTTCATTATGATAATACATATCTTTCTAAAACGATGTATTGAGGTATCAAGTATCTTTTAGGTACAATCTGTTTTTTGGTCAATTTCTTGGCTTATTTAGTTAAAGTTCGGCAATTGTAATTATTAATGATAATTATATTGATGTTGACATGACAAGTGTACGTAGTTAGCATTATTAGTTATTTTGATTACCGTAAACCGGGGTTACTTTGATCAATTTTAGAGTTTGTCACCATTTTTTGACTTTCCTAATATAGGTAAAAATATGAAATAAAAATATAATAATCGGTTTTTTCTCTTCTTTCCGCCTGCCAAATAAAAAAAAATTAGGACTTATATTTTTTTCTGAAATAAATAAAAACAACGCGATCAAAGTTATATTGAGAATGGGGTTACTTTGAAACCACTATTTTTGTTGCTGACAATCTAAAGTAGACCCGCTAAAAAGCCCATAAAAAATAAAAAAAATAAAATCGGTTAAGTACTTTTTAAGTTATTTATATTTTTAAGGTGTGGGGTTACTTTGATAACATACCAAATGATACAAATTAATAACTTTATCTTATTATATTATCTACTATAAATAACGTAGGATTATAACTTATTATCTCACTTAGCAACTGATTTTTGAATTGCAAGCTTTACGGTTTCAGTAAATTTGGTCTGTGCACCCGGGTTTTTGATATGTTGCCTTTATACTTATTGTGTAAAGTTGTATAAAAAAAAATGTATGCTTTCGATGCGGCACGAATAGATTTTGTGCCCGCCACTATGTGTGCGAGTGCATCATTGAGTTGTTCTTCTTGGTATTTTTTGTAGTCTCGTTACCCGATATTTTTTTTGTAATCTCTGGCATTATTTTTATTAAAAAAAATGCATATTTAATAATAGTAGAATTAATTAATACCCTAGTGGTGGTGGGCTGGTGGCCTTACACACGTATAATAAAACACCTAAAGCAAAGACGCAGGATTAAATATAGCCAATTTCCACCCAGAAAGTTAATTCCATACAATAGAAACGGGTAAAAGAATGCTTAAAATCAGATAAGCAGTTCCGGAGATCAACATTTACATACAAACTTATAATTCTACAACCTCTACCTCTTCCACTGACTCAAACGATACCTATTTATTATTGAAAAAGATACATAAAAAAATCATAAGTTGCCAAAATAATTCATGGTATTACTTTAATATTTTGATCAATTTCACCACGTATAAGTGATCAAAGACACCCCGACCCATGGATTCCCCGGCTATGTGCTCATGTGTAGGTTGTTGAATACAGGTATTTTTTTATAAACTCACGAATAAACACTGATTAACCTAAGACACTATAAAATTACATGTATTTAATTATTGACACAAATACAGTTTAAGTTTTTCAAGCAATAAAACCAGGAAGAAATGCGTACCCGCCATTAATATTTTTTTTTCAAGACGAAATAATAATATTACACTCGCGTCCGGTTACTGGGCGGTGAAGCAACTATCAGTGTTGCCAATAAAGAAAAAATAACTGCGAAGGTATTTTCCAACTCGTCCAAACAAGCACTTTAGTAGCGGAGGGAAGTCGTTATCAAAGTCGACCCGCAAATCAAAGTAACCCCGGTTTACGGTACCTACTTAGTATCAGTGTATCTTGCTTCCATGAAATAGGTCATGTTTTGAACTTTGATTAAGTAGATACTTACCTATGCCTTTACATTATTAAGATCTTTTTATTGTATGTTACACCAATAAAATCGAATCTATAATCCATATTCTTTTAAACTTCCCCTAAATTTCTACCTTTAAAAATATCCCCGCCGTCACCGGAAACCCCAGAGTACCGACAGAAAAGGCACAAAATGGCGAAGCGTTGGTCAAGGAGCGCGCCGGAAGTCGCCGAGGCGACAGGTGGGGGAAATGGCCGAACATCCGGTCGCGGGCGGGCTTCCGGTGTGCGCACGAGTGGCGTTGGGTCACGAACCTAGCGTTTGGAATATAGGAAAACAGACGAAATGTTATTCGAAGAAGCAAGTTACTACATTTAGGTACTAGTAGTAGTAGTAAACTCTTTATTGTACAAAAAGACATATTAAAAATAACATAAAATTTGTAAGAAGTACAAAGGCGAATTTATCCCTTTGAGGGATCTCTTCCAGTTAACCTTTGAGTAGGTGAGAGGACAGAGTGAATAGAGTCACACATAGAGACGAGAGAGAGGGGGGCATTTTTATATATTCAGAGGACAGCCGTAGGTAGTCATATGCCACGCAGACACTAAATTAACGATCAAATGCTTCAAGTTTTTACATAGGTAAGTTTTTACATTTGGAAAGAGTTGCCTCCTGAGGTATTTCGAGGCGCTACGACATGGGATTCAAGAAGCGGGTATTTAGGGTTCTCAAGGGTCGGCAACGCTTAAGTGGCTCCTTTGATGTTGCTTATGTCCATGGGCGACGATGACCGCTTCCCATCAGGCCGCTCGTATACTCGTTTGCTGACTATTTATGACAAAAAAAGGAAGTACTTCTACTTGCTCTATTTTCTTTGTGTTAACAATGAAAGCAAAAGACTAGTACTAGACATTAAACTATGTTTTACATAAATATTCATGGGAAGAACTTATCGTGTCATTTATTTAAGCATGCTGTTTTGAGAGCATTACTTCGATGGTATGGGAGCGCCTTTTTGTCGGTGGATTCGTGACACTTAAAAACTTATAATACCTGGGTACTGATTGAATTTGTACTACTAATCAGTCCTAATATTTTTGTTGCCAGAGCGTTCTCAACGACAGGTCTTTACAATGTCCTATTTAATGGCCCCACACCGTCGAAGCGAGTGGTTTAAGAGCCTCTAGACGTGGCATCAAAGGAAGGTGTCTAATGTACACAGTTTAAACACTTACACGCTGTTTAAGTAGGTATTTGTACTTATTTCTTGTTTTAAAATATCACTGAAAAAAAAATGCTTTCGTATGTCTTGCCAAACCTTCCAGAAGGAAAAAGTACGTACGTACGTAGTACGTACTCCCATCTTAAATCAACTAGAGATGCGCAAAACGCTTCACTGAGTTGAAAAGATTGATTCATATATTTCGCTCGCGGTGATATATATCACTCATTTCGCTCATCTCGCTCACTTCGCTCAGTGGATCTGTAGACTATATTGTTCAATTGTGAGTACAGAGAAATGTCAATCAAACAGATACACACAGCCGTAAGTGCTACCAACGGCGAATCACGCCGCCGAAACCTATTCGCATCGTCTCACTCGCTCGTCACGCTCGGCCGGCTCATTCGAGTCATGAGTAAGAAAGAGCGCGCAAGGAACACTGAGATAGATGAGCGACTGAGTGAGTTAAATCATCAGTAAGTTGAAGAGTGAATGAGTTCAATCAAAAGATGTAGTTCATTTAAATCACTCACTCGTGAACGAAACATGTCTTAAATCAACCCCTCTGGTGTTCCAGGTGTCCATGGGCGAAGGTGATTGCTCGTTTGCCTCCAATATCATAAAAAAATTGAGATTTTTTTTTGTTTTTCTGTGTATTATGTTATGTAAGATCCCTAGAGAACAATGAGTTCGCCATTAGATCTCTCCGGTGACATGCTACATCAAAGGGCGCCAGACGTGACGCCCTCAAAGACGCGCTGCGCTGTAATGGTGTGCTTTTTGCTGTTACTTACACATAATAGCAGACACGTTCCAGAACGTTGCGCTTTTTAAAATTAATGATTACATTTATAGAATGGATTTAATAAGTGTACCCCCAAAATCAAAGTGAAAATTTGCCTATTTTACGTAAAATTGACTCTCAAACGCAAAATGAAACCTTAAAACGATTTTATCTACTTAAAGATAAAAAAAATCGCATATATGTTAGTTTAAAACCATTTATCATTTACCTTCTTTTTGCCGTGTATTTTCATAAGGGATTCCATGACTGCTGAATAAAATCTGTAGATAGGTACCTAAGTAGTAAAAAAATATAAACAAGAGCATGTCGGGTCATGCTCACTTTAGGGTTTAGCTTAGGTACGGACAAACAGAGCTGACAGACATACAGGACAATGCGAAATTGTAGAATAAAATAAAAAATATATAAAAAGGGCATGTTGTTGCACAAAAAAATAAGACTTAGTTTCTCTGAAATTCGCCTGCAATATTTTTTCTAGAAAACTAGAAAATAAATCTCCCTATAACTACTACAGCCAAGGACCTTCAAAATTTATCACCTATCTCCGCTTAAACAGCATTCTAGAGTGCACTGTAAAAAACGGCCAAGTCCAAATTGAAAACACGTGTACACACAAGCACTAAATCACCTAGATCGCGTCTAGACGGGCAATTTAGGTACCTGACTCATGCCTTATGCCTAGGTCTTGTTCTAAGGCACAATTGGACGTTTCCCCTTTGACGATTTATTCTGTCTGATTGTATCTGTTTGGTAATTTATTGTTTTTGAAATTAGACTCAGAAATTGCTATAGTAAAAGTTATAATACTTTCTTAGTTGCATAAATCAGTTTTTGTGATTTACTCTCATAATGACTGCAATTTGGAGTTTTATACCCGGACGAGACAAGCGAATTTCAAAAATATTTTTGAAAGCAATTATGTTTATTTTATATAATAAAATTATGTTTCTTTTAAGTAAAATGAGCTAACGTAAGGGTTTAAGGCTCTTTCTACAGGGCCCATAAATTTTTTTCTCACTGTATATTCCACCGCTGACATGTGATTTTTTTTCATAGCCTATTTGAGTGTCCCACTGCTGAGCAAAGGCCTCTCCCCTGGTTCTCCATATCTCCCGATTTTATTGTTTATTGTTTATACGGCATACACCTATCTGCATGCGATAGGTGATGAGGTGACTTAAATTAGATCAATGTAAAAATGTAAGCCCATCATGACATGACAACTGGCATGCCATACCATGCCAAGGCCAGTTATTACCCTGTATAGATCTGCCCTTTCCATAGATTGTAGTCCACTCGGGATATCCCACGACCTATCACATCACGACTTTTATATCACGCTCCAAAACGTCACAACTCTGACCATCGGCTAACGTTGCAAACCTCGTATCTCCCCCCAAAGGAGTTAAGGAATTTACAACTTTGGGTACTGTTGGCGAAAGTTGCTAATCGCTTATGCCCTTGAAATAAAGTTACTAGGTTTTTTTATGTCATTCATGATCAGTTATGACTTTATACTTCTGCTTAGCTTTTAGTGATGTTCGCCTGTTCTGAATTAGTGTGGAAAAAGGACGATTTTATGTGGATTTTGGAGTTACGATCTTTTTAAAATACAGGTTATTTCATTGATGACCTAAAGGTCCGTTCTAGGTTGTTTTCGATAGTTTATTGAGTGCTTTGTGTTTAATAAAGCTCGGATAAATTGTTTATAGATTATGTAAAGGTTAGTCATAAAGTATTCTGCAGGAATTTATTATAGGATATCGTTCAAGAAACGTTCGAAGTATATTATAGGACATACAATTATTAACGAGGATAGGGACAAACGATTAATGACGGCTAATTAGATTTAAAACCGGCCAAGTGTGAGTCAGACTCGCGCACGATGGGTTCCGTACCACCCAACTACGCAAAAACGGCAATAAAATCACGTTTGTTGTTGGGAGCCCCACTTAAATATTTATTATATTCTGTTTTTCTGTGTTTCTGTTTTAACAGCGGCGGAGGCTCGCCGCTCCTGCACCATAGTACCCACGGCTAAAAAATGTAAGTACTTTGAACTCACCTTCATCGTCACTATAATAATGGCGCCGATCTAAACTGCGTTTTAATCGTTTTATTTTGCGCTTAATATCTTCCGAGCGACGTCTTCTTCGTTTTCCCATATTATCGTGATATCCTTTTATACGTACGCGGTAATATAACACTTATTTTCACAAGATTAATAATTTAATTTGAAAAATAAGAACGAGAGTGTACTGCGATGCCCGCACAAAAAAAGCGAATGAGGTGACGCGCGCGCCAACAGAGGGCGCAGCGGCGGGAACGAGAGGATCAATTGACTTTCTTATTTTCTCATATCTAAATATTGTGCTGGATGCCTAGTACATTAAACAGTGTACTACCTAGTTAAAATTAAATCTCGAGGATGTAACGTCGATAGTATAATTTGTTGTTATAGCGGCAACAAAAATACATCATCTGTGAAAATTTCAACTGCTATCACGGTTCATGAGATACAGCCTGGTGACAGACAGACAGACGGACAGGCAGACAGACGGACAGACGGACAGCGGAGGCTTAGTAATAGGGTCCCGTTTTTACCCTTTGGGTACGGAACCCTAAAAAGAGCAACGCAAAATTGTAGGTCGTGAGAAATTGAATGGTTGCATTGAAACATGTTAAAATTGTTACCTACATCAAGAGTAGGTACTTACATATATGAAAATCGTTTAATACTAGTACCTACCCGTGCGATGTCTCTGTCTTCCGTCGCAAGTTTCTCGTAGCGCGCCATATCTTTTGTTCTCTTTTAATGTCCTGTCTTTATACCCCCTCTAATCCAATTGTCTACAGCCTGTATAATGTAATAAATAATCACACTACTATATTTCTTAACTTTTATACATAGTCTAATAAAACATGGTCTTCCATTCCCAGAGTGACACGGGCCTACGTCACAACAACATGGCCGCTATATATAGCGCTATCGCATATTATCATATAGCGCTGTCGCATGATGACGTAGGCGCGTGTCAGTTAGGTGACCTAGAAAAGACGGGAATGGAGTACCAGGCGGAGTATATTATTATACCATGCTTTTATACAATATCTCAAGCAAAATTCCTCTCCGAAAATTCTCACGTCGCAAAAAACGCCTCGAAGACACAGTCTTACGTGTTTTTTTGTCATAAATTCATAAGTTTTACGAGTTTGCTATCGGCCCCCCCCCTTCTCACACCCCCTCGGCCCCCGGAGGCCGATTATAGCCGAGGGGACAGGTGATGTGAACTGAACGGTTTTTTATTGTACCTATTGTGTTTATTTGATAGGGATTTTTTGACCAAATGTCTGAAATAAATTCTTCCATGGAACGAGGTGGGCATGATTTTATTGATTGTTATAATATGTATTATCTAGGTGTGTTTATGTTACAAAATCTGTTTAACCACACGTTACAACGCGTATCAATTATTAACACGAACGGTGAAACAACACCTTTGCCCTTTATAAAATAAATAACTATTTTTCCGAAGCGAGAGAGAGACCATATTATGTCGCTTAACCTTACGATACTTTCCTTAATTTTACCTACTAGCATATATTAATATCAAGAAAAAATGTCATTAAAAATGTCTCCTGCCGTTCACACCTTCATATTCCCCATCAAAATTGTGTTAGATTCCCCTCAAACTCCCGTCCAACTTTGCGAGTAAAAAGCCGCCCAAATGAGAGGAAACTTTCGCCCCACCTTGCAAAAACATTTCATAACACGTCCGGACAAGTCTTTCACAGTGTATTTATTATAAGCAGTAGGCGGATTTGCTTTTGGCCAAAGGTTGTTGTGTTCCGGCGGTTTCGCGAATTTTGTTTACTCTTACCAGAGTCTAGTAAATATAAAAAGAAACCGTGTAACTTATTGACCCTTTTTTATTGTACCTATTTTTATTAACTGTTTTATCAATTCAAATTTCGATTCATATATACCTATAAGTTTGGTTATTTCCTCGCAAGTGTGTTGAATAACGTCGTGTGAATCACGTGTTTTCGTTCATTACATACATCGGCTTTCTTATTGCACAATATCGCCATGAAGTTTTTTATGCATGAAAACTGCCATCCCACAGCTATTTATAAATTCAAACAAAACATAAAATTGGATTTGACTGACCACCTGACTGACTGACGTCACGATGACGTCACGATAAATGAAATACTTAAATATTGAAAGTTTAAGGTCTTGTATTTTTCAATCAGTCCCATTATTGGTTTAATGTCCTATTTATAGTGATAAATTGCTCATATTCTATCTATTTAAGAATTAAGAATTGTGTTATAAAATTCAACATGTGTCATGATCCCAATTCTTAGATGAAAAGTATACATTGAAATTTTTAAATCGAGATTTGAATACTTGATAGAAGTTAAAGGACTGGTTATGCTTGTTTAACCGTAGACTAAGTTATCCGAATAGTTTTTGCGCGCTCGCCGCTATAATAAGATACACCTGCGCGCCGGCAAAACCCGCAGGATTAAACTGTCATGTATCTATACGAAAACGTTACTTAGGTATATGCATATTTTGAACTTTGCCCACACTAGTGAATGGTCACCGAGAAAGGAATGCCGCACCAAGGTGTGTGTCGTGTTATGTCATTACCAAACTAGAATGAAGTGTGGGTGGGACATGTTGCCAGCCAGAGGGCAGGTGGAAATGTTAGCGGAACGGTAACCGATTTCGGATTATTAAGGAACACGGCGTCCGTTGACTCGTTGGGTGGACGACACTCGGAAGATTGCAGGTCGCTTCAGGATGAGATAAGCTCAGGACCGGGACAAGTGGCGTAATAGAAGCCTAGCCTATGATCAGCAGTGAGCTTCAAAACGAGTGTGCGCCATGCAACGCAAACAAGCATTAGGTCAGCCTGATGGTAAGCAGTTTTAACTTACGGATGCTTGCAACTCCTAAGGCATGTCCAGCCGAGGCGGGGCGTATGCTAGTTTACCACATCGTAAGATATTCCTAAAGGTCTGCAACATTGACGCGGACGATGCCACTGTTAATCTCCATGATAAAAGGAAAATTAGTGACATATTGTACAGTCAGCTGCAGAGAAAAGGTACTCCCTGCATAGAAGTTTGTAGGCAAAGGTGCTAAGCGAATAGTATTACTGACTGTACGTTCTCTTCGCATCGCGACTATAGGGAATGCAGTCTCGATCTCGTGAAATATCGCAACTGCGAGTCCTCTAGCTAATTTTCTACATTTTATCTCGCCGGGTAGGGAATCTCGATTTCTGTAATATCGGTCGAGCTCTCGATCAATATTTTCGAAATTTCGAATGAGATTAAAAGATTGAGGCGTGTGAATTTCTTTGTTCTGAGTAATATTCTAACTCAAGTTTAATTATTTTGTCAAATCTCGAGCTCGTCAAAATTAATCTCGATCACAAAAGTCGGACGGTGAAGATCTCGAAACACCCAATCTAGATTCAGATTTTTCACACCAGGTCTTGAATTCATAATCATGGTTCGAGATTGCATTCCCTTAAACGTGACAGCACCACAATATGTCAAGGAAATTTCTGAATTTGTTTTAATGTTAGTATTTTTAATATAATATTTAAAAAAGGAACTATAAGTGAACTAACTGGTGTTAATAAATTATAAAGCTGGCGTCACACGGCGCTACAAATCTCTTCGGTAATAAGTGTCAAAATACAGCGGCTAATTCTTTCGCGAGGTGGCTAACGAGCTGTTTTATAAAACATGGCCAGGCTGGCGACGTACTGGAAGATGTACTATGCTATACTTACATACTAGGTACAAGTTAGTGCTAGATAAACACAATTTTTCTACGAACGTATATTTTAGATTAGTTAGTTATGTAGTTGACAAAACTTTACGACACTACGAGATTACTATGCATGTTTCAATTATTGAGAATAATCCCTTTTTTTAATCATAACTGAACTGTCTTTCCAATGACCGTTATCTGTATTGTGTTGATTAACGTCATATTTTTTACATCGTATCACTCAAGATATTACAGATGTGCAAGTTTCGGAAAGTTTAAAAAGTGTTGGAAAAAATCTCGGAAGTATCACGATTTTTCATAGAAAATTAAGAAAACTTAATTCTGGAAACGGAGAATTAGATATCCATACAAAAGCATGAGAAAATATCGAAAGTTCACAATTTTGAAATCATTCCGACGGAACATAAGTAGGTAAACAGTATTGAAAGATCTTACGCCGTAGCCAAAGTAACATCCGTTTTCTATGACGGCTGATCGGTGATCACGTGGTGATCACTTTCCATAGAAAACCAAGGGCCGGAAGCTCCGGCCCGGGCCCGGTTCGGTCTAGCGTGAGTCAGCCTTAAAAGTACTCATAAAAAATATTCGGATTATATAATGTTAATCAAAACTCACGTGATCAATTCCATCTAATATTTTAGTTCAATTCTTTTTTGCTCTCTTGTTTTTTTTTAAATTATGCAATAAGGATTCACTCAGTTTAATTAGCATTTTCTAAAACAATTATCACTTGGCAAGGCCTTCTTGTCGAAAGAAATATTTAGCAAAAATGTTTGAAAGAAAAATATAGCTATGCTAGCATAGCTTTGTGTGTACCAGCTGCTCACTCCTCCGTGAAACCCATAAATAAGAGAGAGACAACACCTTGTTAACGGGAATAATTAACGAGGGAAAAATATCCGCCTTACTAACTTCCCCTCCGGTCAACTGCTTCGTTTTGTTTCTAATTTATTGTTTTAAACACTGTAGGTATTAATTTACTTACTGAATCTTGACTAAACTACAAAAATAATTCATACATATAGTCTGTATCTTTAGGGTATTTAAAAAAAAAACCGGGCAAGTGCGAGTCGGACTCGCGCACGAAGGGTTCCGTACCATAATGCAAAAAAAAACGAAAAAAAAGCAAAAAAAAACGGTCACCCATCCAAGTACTGACCACTCCCGACGTTGCTTAACTTTGGTCAAAAATCACGTTTGTTGTATGGGAGCCCCATTTAAATCTTTATTTTATTCTGTTTTTAGTATTTGTTGTTATAGCGGCAACAGAAATACATCATCTGTGAAAAATTCAACTGTCTAGCTATCACGGTTCGTGAGATACAGCCTGGTGACAGGCGGACGGACGGACAGCGAAGTCTTAGTAATAGGGTCCCGTTTTACCCTTTGGGTACGGAACCCTAATAAGTAAACAAACAATGTGTACATTTTCGGGTAGTTATAACATTTATTGGTTAATCAACCAAATACAAAACTGGATCTTCCGGACTTTAAAGGATCTGTAGAGTCCTATCAAAATTTAGGCGCCCTAACCCCTTCTCGGGGGGTATGTTCATTTAAAAACAATCACATTTCACAAACTAGGCAAGTCAGGCGTTATTTACATGTATTTTTTTGCGCTGAATCGAATGAAAACACACCCATACTTATAGGATCAGTATTTTGTGAGTATCAGTAGGTATCAGTATCAGTACGTCTACCATCAGTTTTGACATTGACATATACTCTCACGTTTACGTAACTTACTTTCTATGCATCTCGCTCGCACTCGCATATTAGTGCAAGCGAGATGTACAGAAAGTAAATTACGTAAACGTGAGCGTTATGTCAATGTAAAAACTGGTGGTAGACGTACTGTACTACTTGCGGCTCGATTCGGAAAATGAATTAGATTTCTACTAGACTTCAACAAGTTACGATACGGATAATTTAAAGATATTTGTAAGATAGATATGTCAAATTTGACGTTTCCGCGATTCTGGAGGTCCTCTTGAACGATTTCGACAAGTTATGACTTAGATATCCAAGTCACATCTAGTCGATATCTAATGTAGATCAAGTTGATCTCTAAATCGTCTCAAGATCTTGTGATTATCTCGAAATCCGAATAGGCCTGTTGGTCATTTGCGCGCAGTCTGTAAAAGTCGTGTGTGTGGACTTTTACTTCATTTAGCATGCATCAATCAGCGTGAGCGAAGGTCGTATCATAGTCAGTTCACAAATATAGCAAACGTTTATATCTGTGTCGTGTATAGCTAGTTTTTAATCATACATGTTTAGTTTTAATCGTTCTTATATTATGTTAATCTACTTTTTTGTGTTTATTTTATTATGTAACTTGTGTCCATTTTTTATTGATTTTATTATGTTATGTGTATAATTTTAAGTGTAAATTGTTCCCCAATAAATTGCATACCCTTTTCCCTTAATTACGAACAATATGTAATAGACTAAGCTTATTGGATGAATAAAACAATTTCTCACTCTGCACGTAACACCCACGCCTTGAGTAGGCGTGGCCTAGAGTACCCACGGTGGGGATCGCGCCGAGCGCGCCTATATATACGCGCCCACCCTGGATGCTTGTCACTCACTCATCAATAGCCACAGAGGCACCAGCCTCCCAACACTCTCCAAAGTTTTCTTATAAATCAACAAATGTGTTTTCATTAAACACCCTACACAGCCCCGGTAATGGTGCGGTAATCTGGAGGTAATCTGCAGCAGCCAGCCAGCGCGTTCCAGCCATCGTGTACGAGTTCCTGACTTCGGAATCTGCGAGCCCCACAGTAACTACGCTCGACATTATGGTCCTTCGTTTGCCGAATGAAGAAAGAAACAAGTACGCGCTGAATTTCAAGTAGAACTATACTTAATTCAGGAGAACAAAGAAAAACGAACGCGCTGAGCCCCCGAAGTTCGCTTCGGCTCAGACCTTACCATACCAACCTTTTCCGTAACCCACCATTACCGGCTTGCCGGTGGACCGTGCAGTGTTGTAGGTTCGCCTCCACTCACGTGTCCTGGCAACTTTAGTTGCATGTGTCACATGGTGATACCATCACACTGTTTTCGAACGCTCTAGGCCTTGCACTTTAGCCATTGCGGGAGATTCAGTGCACCGAGGGATCCACGCTTAGGGGCACTGACGCTGCGCTCGGTAGCGTCAGAGCATAGGCGTTAGGCAGGTAAATTTGTATATAGTTAGGGACCCCCCGCGTGTGTCAAGTGTTGTGTTGTGTTGTGTGCGTAAAAATCAAGAAAGAAGAAGATGTCGCAAGACGGAAGATCACTACGCTCACGCAAACGGGACCTGCCTGTCCCCACGCCTACGCCCTCGTCCGGCAATACTACGTCCGGCGCAACCAATACGTGGAGCAAAGGCACCAGTGGCGACCAGAAAACTAGTGATGAGAAAGAAAATGAGTCGGTACACTCAGACGAGCGTCATAACGATACAGTGGTAGTTCGCAGTCGGTCGAATACTTTAGTGCCACCCGTTGTTGCGCCGCCGCCGCGAGCGCCGTCTGTTCGCGAGTCAGTTAGGTCTGTTCGCGAATCGGTAAGTAGGGACCGCGATAGTGAATTGACCGTGCTGTTAGCAGAGCTCGAGGTTCGTAAAGCCGCTCTAGTCGTAGCCAAAGCAGAGTCCGATACTGCCAAGTTAATGCTGCAGATTGCCCAAGTTAAGGCGCAGTCTGACGGCGGCAGTGTCGAGTCCGAGGCCGAGGTACGAACTAGAAGTTGGGTAGAACGACAAGCGACGCTACAGCGCGAGACCGCGCGTAAAAACGTAAAAATCCCGCCGCCGAAAGAGACCGCGCCGCGCGCCGCGCCCGACCGGGCCAGCAAACCGCAACCGCGATATTTAGAGGTACCACACGGTACCTACCCGCCGATGTATCACAAGCCGCCTGAGTTACCCCCGTTCGGCGGAGATATCACCGAATGGATATCGTTTAGAGCGGAGTTCGAGGACACGTCGCCCATGTTTAGTGCCGTCAATAATGTCAGTAGAATCAGACGTGCGCTTAAAGGCGAGGCCCGGACGGCCGTAAAATCGATCATGTACACTGTTCAGGATCCATACGAAATTATGGAAGCGCTAGAACGGCAATTTGGCGACCCCGAGGAAATTGTACTTACGGAGCTGCATAATATCAAACGCATGCCGCGTTTGTCGGAAGACAATGCTAATATCTCGTCGTTTGCCGCGCATATCGCGAACGCCGTCGCCACCGTAAAATCATTGCGTCAAGAAAAATATTTGCACGCGCCTGAACTAGTGAACAAAATAGTGGACAAATTAAATTTGATAGTGCGTTACGAATGGGCCAAATATAGGCAGACTAATTCGGAAACTCCCGGCTTAGCCGCTTTATCTGAGTTTCTCAACGATATTAGTACTGCAGCCAAACGCGTAAACCGCAGACCGGCTACTAGATCGCGAGCTGTAGTGAACACGGTATCTTTTGAACACGAACCTAGGCGGTCGAGCAACGCTCCCTCTAGATCTCGCGTCCCCGCGTTCTCCCGCGACTGTAGCACAGGCTCGGAGTCAGATTTCCACGAAGATTACCCACGCGAAACGGAGAGTAGATCGCGTAGTAAACATACTGTCGCACAAGTAAAACCGCGCGAAAATAACAATAAAAAAAAACCCGCGTCAACCGGAGCTAGACCCAAACAGCAGGTATCGTCCGTCCCTGTCTCGCGCAGTACATGCGCCATTTGTAAGAGCGGGAACGAGCACAAAGTCAGTGCGTGCTCAAAGTTTTTAGCCGCGACGATATCTGAGCGATGGGATCTGGTGAAGGGTGCTAGATTGTGCTACAGATGTTTGGACGTGAATCACCGTAGGCCGTTTAAGTGTAAATACGTCGCGTGCGGTGTAAATCAGTGCTAAGCCGGACACAGTAAGCTGTTACACGGACTGAACGCGGCCGCGCCCGCGAACGGTAACAGTACGCCGGCCGTATCTGTAAACAATATTAGACTCCCGCAAACGTATCTTAAAGTCATGCCTGTGGAGGTGTCGGGACCTTTAGGTACCGTACAAACCCTCGCGCTACTCGATGAAGGCGCGGCAATGACTTTAATGCTGCACGAGACAGCTGACAAAATCGCGCCTCGTGTACGCGGAGAGACCCTAGAAATTGAAGGAATAGGCGGCAGAGTCACAGACCCTGATTCGTATTCACTACAGGTCGCGATTAGGGGTTTTTGTAGCCGACATTTGGAGTTAATGGAGGTGCTCTCGATAGGCGATATAGGTATAGGTTCGCAAGGCGTACCACGTGACTTAGTCGACAAGTGCGAACATTTGTCGAAAATCGCGGACGAGTTAAGTTACCCGACGTCAGTACCTACTATCGTGATAGGCCAAGATAACTGGCACCTCATCATTTCTCGGCAAGTCATAGACGGCCCGCCTAACCTTCCCGTCGCGAGTCTAACTAGATTAGGATGGGTCCTACACGGCCCAGACCGAACGCGTCGCGCCGCGGTAAATTTTGTAGGGCACGCACGGCCTAAAACCGCGGACGACGAAGCTCTAGAGCTTATGAAACAGCATTTCGACATAGAATCGTTAGGCGTTTCTCAAAAGTTGCCTCGGGCCGATCCCGACCAACGCGCGCTAGACTTATTAAAAGCCACGTGTAATAAGATACCGGGGGAGAATCGGTATCGAGCGGGCTTGTTATGGCGAACTGACGACGAAAATCTCCCCGATAACCGAGCGCAAGCGTTAAAGCGGCTATTCAGTCTAGAACGTAAACTAGACCGCGACGTAAAGTTGAAAGCCGAATATACGAAACACATGAACAACTTGCTCGATAAAGGTTACGCGGAGAAAATGAACTCGCCCCCGCCCCCCGACTCACCCCGGACGTGGTACCTAGCTCATTTTCCCACATTTCACCCACAGCGCGGTAAAATGCGGTTAGTTTGGGACGCGGCTGCTACAGCATACGGACGTTCGCTAAACAGCGCGCTGTTAGCCGGCCCCGACCTGTTAGAGTCACTTTTTGGCGTATTAGTGCGATTCCGCGAAGGTAAAATCGCGGTGATAGCCGACGTCAAAGAGATGTTTTTACAGATCGAAATAGTAGAGCGAGATCGGGACGCGTTACGTTTCGTTTGGAGGGGGGAAGACCGTACATCTCCTCCACAAGAGTACAGAATGAAGCGGCTTATATTTGGATCGGCAGCGTCGCCGACAACCGCGTTATATGTCAAAAACGAAAACGCAAAAACGCATAGTACTGAGTTTCCGATCGCAGCTGAAAAAACAATTAAAAATACGTACATGGACGACATGTTGATCGCCCTCGACACGTCAGAGGAGCACGCCAGACGCGTAGTAAACGATATTTACGAGCTAAACATGCGCGCGTCCTTCGAACTCCGCGGGTTCGCTTCGAACCACCCTGCGGTAATTTCTGACGTAGTTAATAGCAAAGAGGAAACGTCTTTGTTAGGCGCGAGCGAGAGCGAACGTACCTTAGGTTTAAAATGGAATCACAAGCGTGACACCTTAGGTTTCAACGTGAACTTTCGTAATACGCCCGAAGACGTACTTAACGGTCAGAAATTGCCGACGAAGCGACAGGTAACGAGTAGCGCGATGTCAATATTCGATCCGATCGGTTACGTAAGCCCCATATCCGTCTTAGGCAAGGCGTTAATGCAGGAAATATGGAGGACAGGAATCGGTTGGGACTCGCCTATACCCGTCTCACTCGCACCCGCCTGGCGATCGTTCATCGATAACGTACAACAATTACGAGACTTAGAGATTCCGCGACACGTGCCCGCATTTAATAGGGAGGCATATATGCATGTTTTTTGCGACGCGAGCGAAAAAATATATGCCGCGGCCGTGTATTTAGTTAGCGTCAACCCCGAGGGGACTCGAACTTCCGCGTTAGTAGCCGCTAAGGCCCGCGTTTCGCCTCTCCGGGTAGTTAGCATTCCGAGGATGGAATTGCAGAGCTGCGTACTAGCTACTAGATTAGCGGAAACCATAGTCAAAGAGTCAGATTACGTAATAAAGGACAAGTATTTTTGGTCTGACTCCAAAACGGCGCTCACGTGGATACGTTCGGACCCACGTAGGTATAAAACATTCGTAGCACATAGGTTAGCAGAAATCGAGAACACTACCACCCCCGCCAACTGGCGCTGGGTGCCTAGTGCAGCTAACGTGGCTGACGACGCGACTCGCGGTATACCTGCGCAATTCGGAGTGAACCATCGGTGGTTCATAGGGCCCGATTTTATACGTAAACCGGAAGAGCATTGGCCGACCGAAAAAGCGCCAACGCCCGTCGCCGATACGGGCGAAGAGCGCGTTAGCAAACTCGTATGCTCAGTAGGTGTCGCGAAAAATAAGTTTGAGTACCTGCCGGAGGTAAGTAGGTTCTCAAAGTTCGTACGACTAGTTCGCGCCACCGCTAGGGTTCTGGTTGCCGCCGAGGTATTTAAAGCCTCACTGCTATCTAAGAAAACAGATACAGAAATGAATAAGGGGCATTTAAATTTAGCAGAGATATTGCTAATTCGCCGGAGTCAACATGCTGCCTTTCCAGAGGAGATTAAGCTATTGGAAACTGGGCGGCCTCTACCGAAGAAGTCTCCGCTGCATAAGATAGCAATACAACTTGATAAGAACGGAGTCATAGTGCTAAACGCTAGAATTGACAAAGACGTGCACATACCCGTTCTACACGCAAAAGAAGATTTCGTCAAGCTGCTAATACATCATTTTCATGCGTTCTTCGACCACGGCAACCACGCAACCGTCATCAACGAGTTGAAGCAGAGATATTTTATTATCGGGCTGCGCGGTAATATTCGCTATATAGCGAACAAGTGCCAATGGTGTCGGACCTATAAAGGAACCACACTCAAGGTTCCTGTAGGCGACCTCCCGCCAGAGAGGCTCCAGGCGAATCAACCGCCATTTACCGCTGCAGCCGTAGACCTGTTTGGCCCTATGCAAATCACAATAGGCCGCCGCCGCGAAAAGAGATGGGGTGTACTATACACATGCCTCACGACACGCGCTGTGCACTTAGAGCTTGCCGCCTCACTTTCGGCATCCTCTATGATACTTTCCTTGCGCAGAATGATAGCGCGACGCGGCACGCCTACAGTTCTTTACTCTGACAACGCCACCAACTTTTACGGCGCAGAGCGAGAACTGGCAGAGGCCAAGAAGACGCTGCCCGACACTTTAAAGCCATTTTTGATCGAGCGAGCCATAACCTGGAAAAAGATACCGCCCGGCAACCCTTCCGCCGGCGGTGCATGGGAACGGCTCGTAGGCAGCGTGAAAAGGTCACTAAAGGTAACACTCAAAGAGAGAGCACCTCACGAAGAAGTTCTGCATACATTACTGCTGGAAGCCGAGCACATAGTCAACTCTCGACCGTTGACACCAGTGAATCCAGACCTAGACAGCGAAGCTCTGACGCCGAACCATTTTCTCATCGGGCGATCGAGCTCAATGTCACCACTGGGCGTCTTCACAGACGCGACTATGTCACTCTCGTCATGGAAGACAGCGCAGACCTTAGCCGACCATTTTTGGAGGCGCTGGCAGCGAGAATACCGACCCAGCCTCCTCCCTCGGCCCGGTGCTCATCAGAACGTGAAGAAACTACATGTTGGCGACGTAGTCATCGTAGCGGACAGCTCCATGCCACGAGGAACATGGCCTAGAGGCGTAATCGCACAACTCTTTCCCGGCCCTGATGGCCACGTAAGAGTAGCCATTGTTCGCACCCGCGCAGGTGACGTCCGCCGCCCAGTTTCCCGGCTTATACCTATATACTCCTCGCAATCAGACGGTGTTGACACACGTGGGGGAGATTGTCGTGTATAGCTAGTTTTTAATCATACATGTTTAGTTTTAATCGTTCTTATATTATGTTAATCTACTTTTTTGTGTTTATTTTATTATGTAACTTGTGTCCATTTTTTATTGATTTTATTATGTTATGTGTATAATTTTAAGTGTAAATTGTTCCCCAATAAATTGCATACCCTTTTCCCTTAATTACGAACAATATGTAATAGACTAAGCTTATTGGATGAATAAAACAATTTCTCACTCTGCACGTAACACCCACGCCTTGAGTAGGCGTGGCCTAGAGTACCCACGGTGGGGATCGCGCCGAGCGCGCCTATATATACGCGCCCACCCTGGATGCTTGTCACTCACTCATCAATAGCCACAGAGGCACCAGCCTCCCAACACTCTCCAAAGTTTTCTTATAAATCAACAAATGTGTTTTCATTAAACACCCTACACAGCCCCGGTAATGGTGCGGTAATCTGGAGGTAATCTGCAGCAGCCAGCCAGCGCGTTCCAGCCATCGTGTACGAGTTCCTGACTTCGGAATCTGCGAGCCCCACAGTAACTACGCTCGACAATCTGAATGGTGCTCCCTTTACCTTATCCTATTTTTGTTGAATAAACCAATCCTACGGTAGTAAAGTACGCAGGGATTCAATAGCGGTGCAGATAAGGCGGTCAAAAGGTGAAGTAGATTGGAAAAGTTACCGGTCATTGTCCGTCTGACCACCTGGAGGCCGATTATGCTTTGATAATTTGGTATGGTTTTCATCTCTTTTTGATAACACCTTGAGTCATGTCATAAGTCACGTGAAGGCGTATTTTGATTGTAAAAACAATTTGTAAATTTGATCTGGATTATTATGATTATGAATTTAAATCAGTAATTATGATTGAGTAAGTGACGTTCCTGTTTGAAGAAATGTCACTTTTAACACTGAGGGATATCCATTACAATTTGTTTATTCGATCATCAATTCAATCATTTGAGCATTTTCATTTAAACTTGTACTTAAAAGCGCGACTTAAGTCATGATTCAGTAACGTCTAACCGTTACATTCCTGACAAAATGTATAGGGTTTGACCATGACCGTCAGTTTTGTTTTGTGACGATTGCTAACCGGCTGCTGCCCATTTACTCAATCAAATTTGACATTGTTGTCTATATTTAATTTGTATGCTTTTTTAGGTATTATCAAACTGCACAACGGGACTTAATCGCGTATTTAAGTTTTAAGATTTACCTCCGACGTTTCGAGGACGGCGTTGTCCCCGTGGTCTCGGAGAAGACCCGGAGAAGAAAAATCTCGGAGGAGAAGTCTTCTCCGAGACCACGGGGACAACGCCGTCCTCGAAACGTCGGAGGTAAATCTTAAAACTTAAATACGCGATTAAGTCCCGTTGTGCAGTTTGATAATGTTTAATAATCGTGAAAGTTTAAATCAGTCTTTTTTAGGTAATTTATATTATTGTTTAACTTGTAATGTAAATTGTTTTCAATTTAATAAGAAATCTGTTTATTAAAAAATAATACAAATCCCTATAAATTCGTAACCTATTATTAGAATAAGAGTACACCTCCTGATTGCATTTCGTGAGCCGGTAACGATGAAGTTCGTATCAAAACATGAAAACCATTATAATATTGTGAAAACAGAATGGGCCCCCTGGCCGGCTGCTAGGTCGGAACTTTACTCACAATGCACTTGATTGCGATGGTGAAATGTACTGAAGTTTTGTGAACACAAGTTTAAAGACATTTTTGTTTAAACTTTTCGATTAATAAATACTTTCATAAATGTAATTATGGGCTAAACCGATTTATGATTATTTTGATATAAGTTATACGTAACATAAAGTGTGTGTTGTAAAAATTGTAAATTTTCAGTATACCTAACTACTCATACTAGCACTATTTTAAATTATATGTATACATAATAATATACGAGTATCTCATCTAAAACTAAACAACTTTGACTACAAATTTGTTTTCTAATGCGATATTCGATGCAGTTTTAGACAAGTTAAATTTGAAAAAAAAAAAATATTGTTACATAATGATAAAATTTTATAACATACGCCTTATTTAATTTAGATTATTCGAACAGTAATTTATTTATTCATCAAAAACGTAAAATTATAAAAAAGCAGAATGAGCAACAACAAAAAGATGGCGCTAGTGCAGAGTGGAGGTAGACGGGTTAGGTAGGGCTGCACCGTCATTGAGACCGAAGAAATATTGGATGGGTTTGAATTTGTGCCGTGTCCCACGGATACGTTACATACGCCTTATGACGTTACCTTGACAACACTATTTTCTTCGCACTATTTATTTTCGTGAACTAAACACCGTAGCGGCTACGACCGTAGCTTGCTACGCCGTAGCACCGTAGAGGGTGGTTACCAAAACAACATGACTTGCCATTTAAACAGACAGGCCACCTCGAACATGCACCTGAAACCGATATTTCAATCATATTGGAATATTGGAACATTTCGCTCTGACTTGGTCGTACATGTACCTATTACGGCTCGGCCACGACATCGAGGGACTTGCGACGGCGGCAGCGATAACCATGGGTTGGAGCGAAAGGTCCGATCGCTGTGTCACGCTCCAACCTATCGTTATCGCTGCCGCCGTCGCCAGTCGCTCGATGTCGTGGCCGAGCCGTTAGTGCGAGCGAGACGCCCGCGCGAACTGCTAACTGATATGATTCCAATATGATTCAAATATCGGTACGATTTCAGGTGCACGTCCGAATCGGCCTGTGACTTGACAAAGAAGAGTGAATGGAAAAAGCTCACCTGATGTTAAATGATGACTTTGTGTTTTATGTTGGCGCCAGGAGCCGGCTCCAGCGGGCCGATTTGAACACATTTTTGGCATTTGATCTTATTTTGTTATTTTTACGAGATGCACATTGAGTATTACATCCATACAATACATAAAATACAATACAATATAAAATAAATGCAGCAGTTTCATTTGGAAATGCGGTTATGTTAATCGCCAGGAAAACACATTTATATTTTCGTTACTTTAAGATTTCATCAAAGCCAATTAAGCTGGGATAAAATAATTATAATTCGAATGGCGTTATTCATAATGCAGAAACGCTTGTCTAACAAGCCTTTGATAATCTTTTGCCCTTATCCGACATTTTGACATTTGTGTTTGTTAGAAAGAGACCAAATTTAGCAGAGTTTTGCTAACGTTTAGAATAAAGGGATAAGTCCGTTCAAATTTAATTTTGTTTTAATAATGACCGTTACCACAACAAAATTATTGGTCATATTTAATTTTATTTATGGTCTACATTTTTAGCTAATAAAAATTTATTCTTCAAATAAAATCAACCCTAATCGACTTTTAAAATCAGGCGACTTATAAAGGTGTCCTATTTAACCTTCCCCGGCTTGTGAACTGGGGGTTGTTTACAAAAACAGGATGACTGGCGAAAGCGGCTTTATTGGCGCTGTGGGCGCGTTGTGGGACGGTTGTATGCAACAGTGAATACTTTATATAAAGAGTCAATATCTGTGAGATCGAGCTTTTCTCGGAAAACATATAAAAAACTCAAAAATGCGCGTTTTCCCAGAGATAAGACGATTTAAATCGATTTATCACCCCCCCATATAGCAAATTTTATCGTAATTGTTAGAGCCGTTTCCGAGATCCCCGAAATATATATATATATATATATATATATATATGCAAGAATTGTTGCTCGTTTAAAGGTATTAGATAGATAGATTAAAAGGTGAATTTTATTGCGTGAATGTAGCTGTGCGAAAAACGTAGCATGTTAACATGATTTCGGCGTTTATAGTACTGCTGAAAAAAAGGTTTTACAAAGTATAAGACTATAAGTTCATAAAATTTGTAAATTGGGTATTTGCCTATAATTTGTGGTGTGCAAAAATTTCTACTTGGGAGTACTAGGAAAATGCTAACAGGCTGTTGCAAATAAAAAACGGTATAGGTATAGGTATATTATTAAATAGAGCAAACTCACATTTGCCAAACTCAGTTCAGAGACAATTCTGTGTTACTCCTTAAAATTATGAAGTAAATCTTACTTAAATATTCTTAAATTTTATTGGCTTACCAGGGCACGTAGCCATCGCGCCAATCGTTAACGCTCCTTAAAGTATAGTAGTCATCTCTCTCTATTACTCCCCACCACTAGTGCGACAGAGACAGTTGCGTTTCATTTACACGTTGGCTACGCACCCAGTTCTTCAACTCTAATGGATATCAATATAAGTTTATTCTACAAACACTCATACAGGCCAGTGCGTCAAAGTCAATAATGTTTCAGATTGTTGCTTAAAATAAAGATACTGCATAAAACCATTCTCTTGGAATAACATTTCCAACGAGCGACTTAACGGCGTCATTCCACTGCTAACAGGTGACTCCTTGTTGTATATATATAGACAGTACGGGTAAATAAGTACCTAAATAATATTTTTTATTGCACCAACAATATATTATACCAAAAAACCTACAAAAAAGAAAAGGACAACTAGGTAATAGCAGGCGTTCTTATAGGTAAAAAGCAATCACTTCCAGGCAATCTTTGGGTAAAACCCTTATAAAAGAGAATAGTTACACATTTGCCCACAAACATCAATTTATTTGTAAGGTGTATTGGGGTAGCTTCTATATATTTCGAATGGGTTATCGTTGAGAGTATGTTCGTGCTGTAACTAAAGTATTCTTCAATTATTTATTCTTCGATTATTTCGAGTTACTAAAATAACTAAGCACTTTAGCAATATTTAATATTTCGTACCTGGTGCAAAGGCTGGCCATCGCTATCTAACGTGGTGACGCGGCAAGTGTGATGGGCACCTTTGCACCCGGTACAACTCGCGGAGAGCTTTTAGATTGAAATATTTTATTTAGCTTTGTAGGTTTAGGTAGGTTTGTAGGTTTATACTATAGCATGTTAATTCAATGAGCATGTTTTTAAGTTTTTTGCCATATTCACCAAAAAACTTAAAAACATGCTCATTGAATTAGCATGCTATAGTATAAACGAGTTTCTTCAAAGGGATCGTTGCACTCACTTATAAATTACATATAATATGCCTATTGTAAACCTACTCTATAATGTAAATAGTCATAAATTATATAATATAATTTTCTAGTTTTAAGATATTGACGTGTAAACTTTACTTTGTGTTTATAAATAAAAAATCTGAATCTGAATCTGAATCTGTTTTTATTTAATTTTAGATATATTTAGTTATTTTTTGTATATACTAAACGGCTGAATCGACATTTAGCGGTGTTTTACATCACTACCATAACCGGAATGTCACATCACTAGAGATGTCGTCCATCTTAGATTGGTTCTGCGCGAGAGCGTCGTCGCATATTATTTTCAGACCTATACTCTACTACTCTTACACTCTTACTAGTCTTACAATACTATTAACCTACGAAGTAGGTACTGTATTTAATTACAAATAATAATAAATAAAAAAAATAATAAAAAATAAAAAAGCCTTTATTTCTAGTCATTTGGAGAGAAATGTAAGAAGGTTCATCGATTACATAATCTTATCTAGTTTTTTAGTATTACATTGCATTGTTTCTTATGTCAAAGTTATAATTAAGTACAAGGTGTATGTCAAGAAAAGCTTACATTTTATTTAGGTATTTACACTGATATAGTTAGTCGGACCAGAACCCCTCATCGGGTGAAGGCCTCCTCCAAGGACTTCCAGGTTTCCCTATTTAATGCAGTATGTTTCCAATTTATACCGGCTATTTTCTTAATGTCATCCGCCCAGCGGCTATTTAGTTTGCCTTTACGGCGTTTTCCTGTGGGCCCCTTCCAGGTAGTAGCTGTTAAGGTCCATCGAGAGTCTGAAAGCCTGGCAACGTGTCCAGCCCATCTCCATTTTTGAGTTTTGGCATGCTTTAAAGCGTCTATTAATTTTGTTATTGCTCTTATATTTATGTGCGGTATTTTTTGCACTCTTCTAATGTTTGTTAGGCTTCTTTCCATTGCTCTTTGACATGTAAATAATAATACGAGTGTCTTAACAACTCAAACCAACTTGAATAAAATAGTAGGGGTAGCTACTTGTATTTTTGGCTTTTTCGTAATTTCTATGTCACCGTAAAACGAAACCGCACTTCTTCAAATAAATCACACTGTCTTAAAACAATTTAGCGCGCCGCCATAAATCATACAAAAGTCGCAAAAGCACGGTTTTAAAAAGAAAATGTGAAAATGAGAATGTATGCGAAGCCTTCCTGTATCGCTTAAACCATTACTGGTCTGAAATACGGAGGTGAAATCTTGCCATCGCTGGCGCGAGCCCAAACTACCTGTGTCGTAAATAATACAATCTGAGGACGGAAGAGCAGACGAGCGACTATTTACATGCGATTGAAAAGTCGCCAGAAAATATTGCCTTTGTTGAACTAGTGAGGACCCGAAATTTTTGTACTTTTGAACAATCATTTTAGGCTTTCAGTTTTCAAGTAATTATTTCATATCTGGCATTTGGCTTCATTATTTGTTTCGTGAAAATGCAATGCCTAATTATTATAGTTCTCATAAGATATTCTGACGATAGAGGCGGAAGACAGGCAGATAGAACTTGGAATTTAAAGGCAGATAAATATTGTAACAAGTTTCTTGATTTTCTTGTGCGAAAAAGGTATAGTAGCTAGGAAAATCATCACAGCTTGCAGGCAAAAAGCTGTAGAAATATTCTTGAATTATGTTGAACTATTAAGACTACGACGTTCCATAGTGTCCACCAAACAAGTTAAGTGTGTTAATGGTTCAGTTGGTGCTCTGACATAAGTAGCGACTTTTGTTTACAGCTAGTATGGCGACGCGGGTACTTAAGTTCGGACACGGACTATAAATAACTTTTATAATATTGTCATGCAGGTTATGTGTCTCGAATTCTTGGCCTATTACGTGTAGTATCACTGAATATATAGAGCAAAACCCTTGATTGTATTAATGTTTGTTATCCTAATGTCCTTATCACGCAACTATTAGTTGAAAATCGTCGGTCTGTACTGTTATGGGCGCACATTACGCCGCGAGCAGTCGCGATAGCCGGATCGCCGTAATGGCCGCCGAATATTTTTACAGCAAATTATCGCACAGACGGTGGTTTGTTACGGTGTAAACTCTAGCCATATAAGCCATGCTTGGAAATTGATAGCCCAATGCGGACACAAATACAATATCTAATAGGGAACCAATTTGTTTATTTATTAGAAATTTATTTGGTGTGAATTTAAAATCTCAACGTAGCCGACCGATGTCTATAAATAATCAGAACGAATGTAATTATATCCAATCACTTAAATGTAAATAGATTTGATTACTACCACAGTGTAGTTATTTAGCTTGCTATAGTAAAATAATTAAAAAGTATCAACGAATATTCATTCAAATTCAAACACATATCAGATCGAGATCAACATTTTTTTTTGAATACATGTACAAAAATAAATAATTCTGTAGCTACCTACTTATATATTTTTTTAATCATAGTGTGACATTTTGTGATAATGTGAATAAAATAAATGCTTATCCTACTTATAATTAAGTTCCTACTTACTATAATTTCATTCAAAAGTGCAAAAAATTACGACAATCAACTTCATTTATTTACTTGCTTCATATCGCTCAAAATCTCTATGATGCCACTTTTCTATTACGCCAGTGGTTCCAAATAAAATAATGCAATAGCAAATGTCAATCCACACTCGTTCATATCATAATCGCCAAATAAGCGATCGCCATTGTCAAAGCTTACTCAATACAAACATACGGCAGATAAATCTCTACCCACCTGCGTACGCGCATGCCATGCGAAAACGAATCTTATTAAAAGTTACCAAGGTTCTTTTTTTAGTTTGAGTGGTATATGGGCAGGGTGTTCAACGAATTGTTTGTACCCAAATCACTTCATTATGGCTTAAGTAAGGCGCGTCATTTAAATATTTCTGTGATTTCGACGATTGATCGACCATCAGAAGATGAGACTCGGTTTCTCAAGATTCGTTTATTGCTTATGAATGTTTAATATTGTTTTATCTTGGAGTGTTATCTATTATTTTATATGTGATTGTTAACTATAAGGAGTATCTTGTTTGTATAAAAAGTGATGAAGAAACCAATACGTTGTTATTTTAAATAACCGGCCAAGTGCGTGTCAGACCACCCATTATGAAGGGTTCCGTACCTTCATACAATACTTACAGTCACACGTGAACATGACAAAACTATAAGGGTTTCGTTTTTGCCATTTTGGCTACGGAGCCCTAAAATTTGAGTCTTAATTTTTTAGTCAGTTTATGTGTCGTATTTGAGAAAACCGCCTAAAAACATTTATTTTTACAGATACGTATTGCTTTCTTTACATTTTAAATGACAGTTATAGATGTTAATTAACCATTAAGGACCTGTTTTACACCTTCTATTCATAAGAATCCCTTTTTCGCCCTTTCCTCAAACTCCAAATGAAAAAGTTTTAAACTTCCAACACCGATTTTTCGTCAATCTAGGGAGCTAATTAATTTTTCAACTCGCTTTAAGAAAAAGGTTTGAACTTTATTTCTTTTCAAGCTATCCTTTAGGTAAGAAGAAATTTCTTTCTGTTTAATGTGCTTAGGTAGTAGGTAGGCAATGCTGCTACGAATAGCGGCCCGATTAGAACTTTAAGATACGTCAGTTAATAGATCTACAAACGATATGGATTAGATATGTCAGTGTCAAATGTGACGTTTCTTCAAACAAAAACGTCACTTTTGACACTGACACATCTAATCCATATCGTTTCTAGATCAATTAATTGACGTGTCTTAAAGTTCGAATCGGGCAGTAGGTGCCTACAGGCCAATTCGAACGTACACTGTCATCAGAATGATATTTGAATCATGTCATTTAGTTATCGTGCGTCTCGCCCGCGCCAAAACATGTACAAGCATATACAAGTATGTAGAGTCTGTGCGGAAAGAGTCGTGAAATGTATGAGGCACAATACATTCCACGACTCTTCTCTTTTCGAACAGACTCTATGTACAAGTGTGTACGTATAATAATATATCTGTGGACGTTAGTCGTGTTGAATCTTTTAGGAAAAATAATTAGTAAGTAGACATATTTAGTAAAACTTCTCAGATAAGGAAATAAAGTCGGCAAACATATACAAATTTCAAATATATAACGTCTATTAGAACACTTCATTACATACAAAAGAGGTTTTTAGAGTCTAAAATCTCGGCATGGCATTTGCAATGACAATGTCATATGTCATCATTAATGTCAAATTTCTATGAATATATGACGTTAATAATGGCACTCCCACGCTTAATAGTTCTGTCCAAGACGGTGCAAAATTAGCCTAGACCATAAAGAAAAAAATACACCATAGAGTGCTCACTCCATACATCAGTCTTAGTACCAAGACGACTATTATTTTCGTAGTCGACCTTAGCATCGAGTAGCGGAATTATCAGTAGTGCTACTTGACAATAGATATCCTGACGACCGAAAAGTCTAATGCTCAACAATTTTCAGCTAATATTATAATCGGATTAACCGGAACCAATGACCTTTTATTTATGTAGACGTGTCACGTTCATAGTTGACAAAATTAAAATTTGATCCAACGATTGTGACAACTTGATAGGTTCGCGTCACCCATACGATTAACTAAATATAGGTTCCGGAACCTATATTTAATGGCTCACGATCGTGCGCCTGGTACCATATCTACCTCATTTTACTTACATCTATGACCGGAACTCTATTTTCAACTCCTTTTGCTTTTAATATTAGGGACACATGACAAGAGATAGCAGGACAAAATGGACCAACATTATAACGGAGTGGTTCCCACGGGACGGCAAAAGGAAACAAGGCGGCCAATTCAAAAGGTGGGGAGATGATATTAAAAAAATCGGAGGAGTAGAATGGCCCATGAAAGCAGCGGACAAAACAGAATGGAGGAAGCTGGAAGAGGCCTATGTGTCACTTGACACGCTGACCACTAAACCGGAAAACCGATGTGCTAATAGTTAATAAGATTTTAAGTATGTAAAATATGTTTTATTTATGTTTAGTATCAGCAATAAAGGCTATTACATAATCGGATTAACCGGAACTCTATTTTCAACTCCTTTTGCTTTTAATATTTGTTATAAATTGTTGTTCAATACAATTTTCGTGAGTCGCGACACTAGAGAATTCTAGTATCATGTAGCGGTACTGATAATTCCGTTACTCGAAAATAATAGTCATTTTGGTATCAAAACTGATGTATGGAGTGAGCACTCTATTCTTACTATATTTCTCTATGTCTAGACGGACTAGCTGTTGCTTGGCCATCGAACTCGGAGCACGCGGTGTGCACGTGCTTTGCGCAACACCGGGCCGTCCAAACCGGACCCATATCGCACCAGTGTCAACCAGTGCGCGTTTACATTTACGCACGGCTTATTATAATTATCATCATTATTAAGAGGGCCTGGTCCTTTGTCGTTTGCCAGCCTATTTTGAGCTTTTGTCTTCAATTCCTGATAGGAGTGGCTGCAATACCATTTCTAGTATATTAGTTCTTCCTGATATTCTAGGTCTTCCTCTTCTTTTCTCTATTTTTTTTTCTTATGTTCGAAAAATTTGGTATTTATGATGTAAATAATATAAAAGAAACAATACAGTACAGGCACTTGGATTAAGAATATTTTAACTTTAACTTTGAATTTGTAATTTAAATAGACTCCTGTCCCCAAAAGTCGCCTTCATGCCATTATTTTAGTATTTCCCTTTCTAAATCCCATTGTTATTTGTATTTTTTATAGGTACTTTTTATGATTAATATGAACTTGCCGTTTTGTCTATGGTTCACGCGAACAAAGACGCAAAATTTGAACACCTTATGAAAGTATGAAATTTTGAAAGTATTTAGGCAAACTTAAGAACTGGGGTTTCTTTGGCGCAGGTAACTTAAAGATGATAACTTATTGATCACATAGCTTGTAAAATGATACATATCTCACCTAAAGTAGAAAAAAAAAATCCGTGAAACTAACGTATAAAGGATGACAATGGAAACGATTCTACCGTCTAAAAAAAGCTCATCACATGGATTTACTCCTTTTATATTAATTCTTAATTAATGCGACAGACTTAGGTCAAGGTAAACATGCGTGGGAGTGTACGTATGTGTGTGTGTGTGTGTGTGTGTGTGTGTGTGTGTGTGTGTGTGTGTGTGTGTGTGTGTGTGTGTGTGTGTGTGTGTGTGTGTGTGTGTGTGTGTGTGTGTGTGTGTGTGTATTTTGTTTTTTGAACTTAGCATGGTTGTTTTGTCTGAATGTGGAATATCCTTGGAGAGGGGTTAGAAATGTCAAGGCGAATGATAAAAATAAAAGGGAAATAGTGTTTCAACACATCAAATTAATCAACCAATAGGTAATAGCAAAATCTTTTAATTGTTATTAAAATGTGACCGCAGATTAGGTACGTACGTAGTGACGGAATGAACGTAATCGCGACAGTAAAGGATGACTCACGTTAGACCGGGCCGTATCCGAGCCGGAGCTTCCGGCGCTTACTTTTCTATGAC